>NW_022436960.1:22556899-22611594 GCF_009761245.1 Sapajus apella | reverse complement strand
TGCCCATCGACGATAGACTGGATAGGGAAAATGTGGCACATATACACCATGGAATATTATGCAGCCATCAAAAACGATGAGTTTGGGTCTTTGTAGGGACATGGATGAACCTGGAAACCATCATTCTCAGCAAACTGACAGAAGAGCAGAAGATCAAACACCGCATGTTCTCACCATAGGCAGGTGTTGAACAATGAGAACACATGGACACAGGGAGGGGAGCACTACACACTGGGGTCAGTTGGGGGGAAATAAGGGAGGGACGGTGTGGGGTGGGGAGTTGGGGAGAGATAGCAAGGGGAGAAATGCCAGATGTAGGTGATGGGGAGGAAGGCAGCAAATCACACTGCCACGTGTGTACCTATGCAACAATTTTGCATGTTCTTCACATGTACCCCAAAACCTAAAATGCAATAAAATAATAAATGGGGGGAAAAAAAAGAAAAGAGTCATGCCTCTGAATAGCTAGTGCACATTCATTCCCAAAGCTCATGCCTAAAACTTTCACATTTTATCCTGTGAAAAATTTATTGGACCCTCACTCAGAATGTTTTTGCTATTATTTTACATAGAATTCTACACAATTTTTTATAGCATAAGATTAATTTAAATCAAAATCACAGGTTTTTTCATATGTTAGACCCCATATATTAATTGGCAAGACATTTAATATTTCAAAGTGTCCATTTATCAACCGTAAAATGGGTATAAAATAGGTTTATTTTCATAGGGCAGGTATGAGGATGTAATTAATACATCTATGCAAAGTATAAACATAAAACAAGTATCCTAGAATTTAAATATGGATTTGTTTTTACAGAAACTTGTATCACATTGCAAGCCAGCTACATTATCTGGGACTCAACCAGAGAAACAGCAATCTTTTTCAATGCCAAAGAAACACTGGCTGTGCTGGAATTATTAAGAGATTGTACATTGATCTCCACTGTGGAAACTTTCTAGGGGATTTTAAAGGGTAAGTCCAATTTATGTGATTCTCTTTTCTTGCTAGCATTAATATCTTGCAAAGAATTTAAAACGCATAGCAATATGAACGTAATCAGCAAAAATAAAAACAGCCCTTCTTAATCTTATTGCACTACATTACAGCAGAGTTTAAAAATCAGTGTTCTTAAAGATGAACTGAGTCATCAAGAAAGTTTAAGTGTACATTCCCGATCGCTAAAAGTAAACAGAAATGTTCAGAAAGAATCTCCTCTAAAAACCTAAAAATTTTAAACAATGTTTGTAAAGGAAACTTACAGGTATAAGCACTCAGTCAGTAAAACAAAACAAAACAAAAATTCAGTCATCCATAACAGAGCTAATGATAATATCACTGGGTCCATATAGGACCGCTGACTATCCATTCACATATAAAGATGGTGTAATTCCCTCTCTTGAGTACCTGGGCTCAAGACTACCAAGGTCAGTTTTTTTAGGTAGAGGGAGCTACCTAAATGCATAGGCCTTTATTTAGTCTATGAACTTGTTTTATAATTTCTTACTAATTTGTAAGAGCTCTTAAATATTAGGGATAATAGCCTTTGCTTACAAATTGTAAATAAATTTTCAGTTTACCCTTTGTTTTATACTTTATTTTACCACACAAAGGTCTTCAATTTCAGTATAATCAAATGTAACAAACTTATTTTATGTTCCCTGGGTTGCTGTCATATGAAGAAAACTTGTTTCCAGCACAAGATCATTAAAATATCTGCCTATACTTTCTTCTTTCCCCTCTGTGGCTTTATTCTCACATTTAAGTCATTAATCCAACTGTCATATGTATTCGTACATTATGCAAAGTAAATACATTCCCAGTAAAATATTTTTAATATAATTCTTATCTTTTTAATCCATGTAGAGAAAAGAATGGATTTTCATACTATACTTGGGTAAAACAAATATTTATAATACATTTTCATGTTATAAATTATCAGTCATTTATATCTGCTAAGACAAGTAACCATTATGATGAGGAGGAAAAGCAAACTAATACTTGCAGAATGTCTACAATGTGCCAAGCGCTGTTCTGAGTACACCGCACATGCCATTTCTCTTAATCCTCAGGAAGCCAACATTCAGAGAGGATAATAACTTACCCCCAAAGTCACAAAGCTGATAAAGTAGAACAATGATTCAAAAGAAGTTTGTTCTGACTTCAAAACTCATGTCCTTTATGCACAGAGACACAGAAGTCTTACCACATGTCTAAGGGAAACATGATTATATTTAGTGGTTAATGTTATTTTTTCCAAATGCTAAGTAGCCCATTTAATGCCTTGGATAACAGTTATAATTATCATCATCATGTTGTATCTAAGTATAGGCATTCAGGGAAGTTGGTAATATGAATGGCCTTCAACTCCTGGGCAAGGTGAGGGCTAGAAAATGTATTATCCTCTTTATTTTCTAATTCTGCTTCCTGAATTTCTAAACTAGAATTTAATAAAGAAGTGATCATGAACATTCATGATAGTTCTAGGCAGTTGGAGAATTTTTCACATCTAGTTATAGCTCCCAGTTTACATATACTCATCAGAATAATTAAGACCAAGATACAAATGCTTTGTAAAATAAAATAATCAAAGGATAAAGTCAATTTTGTTGCTTTCAAATATAACCCAACAGAAACACTGATGTTACACTAATTATCCTATTATTGCCATAGCAATACAGAAAGCTTATAACACTTTATTGCATAAAAAAACTTGACCACACACATTGCCCCAGTGATTTCCATAATCACCACATAAGAGGAAAGCACAGTGGGCAAGATTTCTCTTGTTTTTATGGGAGTGACAAAAATTACACTCCTTATGTGGATCCTAAACCAGAGAAATGAATGAGTGAATGAGCAGAAACAACTCAGTTTCATGCATTCCTAATTCAGTTTTTCTCACCATGTAGCACTCCTTAAAAAAGAAAATAGAGAAGACAAAATAATCTATGTTTAATTTTAAAATCCAATGAAAGTCTAACAAAATAAGGTTTTAAAGTGATTCAGTTCATAAACATCTGATCGTAGACCTACCCTATTATAAAAAGAGATATTGTATTCTCTGATCTTAGAGCGATTTGAGCAGTAAAGGGGACAAAGATCTGACTTTGGGGCCCGAAAAAAGAATAAGTAGATCAGAAAGTCTTCTGGATTCCATTCTGAGTCAAAAATTAAAATTCCCAAAAGACTTATGACTATGTTCATATCTTATTGGAAACTGTGTAATTTCACAAATGTTGAGTACACATACTATGTGTAGGGCATTCTGGGTGTACTAAGAAAATACAAGGGAAAATGGAATGCCTAAAAAGAACAAGATTCACTATTGATGTCTCCGAGAGTGTGGGACTAAGGAAATTTGGGAGGAACATATCTATTTCCAAATTCTTATGTAATTAACATGTACTCATTTTGGAATAAGAAATAAATAAAGCAAAATTTATGAAAAAGGCTATAATATAATGTTGTGTTATTTTCTTTATAATAGGACTCCGATGTTAAACGCTATGCTGGCATGCTGAAAGAGAGAGAGAGCTCATATTGATTAATTATCACATGCCAGGCATTTTGTAGATGTTTTAAAACATAATCTTATTTACTTCTCAGCATAATTTTGGGAAGAAAATATTATTATCTTCATTTTATAGATCTAGAAACAAACTCTTATTAAAGTTGTATGATTTGCCTTTGGTCATGCAGCAAAGTTTCAGACCCCACATACAGTAATCTTTTCACATTACCATGATCATTTTCTTTTAAATCCTGCAGACAATACACTTTCTCCTTGCTGAGAATATCAGCCTGATTTATCACTCAAATAGAAAATCATGTGAAGTCCCTAACGGCTCCACATTTACTTTTATTTGTCGTTCTTTAATATAGCAAATATCAATTCCTATTATGTTATCTCTAGTCCCAGTAAACCATTGCACTAACTTTATTATATACAATCAATTGGTTTGTTTGTTGACCAAGTTTTTTCATTTTTTTCATTGGATGAAATGGAAAAAAATTCTCAACCACTTGTTTTAAAGTAATGTATCTCAAATAATTGCCCTATAGTCCATAATTTATATTGACTACGCATCTGACACAACACAGAAATTGTAGTTTTTATATCTCAGGTTAAAAGAAAACCATGGAGGAAATGGAAATGAATCAGGTTGAACCTAGAGAATTGCACTCAATGGCAGAAAAAATGTAGAATTACAAATTAGCAAGAGAAAGGGGGTTTTTGTAAGTCAGTATTTAGTCAGGAAAAGTTCATGATGCAGAATATTGATCTTCAAGAAGCTGAAGAGTCCCATATTTCCAAAAAACAATGTTCTATTTACAGAAAATATAGGTCAAGTGATTAGATATTTATTAGAAATAAAAATGACTTTTATGCATCATGAAAAGGGTTTTTCTTAGAAAGGTTTAGTGATTAGAAGTAGGAACGAGAGACTTCTGGGGTGCCCAAGAGATTCTGTTTCTTCATGTTGATATTGGTTACACGGGTATGTTGAGTTTGTGTATTTCCTAACATTTCAAAGAAATGTTTTCTAAATTTCTAAACATTTCTAAGAAATGACTTATAACAGTGAAGACTAAAAACATCCTGAATGGTTTTTAAATGTAGGTTTTGGCATATTTGTTGCATGGCTTTAAAAAAAACAAAATAATAAAAAAAAAACAAGAGACATAATAAGAACTTAGGTATAATGGATATGTATTGTTTTGCAGAAGGAAAGCTCTTTAAATCTTTTCAGAAAGAAGAAGACGAACTTCTCTTAGTCCTAGTATTCCAAAAGATTTGATTTGGGATAAGGAGTGATCCAAAGTTTACACACACAGCCCCCTGGTTAACTCTCCTTTCTCCTACACATGCACTCACATATTTCAAACTATAACGGCCACTCCCTAACAAAATTCTTTGCCCCATAAAGAATCACTTTTGAACAAGACTCACACACTGGCATTTCTAAAGGTTAATCATGAGATCATTTTCATTAGCATCACAGCCAATAAGCCAAAAATTGTTTATAAGGTTATTCCGGACCCATAAAATTATTTTTAAAGTTGACTATTTTAACCCCTAATTCTATTTAATGCCTATCAGAAAATAATGAAAAATGGTAAACTTTAACAGAAGCTAGTAGTTCTCAAACCTTAGATTTCATAAAGATTATCTTGAACGTTTGTTGAAAACATAGACTTTTGAACTTTACATTGGAGAAGCTGATCCAATAGACCTGGAGGGATAGCCCCAGGAATCTATACTTTTTACAAACATCCCAGGTAATTCTGAAACAGATGATCAGCAAATCACATCTTGAGAAACACTGCCACTATTAGAACCTCAAACATAACAAACTTCAGACAAACCTTGCATGGGATTCACAAAGATCACAATCCACACAGTGTGTGTGGACCTGAATAACCACATGGTTTTCATCCTGGAACTCTTAACAATCAATGATTTAACTCCAGGCTAGAGTAAAGCAAGGGAAAAAGGCATAAGGGGGACAGGTGATTCCACGATGTTCTTTAGTGAGTTTTTACATGACATACCCTGGCTGAAATTTTAAATGTTTGTAAAATTTATTCCAGGGCTTCCACAAACCTTGATTTGTGAGATACAATGGCTTCTATGAAGAGAGGGGGTACAATTCAGCAAACTTTTATAACACTCTGACCCATCGTTGGCTGAGACCCAGCAAAGACTGGCTAACTAGGAGGCAAAACCTCAATTCTGAGACAAGCCTCATCCATGGAAGTTGTGATTCAACCTGTCACAGAAAGTGTACAGAAATTACATCTGGACCATCACAGGCTGTCGGTCACAAGGTGGCTTACTAATTTTTCTGAAACCCAAACATCATGCCAGAAGGCATAACTACATTGTTTACACTCTTTCTTAGGCAATCTTTCTCTGCATTATCATTTTCATCATTAACGTGCTTGGGCTGACAGGAGCCAAAGAAAATTCAAATGTAACCCAGAAACAACAGAAATGTGTCATCCTGGAATGGACATATGGTCTGTCCAATCTAGGCACCTGCTTCTCATAATGACTAATGCCAGATGTTTTAGGGAAAGATACAAGCCTCTGTTACACATCTGCTTTATGTAATTGTGCAATGATACATCACAAGGGAGTTTTCTTTCTCTGACTCTGGGTTAGCCATTAGTTGCAGCCTAATATTTCAAGACCTCAGCCCTTGAACTCATTACCTCAGCATTCTTTACTATACTCTCTCATAACACATACACACAGTATTTGTACAATATGCTCCTTTATCAAGAATTCTGGATCAAAGCAATTTCACTTGTCCACAACCTTTTCTGGTTTCCATTAAGGAAATGGCTGGGCATTTGCTATAAGGGTAATGTTTGTTGGTGGTAGTAGGGAAATGAGAACTACCTCATATTTGCAAATACTTGGAAATAAAAATTACTATACCATCGATTATGAAAGTAGTTACTAGAAAGCCCCCTGAATTCCGGATAGCTAACTGAAGATATTCCAGGTAAAACTACAAAAACTGGTAACAATTGCAAGAATCACAAGCACTAACAAGTTCTCCTGAACAAATTTAATAAGCAACAGGCATACCTATGGTATTTTTATTCTTTGTTTCAACAGATATTTATCAAATTCCTTTTCTGTGCCATTCCTCATGCTAAGTGTTGGAGAAACAATCATGAGTCTTCCTCTCATGTAGTCTAGGCCAACTGGTAGGGAAATAAATAGATAATATAATGGCCAATAGAGATAAATGACACGAAGGAAACCAGCATGGTTGTGATAGAGGAAAACTGCATGCACCTACTATAGAGTGGTCAGGTAAATTTTACTCAAGAAATGATACTTAAATTGAGACTAAAGGATAAGAAAACTAAAATCATGCCAAGAGTTGGTGACTGTTCTGGGTAGAGAAAATAACCAGGGTAAGTTTTATGGGTAGGAACAAGTTTGGCACTTTTAAGAACTGAAAGGAAGTCAGTATGCCTGGAAGTAAGCAAGAGGACTTTGTAGATTATCATAAAATGCTGGGGCTTTATATAAGTGAGATGGGTAGCCCTTAAAGGGCTTAAAGAGTAGAAATGATATAATAGTTTATATAGTTTTAAAATATCACACTGGATGCAAAGAGGGGGAATGTAATGGAGGAGGCAAAGAGAGTGTGGGAGATCTGTGAGAAGAGCAATTCTCTAACTTTAAAGCGTACAGGAACATCTAGAGGAATCTTACTAAAATGCATATGATTCTTTAGGTCCAAGGTGGAGTATGAGATTCCACATTTCTAACAAGCTCTCATGTGATGTAGATGTTTCTGGTCCACCACACTGAATGGCAAAACATAGGAATCCATCTATAAGTGTCCAGACTCTTATCCTTCAAGGTGGTGGCTTGAGCTAGCATGGTAGGGAAGCAATTTGACCGATTTGAAATATGTTTCAGGTGAGAAGTGGCAGATTCAATTTAGCTCACCTCTTAACATTGTAAGTGTATTAAGAAGACCTCTGAAACCAAAATGTCTGAAAGTGAAAATGAATCCTGGAAGTTCTTGTCTCAACATTGGGTATAGATGGAGTTAACAGTGAAAGAATTAAAGACAGAGGTTTTTAATTCCATGAATGGTCTAGGACCCAACGTGGTCTCTAGGTGGGGAGAGGATCGAGGTGCTGGTGAGGGTAGTAGAGATGGTTCCCAGGACTCAGCCTGTTTGTCTGACGGCCAGGGACCTAACAGCAGCAAGTCAGAACAGAAGTCTACAAATGGCACAGGAAAGAACTTTCAGCCTCAATGTCCAAAGCTTTAAACCTTAGTTCTGCCGCATCTCAGCTGTGTGTCTCGGGGGAAAAAAAATATCACCATTCTCTTATGCCTGTTTCCTTAATTAAATAACATATTATGTAATAAGATCATACATACAAAAACATTTAGCATAGGGCCTATTATAAGAAGGTATTAACAAATATCAATCTAATCAAACTTATATGTCAATGGGGGATCATTTTCTGCTTCTTCTGAAGTTATATAAGAATGTTGCCTCTTAGATACAGAAGGGAATGATTTTACATCCTGAATTGCCAGGCATGATGGTTTCCTTTCAGTTCACATCCTGAACTGTGTCCCCATACGTCTCAGATTATTTTTGCTTCTGTTAAAGATATTTCCTGACATGGAAGTTGAAAAGCCTTGAAGCAGTCGATAAACATCACCTTTACATTCTACAATGGTCCACAATTTTTCCAATTCTACAAAGGTAATTCCCAATTAAGTGTAACATGTGTAAAACATATTAATAGAGGACTGAAATGACTTATTCAGTCCTTTTGCCATACCCGAAAGGATCCCTAAAAGGCATCAGACTTTCTTAGGAAAAGAAAAGTCTGGTATTGCCAAGGTAGGCTTTTTCAAGTTCTCACTATGTAGACCATAAAGATTTTTTTCTTGATGATTTGGCATTAGTCTTCTGCTGTTTATTTGTTTGTTATGTCACATGTACTAAGAAATAGGCTTACTGGCTTTATCTTTCCTAGTTCAATTTAGTCATTCCTCTTTCCCACACTCACAGAGGCCATAAAAAAGCAGCTAGTCTTCAGACTCTGTAACTCAGGTCTGGTGTGAAGTTAAGCTACCACAATTAACCCTCTTTTGTAATTACCAGCAAATATTAGGTTGGTACTAAAGTAACTGTGGTTTTTGCCATTTAAAAGTAATGGCATTCAAGCAAAGTTCCAGAAGTACCAGAAAGCTGTTTGATCTCTATATGGGTAAAACATAACCCCCCATAAACATGCTCTACATCATTAATTCATAGTGATTGCTGTCTTCCCAATGATGCAAGGACAAGCTTCAGCCTTTCAAAATTATCCGTTCAAAGCAATAAGCTGTTTTACCGTATCATCTTAAAAGTCATGAACTTTATTGCTTTCCCAGGATAGGAAAGGATTTATAGAGTACATCTTGTACAGCTCAGTGAGATGGTTTACTTGTTGAACCCTGTGCCCGAAATGAACCACCAGGAATCTTCTACCAAAATACACCGTTATCTACTGCAGTCAAGGACACGTTAACTCTTTCTCTCTCTCTTCCAGAATAATTCTCAAATTCCAAAAGAAGGTCTCCAAAATTTTCCTGGGCAATTCACTCTGGTAGAAAAGAAGTACTGGGTACCCTCTCTTGGGCAACATCTGGGACCATGTCTAAAATATTACATGTAACTGTACTGTTCCTCACTAAGAACTTTTCACAAAATATTTCTGAGTAAGTCTACCCCTCAATGGCACAGAATTCCTCAAACTCAGAGGGAATGTCCAGGCACTTCCCACCCCTGCAAAAGAGTATTGTTCTCTTTTACTCACAGCCAGGCCATACCATCAAAGAACTGAATATTCTGCCACACAAATTATCCGGACCCTACAAATCATCCTTTCCCTCTACTTCATCTCATGATAAACAATGCCAAGTACTTGGGTTTCAGGGATAAAAGATTCTTCAGAGAAGTTAACAGTTAGGTATGCATCTCTCACCTGTACTTCTACAACAGCGACAGGCGCTCCAGTCCAATTCGCTTAAATCCATCCTACATGCTGATCCCAAAGGGAGACTTCCAAGGTACAAATTTGATTATGGCACTCAGGCAATGGGAGAGCTTGAAGGATGTAGCACCCCAAACCCCTTGAGGTTCTTGCCTGTCTCTCTCACAACCAGCAAAACGTTTAAAGCGGAGAATAAATCACACGCATCCCATATATCCTACAACCTAACACCAGGCATGATGCTTAAATGCTTGTTGAATGAGTGAATATTGGTTTTTCAGAATCACAGATTCCCAAAAATGGCAATCAAGGAAGAAATCGGGGTAAACATCGTAAATGACAAGGGTGTGAAACTATAGACTTTCTGTTATACCCTCTTCTTGTCCCCCAGAGCAGCTGGAGTAGTAACTGAGATAAATAGTATACATCACAACATCCTGCTGCCTCCAAAGCTTTTGAGGTCATCTTCACCTCCCAAGTGATCGCAGGATAATCGCATTTCAGACCAACACAGTATTACTGAAACAAAGAGAAGTCATGCTCTAGGTTTTAAGTGAAAAGGAATTTTGCGCTCTGAACACAGTTTTACTAAAATAGATTTGAGTATATATCTTCCAGTAATGCCATCTCAACACCCACGCTTGCCTCTCTCTACCCACCGTACACACACACACACACAAGTTTTGGATACGACAAATCTTACTCAGACATATCGGGGGAAAGCTTACTCACCTTTAACTGCCATTCCTCCTCAGCTCACCCTAACTGCATGATAATCATAGTCATTACTGCCATAATGATAGTAATAATGCTTTGTGCTTCTGCAGCACTTATCAGATGATCTCAAAGCATGACTACATCATGACTGTAAAAGTTGAGAACATTCGTCTCCTCTAGAGATAGTATTTACAATAAGGGTGGGAGCTCATAGACTCACCTGACACCCACAAATCAAAATTATGGGGAAGCTTACACTGATTGTTTCTTTCATTTAGCTAAGAAAGAGTGATTTTATTAATACAGGTCAAGACAAGTATCCTGAGAAGGCTATCAAAGGAGAAGACCTATTTCTTATCCAACACTCACTGATCTTATCAAATACATTTTATACTGACAAGGGGGAAGGAAAATTGTAACGCTTCCATGGTTTAATTCTGCAAAGCACCTTTCAAGTTGTGGCAACAAATTAATGACTCTCCTGTCCAGTCTTAGTCTCCAGCCTTAAGCTAAACTTTCTGTATGACTCAAATTTCTCCTCAACTCCATCTCACGTGATGCTCCTAAAGCTCCTCAATTATACACCTCTAAAAAATATATGGCCATTATTATGAGTATTTTTCCATGTTCCCATAGAATCACTACGGAATTCTGAAAAAGAGAAGGAACCCAATTCACCCTTTATGGAAACAGACTCATCTATAAGAAGGGTCCTAAGTCCTGAGAGGCTGAGCTATTTCTGCTCCAATCTAAGTCAGACATTTCTTCCACCCACCTTTCTATAATAAATTCCATAACTATCAAGGCAAAGCACTGGGAACATTAGTATGCAGAGGTGTTGAGGAACTCATGTTCTTTGTGGGCTAGACATCACAAGAGGGGATAATGGATCTCCTTGCTGCTATGCTGCAACTGCCCACAACAAGTTTCTTCTCTATGTGGCAGCAGAAAGATGAATTTATAAATATAGAGCTGATGATACTGCTTTCCGCCTTAAAATTATTTGATAGCTGCTCGTCACACTTAGAAGGATATCTAAACTCTGGCCATGACCTGTACAGGGTCTTTGGTCCTCTTGCTGCTTGCCTCTCCAATCTCATCTATCTTTCTTCCCTGAGATCGTTCCTCTTACTGCATACTGACTTCCATTCTGCTTCGTTAACACCCAACTCAAGTCTTCTGCACCTGCAGTTTCATCTTCTTGCAACACTTCCACATACCTTCATATGATACCTCCCTTCTTTCACCCAGCTCTCTCTTCCACTATCACCTGCACAGAAATGCCTTCCTTGGCACTTCCTTTAAAACAGCCTCCCAATCTCTGACAGTACATCTTTATTTTCTTAGCCTGCTTTATATCCCTTCATCATATTCTTACCTATCTGACCTTATCATACATGCTAGTCTGGTTAAGTGATCACCATTGGTCTTCACCAGAATGTAAGCTTTGTGCAGACTGGTATATTGTTGTGTTCATCACCGTAAGACAAGCACCTAGAAAAATACTTGGCACATAGTGTCCGGTCAATAAATATTTGTTGACAAATAGTGGAGAGTCTTTCTATACCCACAGTTCACCTAATAATACCATAGGAACTCCTGTTTGCTCCCAATCCCAGGGATTCTTTTTCAGGTCTTAAGGATCAGAAAAGCTAAAGGCACATTGATGAGAACTACAAGTAATTTCTATGTGTCCACAGTTACCTTCTGCCCATAATCCCAGGTCTTTTACACATTAGGCATTATAATTATGACATTATCACTGGAGACTGGCTGTCCAGTCATCAGGATGCACACTTTATTGACGTGTGTTGTCCCATGAATATAGGCCCAGGAACTGTATCTCTTCCTTTCTACATCTGCTCCTTCCATTTCTCTTGAGTGAGACATTCACATATCCCAAGAAAGTTTCCCCATGGGACCAATAACAGGAACTGGATTGTTTTCAGAGGGCTTCATGTCTATCTTGTTAGCTCCCTTACAGGGGCTTCTAAACTATCAAAACAAGTTAGTGCAACCGAAGAGCTACTTGGCTCAATCCGCTAATAGTTTGTATGCCTATCTACAAACAAACATAATTCTGCAAGCAAAATATACCTGGACTAAAGCTCAAGCCTACCAGAATGAACATATAAAATTGTGAGGTGTGCCAAATTGGTGCTTTTGAAATTCTACTGGGTTCAAATAAGTCCTGGAACTTAAAGTCTCACACATAATCGCCCCTAATTCTGTATGAAGCTGCCTCTCCAACAAAGATCACACCCTCTTTCTCACCTCATTGCCTAATAAGGGCATTGGTTGCCATTGCCAGAAAGCACCACAGTGCCTACTCTATAGCATGTGAGAAAACAGGCTGATGTCATAGACTTTATACCTCTTTTCTACATTAACAATCATTTAACAATTGGTGCCATCTTTTTTCATTACAGCTGACTGCAATACTAATTCAGAAAATGTAGCTTCCAATCACACAAAACAAGCCCTGTTCTCTCTGCAATGTTTCATGCTATCACCTATCTTTCTGGAAAGGTGAGATAAACTGCTGCATGTCTTATCAAAATGTTTAGCAAAATTTGTGATTTGAGTTTTCTTTTAAAACTCTATTGGGCTACGCTAAGTAGGATATCAAAAACTGCTTTTTTGTTTCTTGACCTAAAAAGGTCTCCAGAGCCATGTAGCCATACACCCATCTGTCTATCCTTTAATCTCTCTTCTAAAACATACACTGAACATCTACTCCGGGGCAGATCCTGCTGAAACTGGAAATACAAGTATCGGTTGAGTATCCCTTATCCAAAATTCTTGGGACTAGAAGAATGTTTCAGATTTCTGATTGTAAGCCTGGCTGCCTCGCAGAGGGTTAAACGGACACATCCATCTCTCTCCGCATCTGATAACTACATCATCACCCAAGCTCGTTATCTGGCCTTGCCTCATGGCTTCCCTGCACCCGCCTCCGCATACCAGACCCAAGCCCACATTCAGCACTAAATTATGCATTCAACCCCCAGCCCACTGTTAATAAACCCTGCAGGAAAATTTTTTTTAAAAGCCCCATCAAACCCTGCCTGGTAGCAGTCTGCTCTGCATGCCCCCAGAAGGCCCACTTACCCAAGGTCCCACCTGCCTACCCATGACCACTAGCTCCAGGTATTTCCTGCTTCTTAATAGCCAATAAGATTGCTTTCACTTTGTTTCCCCAATAGTCAATCAAAGCCCACTTACCCAAGGTCCCGCCCACCTACCCATGACCACTAGCTCCAGGTATTTCCTGTTTCTTAATAGCCAATAAGATTGGCTTCACTTTGTTTCCCCAACAGCCAACCAAGGCCCACTTACCCAAAGTCCCGCCTGCCTACCAATGGCAACTAGTTCCAGGTATTTCCTGCTTCCTAACAGCCAATAAAATTGCCTTTGCTTTGTTTCCCCAATAGCCAATCAATCGCCTTCCTTCCCCATAAAACCCAATGACCTAAACAGCCAGGCGCGACTTCTTTAGCCCCTCCCTAGACTACAGAACCTCCCCTGAAAGCTGAATAAATTAGCTTCTCATTTTCTTATACTTGCCTCAATTTCTTCATTTTACCTCAGCAATAAATCTTACACTGATTTTTTCTGATTTTGAAATATTTGCATTTCCAACATTATCTTTATATTACAGAGCAGAAAATAAGCAAAAACAAAAACTAAACAGAAACAAACAAAAAAAAAAACCACAGTGAGTAATGCATATAGGATATCATGGAAAACCTACTGTTGATTGGCGATCCAACCTGCACAAGTGCCATTTTATTGCCCTTTGTAGGCATGCTTGCCTGGGGAATCTGGGCATGCACAGAAAAGATACGGCCCAGTTGAAGGAAGCTGGGAGGTTGTTTTTAATCCTTATGGATGCTAAATACACTGTGTGTTATGTGGCTGTGTTTTGACTGAAATCTACTACATGAGGCTAGGTGTGGAATTTTCCATTTGTGGCATCATTTCAGTGCTCAAAAGTTTTCTGATTTTGGAGTTTTGTTTTGTTTTGTTTGTGTGTGATGGAGTCTCCCTCTGTCACCCAGGCTGGAGTGCAGCAGCGTGATCTCAGCTTACTGCAACCTCCTGGGTTAAGGGATTCTCCCGTCCTAGCCTCCCTAATAGCTGGGACTGCAGGTGTGTACCACCACACCTGGCTAATTTCTGTGTATTTTTTTAGTAGAGATGGGGTTTTGCCGTGTTGACCAGGCAGGTCTCAAACTCCTGACCTCAGGTGACCCGCCTGCCTCAGCCTCCCAAAGTGTTGGGATTACAGGCGTGAGCCACTGCACCCGGCCTGGAGCATTTTGGTTTTCAAATTTTACGATTAAGTAGTATTAACAAAACATGAACTGTAACAACCTATATTAACAAAACATGATCCTTGCCTTGAAGCAATTATCTACCTTAAGCTAGATTTGTCTTCAACATAGGCAATAGCTTTCAGGTCCAAAAATATGTAGTCTATGTAACTTTATCCCTATTAATTTCTCTTTTGTGACCCTCAACCAAACCTTTAATGAATGTTATATATTGGCGATGTGGGGTTCCTGCTGTTTCCTTAATAGTTTATTCATAGTCTGTAATTTACAAAGTACTTTCACTTATAGCGTTGCATTTAATCCCCAAAACCACCTGTGGGGAAGATGTCATGAACTTCATTTTACAGCAGAACCTCAAGGATGCTATGTCACTTGCCCAAAGTTACACAAGATAGTAAAGCCAGAAATGGACATTTCTGACTCCATATCACTGCACTAAAGCTTCTAGTTATCAACTTGAGCATCTTCTTGCAGTCCTTTGATCCATCACTCATTTAACAAATATTTATTGAGCCTCAATTATGTGCAAAATATTTTGCTAGACAAGAATATTCAATCCTTGCCAATGGTCAAGAGAAGTTGTTCATTTCTTTGTTCCCTGAGTCTAAAAATAGTCTTCTCTATCATTTCCAGCCAAACATTATCAAATGTCATGTGGAATCTTCCTTCTCAAGTATATGCCCACCTCACTTCTGCAGAAAGGGTCACACCTTTTCTCCAAACTGTATCAACTTTCACATGCATTTCTTACTTTGCATAGTGGTTATTAGCTATATTCCCTTTTCCCCATGCCTCACCCAGAGAAATGAATCAGAGGAGAAAAGGGTAAGTAAAGGAGTAATTCTTTGGCAGTGTTTGAGAGGCACAGGTGGATAATCAGCTAGATGCCCCTGGGTCCAGTGGCAAGTGTAGATGACAGGTCATAAATATAGGTGACTTTACTAAAGCCCAGGTTACACAACTCCTCAATATCCCAGGGAAATAGTTCTGTAATATCTGCCACTTCTTAGCCAAGGACACTCTCCTCATTACCTCCAACTCACAGTTGCTGTTTATTGAGCTACTTTAAACCCTAGTTCAGAAGGATGGTCCTTGAAATAAAAAAGATGTGAAATTAAAAGCAGATGCTTCAATATACCGGGGTCATGTCTGGGTCTGGTAATGGAAACAGAGACAGCAGGTTTTTATATTCTCTTGAGCAAACCTCAGGACATTCTTTAAAATGAAGCAGTCAAAAAATATAAATATTTACATTAGTCAAAGGATACCAATCCGAGGTTTGTCCACTTAGTGACTGTGAGAACTTCTCCAAGTGGAAATATTTACCAGAAGACTGAGGCAATGATTGTTACCAAGAGCTTTTGTGAGCCATGTGTGCCCTTTTCTCTCATTTTTTCAGACAGGCAAATTGTGGCAACGAAAGATAAAGGAAACAAAAAAATAATGAAGTGGAACAGGGGCTAAGAGGAAACGTTTAGGAAGGGTGAAAAGGAACGAGCAGAGAGGATGAGTGGTATAAAAAGAGTAAGTTTTGAAGTCCGATGGGCATATATGTAAATTCTGGCTTTCGGACAATTGATGTAATTGCCCAAGGCCAAATGGTCTCACCTGTATAGTGAATATGGTTCTATTTACCTTGAGGGTGAGTGTAAAGAGTAACGGAGCTGCTGAAGGAAAGGTGTCAGCACAGTATGTGGCAGAGTAGACCCTCAATAAAGAGAGCAGGTAGTGGTGATGATTTATTTAAAAGTAAAAAGATTGAAGAAAGAGAGAGAAGGAAAGAAGAGACATTCTCACTGATAACATCTTATGCTCAAAACAGATTTTAAAATCTCCATTTAAAGGAAATCTACATGGATATTCCAGAATCGCTAACATTAACTATGAATTGACTATTAAATTAACTATTAATCCTGATAATTCTATAAAGTATAAATAGACAGGTGAAGTGGCAAAAATAACAAATTGTTTTTTAGTGCAGTGACTCTCAATCCTGGATGCTTATCAAAATCCCTTGTGGAGCTTAAAAAAAATTCAATTTCCAGGCCTCACCTATACAAATTTGTTTATAGTAAGTCTGAGATAGGGCTCATCAGACATTTGTGTTATATTAAGAGTTCAACATGTATGCAGACGCCCCAACAAGAGAGCAAACTGCTGCTGTAGACACTACATCAGGTGGAATATAAAACATCACTAAAGAAAGACTCACACATTTCTCCACTTGGATGAATATAGCAACTTTCTAAATCATATTGAAACCTGTAGTTACAAGATCTTCCATTTTTTGCATCTATTTACACAAACTTCTTCTGAGATTATATCCACCTATAAGACCAAGATGTGTCCCATAAGAAAGGCCATGGAGACACAATAAACCCTTCCTCTAGAATGTGTTCCAGTTTTTAACCAATCCTTTGTGGATCTATATAATATTTATAATTGAATGACTTCCATTTCAAATGTATGGAGAAGCACATCCCTAAGAATGGGGCCGTGACCACAGCATGTGATATCCTCAGGAGTGATGAGGGTAACATGCTATTTAACATTTCGCTTCAATTTATTTCACTGCCTCCATCTGTGCAAGCATTGATTGGTTTGTGAAGAATGAGTTACTTCACTTCAGATGGTTCATTAGGGAATTAAAATTACTGAATGAGAATTTCTTTGTGAATCAAGGCTAAATGATTAATAATGTACCAAACACCAAAAGAAGGCACTTTATTGTTCAGGAATGCTTCTAGAATGCAATTTTCATTCAACATTACAGCTCTGGTTATATAAAATACCCATCATTTCCACCATTCCAAAAAAGAAAACAGTTATAATACACAAATCTTTTGTTCTTGTATCATGAAGTTAAACATTTTGAAAAGCTGCACTTGAAAAAGCAAAAGAGTTTATAATGCATTTGCTTTTAGATATGCAACAAAAAGATTGCTCCAGATAAATTTTAAAATGAAATGCCAGAAACTTGGAGAAATGTACTTATTGGGCCAAGAAAACAAAAGAGTGGATGGTGATGTGAATCACCCTTCTCTTTCATCAGGTTTTACTTAGCTAAGGTCAAGCATGCAATTGCAGATAAACAAACAAAGAAACTTACATTTAAACACGGTAAATTCCTAACAGGACTTCTCCACACAAGGGAGAGACCTCATGTCAGTGCCTCCCTAGCTCTCCTGGAAGAACCAGCTGCTCCTCATTGCTTGAGGAGCAAGTTGTGAAGAACCCTGGTTAATTATAACTAAAGTGAAGAAATTCCATTCAGATATAATCATAAAGGGAAATGAAGAAATGAAAAATTTCTTCAAACACAAAGAAATGAAGAAATTTAAAAAAAAAATTAAACCCACTAAAACCTTAAAGGCCTGAAGTGACCCCACATTGTAAGAAAAACAGATTGGTCTTTTAAAAAAAAAATCCTTTTGATAGAAAAGTCACATTAACTAAGAAGAATTCTGAGAAAAGAAGGCCACATTGGTAAGAAAACAACAGACAGTCATTTTAAGAGCTTACCAATGTAGAGAAGCTACATTGTGTAAAAAAATAAAAGAAGGAAAAAGGATGGCTCTGCAATTCTCTAATGTTTACCTTCTTTAGTAAACTGGGGGCTTTTATAGGGGATTTCTTCGACAGATAGTATTAATAAATAAAAGAACATGGGGAAATCTCTTTTTCTCTGTGTTTCTGTCTCACTTTTTTTTTTTTTTAAACAGGGAGAAAAGGTCCAATGTCTTTTTCACTATGTTCTTAGGACATCTAAATAGAAATATGATCTCCTGAAAGAGATTAATCGTTCATTGAAGTAGTTCTTCATAGATTTTTGACCCTGAAAGGAAATTACAGAAAACAGTCCAGCCCCCACAGGCATCATGATTCAGGCAAGGGTGCCATCTAAAACATTTGCGTAGGCTGTGAGTTGAATTTGAGTTAAATTGGTATAATGTGGGTGTAAGGCAAAAGAGTGGCCTGAAGTGGAAAAGGAGAAAAAAAATGAGGTAGCCAAGATATTTGCACTTATTTTCTTGCCAGCGTTACCAAAGCACTGGCCTTCTGGAGGCAGAAGCAGAGACATCTGGGGCGCTTCAGCTTCAGCTTTTGTATTCCCAGACCCAACTCACTGCTTCTGCATTAACATGTATTCCTAGGGGGTAACTTTCTATCATAAATAGCTAGTTTATTTTTTTGATAATTCAGGACCTAAAACAACATATTCAATGTACATTGGCTAATTAAAAATTAAGATTCCACAAGTGACATTTTCTTTTTTTATTAAAGTGCCCATATAAGAAAGGATTCCAACTAGGTCTTATTAACAGCATATTCATGAGCCTCACTATTCAGAGGCAGCATAAAATACAGGAAAGCTCATGAACTTCAGAGCTAGAGAGAACTTACTCTACCACAAGCCATGTGACTTTGAAAATTTTAAAAACTGACATTCACTGGAAATTAACTCTTCGCCAGGCACTGTTCTAAACACCTGATGTGTAATAAAACATGTAATCTACATAATAGCTCTAGGAATTAAATATTGTTGTTGTCATAGATGTTAAAACAGAAGTACACAGAGGTCATATGGCTCATTAGTTAAGAAGCCAATCTCTGAATCCAGAATAATAGCTTGTTTTTCACTCACACTATCAACCACTATGCTACACCATTCCTCATGATTAATTTCTCTATCTAAGGCTCAATTTTTCCTTTCTTGTCTTGTCTTTCTTATTTATTTCAATAGGTTTTTGGGGAAGAGTTTGTGTTTGGTTACATGAATAAGTTCTTTACTTGTGATTTCTGAGATTTTGGTGCACCCATCACCTGAGCCATGTACATTGTACCCAACATGTGTCTTTTATCTTTCACCTCTCCACCATACCCCCCAGTCCCGGAAGTCTATTGTATCACTCTTATGCATTTGCAACCTCATAGCTTAGCTCCCGCTTATGAGACAGAGACATATTTTAGGCTAGGCACGCTGGCTCCCGCCTGTAATCCAAACACTTTGGGAGGCCAAGGCAGGCAGATCACGAGGTCAGGAGTTCGAGACCAGCCTGGCCAACATGGTGAAACCCCATCAATATCAAAATTACAAACATTAGCTGGGCGTGGTGGCAGGTGCCTATAATCCCAGCTACTTGGGAGGCTGAGGCAGGAGAATCGTTTGAACCCAGGAGGTGGAGGCTGGCAGTGAGCTGAGATCGCACCATTATACTCCGGCCTGGGTGACAGGGCAAGATTCCAACTCAAAAATTTAAAAAAATAAAATAAAACATATTTTATTCCTGAGTCACTTCACTTAGAATAATGGTCCCCAATTACATCCAGGTTTCTGCAAATGCCATTATTTTGTTCCTTTTTATGGCTGAGTAGTAGTGATGATACATATATAGCACAATTTCTTTATCCACTTGTTGAGGCATATGGGCTGGTTCCATATTTTTGCAACTGCAAATTGTTAAGCTTCAATTTTTTTAATCTATGAGAATGGAAGGATTGTGATAAAGACTAAGATATATATATCTTAATTGTTTATGTAATGCTACTCTGAAGAGGACGTCTAATTCTAGTCATGATGGAACAATGTAGACTAGATTTATCTTCCTACCTTAAACAACTAGAAAACGAGGAGGAAATATGTGAAACTATGTTATTTAAATATTTGGGAACTGGTAGCACAGGCTAGGTGATCTCTGAAAGTAGGCCTCTGACTGCCCCCAGCTTACTACCTGGGGAGTTTCCAGGATATAGTGCAAAAGCAGAGAATGCAAACAGAGCTAGAAGTTTTTCTGAATGGAGGAAACAGAGTTTGGAATTCAGGGAGGCTCAAGTAGCTAGAATTAGTGGGAGAAGAATATAGATGAGGAGAAAGTTGCACAGAGAAAGTCCTCCAGAGATCTGAAGAGGGAGTTCCTTTGAGTTTTGGCTGAGTACTGATGTGCATATATGTAAAAGGAAACTATCCAAGGCCAGGCAATAAAGAAGGCAAACAATTTCTAAAGTTCACATGGGGCTGAAGAAAGTTCTGTTCCAATTGACCTGAGTGGAAAGACTTTCTAATATATGGAGAACTGGGTAGAACACTCAGTATTGTACTGACTTAGAAGTCAGTCTAAATTAGTTTAAACTAAAGGTTGCCTTTAGATCTGACCTAACAAACTTAAAAGCAACTCTCAAGAATCAAACAAACAAATGACAAGTAATTTATTGCAATCTAGAACAAAGCTAGACACTATTTAAAGGATAAAACAAAATTTAGCGCCCAAGTATATAAGATTCATAATGCGGCATCCAGTCAAAAATTACCAGGCATGCCAATAAGTGAGAAACCATGACCCATTTTTAAGGGAAAAAAGTCTTTCAATATGAATAGGCCCAGAAATGAAAAGATAACAGAATTAGTAGACAAGGATATTGTAGTGGCTACTATAAATATACTTGATATGTTTAAGAAGGTAGATGGAAAAAATAAGCACAATGAGGAGAAAAAGGTAATATACAAAAATGACTTGAATCAAACAATTTCTGGCATAAACATGAACTGGATGAGATTAACAGATTCGACACTGAAGAAGAAAAGATCAGTGAGTTTGAAGGCATAGTAACAGAAGATATCCAAAATAAAACACACAGAGAAAAAAGACTAAAATATTAATAGAGCATAAGTGACTTGTGGGACAAAATTAAGTGGTCTAACGTGCAAGAAAGGGGAGGGAAAATATTTTTTTAATAATGATAAAAAAAATTCCAAATTGTATTAGTCTGTTCTCACACTGCTATTAAAGACATACCCAAGACTGGGTAATTTATAAAAGAAAGAGGTTTAATTGACTCACAATTCCACATGGTTGGGGAGGCCTCACAAAAATGGTAGAAGGAGAATGAGGAGCAAGGTCACTTCTTAGATGGCAGCAGGTAAAAGAGCATGTGTAAGGGAATTCCCCTTCATAAAACCACCAGTCTCTGAGACTTATCACTATCACAAGAAAACCATCGGAAAGACCCACCTCCATGATTCAATTACCTCTTACTAGGCTCCTCCATGACATGTGAGAATTATGGGAGCTACAATTCAAGATGAGATTTCAGTGGGGACACAGCCAAACTATATCATACATTTAATGAAAACTACAAAACTCCAGATCTGTGAAGCACAACACACTCCAAGCAAAATAATTATAAAGTCAGTCCAAGTCACAGCATATTCAAATTACTGAAAACTAGTAAGAAAAATAATCTTTTAAAAATCCAGTGAGAAAAACAAATTACATATAGAAGACTGAAGGCAAGAATGGCAGCACACTCTCTGTGGGAAATTATGCAAGGTGAGAAGACAATGAAATGACACCTTTAATATATTAAAACAAAAGCATTGTCAACCAGCAAAAATATGTATCAAAAATAAAAATGAATTAAAGACGTTTTCAGACAACCAAAAGCTGAAAGAAAGTATCATCAGAAGTTCTTTATGCAGAAGGAAAATGATGTTGTATAGAAATTTGAATCCACAAAAATAAGGAAGAGAAACGGCAAAGATGTTAGTAAATATAAAAAACATTTTTTGCATTTAAAAAATCTCTTTGAATGATAATTGACTGTTTAGAATAAAATTAATAACAATATAGTATAGGTTTTATAATGTCCGTGGAAATAAAATATATGACAGGAGTAATGTAAAAGGCAGAGGAAAGGGAGTACAGTACGGTAGGGTCTTAGTGGTATTATATTATTTGAAGACAACTATGATAAAGATGTACATTATAAACCCTAAGAACCAATTTTTTAAAAATGTGGCTAATAAGTCAATAGTTGAGTTATTATGAAATTATAAAACATATTTACTTAATCCCCAAAATGTAGGAAAAGAGAAAAAAAACAAAGAATAGATAGAAAAGATATAAACTGTTTTCTAGTTTCCAACAGAAATAAAATTGAAAGGTGGTAGGTTTAAATCAATTGTATCAATAATTATATTCATTATAAACAGTCATAGTTCTGCCCTTGGGAAAGAAAGAAGTATTTCATTGACCAACAATCAGGGCTTCCATAATAAAGGCTACATAATGACGTGGATGTAAAATAAAAGTGCATTAAGGCATGCTATTAACACTGATTTCCCTTTGAAGCAAAGATAACCATGATGCATTATATTTATAGATCTTCTGTCCTGAAGTTCGGATATGCATGTAGAAACCTAGCCATACGGATACAAAGGTTAGAGGATTAGCAAGCTCTAAATCGTGCTGAAATTCAGGCAAAATGAGATTGTGGGGAGAGAAGTAAAGGAAAGAAAAGTGGATGCTTGCTAAAGGCAGATTTCCAAACCTCAGCATGAATGGTTGAGTCAGTAGATCTGGGATTGCACCTAGAAGTCTGCATCTTTAGCGTGTACCCACAGATAATTAGGTTGAATCACATGGGGGAGACTGGTGGAGCAGTTTGGAGAACAGGACCACAGGCATATAATCGAGCTGTTGTGGTTTGATTCAGTTCCACCAATCACTTGCTTGTCAAGTCACTCAATTTCAGTTGAATGATGAGTAAATGGTGGTATTTGTATTCATTGAGTTACTTCACTGAAAAGATTTAGCATAGTGCCTAGCACACAGTCATATTAATGTTAACCATTATTATTATTCTCTTATTTCTGAATAACATGGATTTTTATATGGATGGTATTTTTGCATTATTCAGTGTTATTGCCAAGGTATATTGGAGGTTGAGACAAAAGGAAAACACCAGCAATGTTGATCTTGTCTTTATTTAAAATTTCAATATTTTTTTCATTGTGGGCTTTTTATTAATTTTTTTTACATATTATTTTTTAGGGTTTTTTTTAGGGCCTTGACTCTACTGCCTCACTTGCCTCACCCTAATCTGGCCCTGTATCACTTGTGTGATTAAAGAATAGGTGAGGAACAGGCATAGCTCTACGGTTTCATAATTCACTAATCAAATAGAGAGAAACAGGTGTGGTCCCACCCTCTGAAAGAACAGAAGATATCGATATCCTGACAGCAAGGATACTTTCAAGTCATTTGTTATGTCTTCTTTCAAATATTTAGCTCTCCTACTAGTATTTCTAGAAACAATGCAGTTTACTAAAAAATTATTTGCACAACTTTTTAAAAACATCTCACCTACAAAATGACCTTAATCGATAATAATATGGGAACTCAAGTTGTGCCCAGTTTGTGTCAGATATTGTTCTAAACACTCTACATATGCCAAATGATTTAATCTCTCAACAGTCCTATGAAATAAGTAGTATTTTTATCCCCACTTTATAGATGAAGAAACAAAGGTCCTTAGAGGTTATGTGAGTTTCCTCAAATCACACAACTCAAAAGTGGCAGAGTCAGAATTTAACACTAGGCTTTTTGATTTGGTGCCTTACTGCTGACCACCACACCTCATGGTCTTTTTCACCCCCAAACCAAGGAAACAGAGACCTAGGACCACATGACTTTAGTCAGCAATGAAATCTTCTGGGACGCTTCAACTCCTATTTTTTATATTCATAGCACTGAATTGCTATTTCTCTCTTGATCAGTATCATGAGCAGGTAAACACATTAATGGCTGGTTCCATGCCTAAATATTTGGGAATATAAAGGAGCACTTTCAGAGATTTACGGTGAAATTGGCTGTTCGTTGGCAGAAACAGACACCCAACGCGCCCGCGCGAACACACACACACACACACACACACACACACACATCTTTGGAGCATACATGGGAATTCATTCCACTTGTCAAGAGAGATTTATATAGAAAGAAAGGACACTTGGATGGCTTAGGCATGGGGTCCTTTTACACATTGTGATATCGTTGCAGTCCTGAAGGCCTCTGACAGCATGTCAATTTGGAAAGTGGTATCTTGTTGAAAGCTTGATGAGTACATCTTATTTATAATGCTAACTAATTCTTGCTTGCAGATAATCCTCTTCGAGTGATGTTTACATAAGATACAGAGAAATGACAGGATAAAAATAGTTACTATGAAATTCTCCACAGGCTATAAACAGTTTTAACTTTTGGCAAAAGGATCTTATTATTTACATACTCAGGCAAATATAGGTCACACACTCCTCAGATTATTAATGTTCCTCCGCAAATAACTGACATATAGAGTGTGTAAATATACCAACTGAACCCCTTCCTGTGTCTTAATTAAATTCTAGCAATCTTGCTCAGATTCCTGTGTATTTGGTTTATCTTAGGATCATCATTTATGTATATCAATAATACTGCAGTCAGAGATCATTTTTTGCCTTCTTTTTTTCTAAAACAAAGGCAGTCAGAAGTGATTTCTTTCCAATGAAAGACAATGCCTAACTCCAAAATCTCAGGATTTCAGTCCCTCAGTCCAAATGACCATAAACTCAGAATAACATCAACTCAAATACCACAATCCTAGTGGAGAACAAAGTGGCAGATTGTGTAACTGAATTCAGGAGTGCACTCGTTTACATGAAAACAGTTATTTCTCTGTCAAATCCTCATGGTAAGAGCAGAATCTCAGCTCAACGTTTTTAGGTCAAACGAAGCATCATATTTATAAATAAAGCTTTCATTGCCTTTTCTCTCTAAGCAGTAAATTCTTTGCAACCTCTGGCATTTCAGTATGAACATTTGTCTGATTTAGTTGCAGGACAGAGACACTCTGTTATGGAAAAAGAAGCATTGCTGCAATCATCCATACCCCAAAACATTCCTAAAACGCAGGAGTCCTGTGGGGTTCGTGGTAAGTGGAATGACTCCCCAAAAATGTCCACGTCCCCATCCCTGGAACCTGTGACTATGTTACCTTACATGGCAAAGGGAATTTTGGAGATGTGATGAGGGTTAAGGGCCTTCAGATGGTGAGGTTATCCTAGCTTATTCAGGTGGGCCAAATAATCACTAGGTATTTAAGATAGGAAAACATTCAACCAATGAGATTAGTAAGAGGGAGACGCTAATACAGAAGAATGGTCTGAACTAAGCAATGTTGCTGGCTTTAAAATGGGAGGAAGAGGCCACAAACTAAGGAACGTAGGTGCTTTCTAGAAACTAGACCAAAAAAGGAGACAAATTCCTTAGAGTCTCCGGAAAGAACTGCAGCTCTGCAAACACCTTGATTTTAGCACAGTGACAGCTGTGTCAGGCTTCAACCTACAAAGGTGTAAGATAATACACTGGTGTTGTTTTAGGCCACTGAATTTGTGGTAATACATTGCAGCAGCAATAAGAAACAAATATAGGGTGTTCTGCAGTTAATAGGCAACTCATTCAACTTCACAGGGTATATAACTCCACCTTTACAAAAGGCATTTTCTTTTTAGCATTTATTCCTACCAAAGGAAATGTACTGTTTTCTCTTTATAAAAAAATCATGTGTACTATTAGAACATAGAGTTCATCCATCTTTTATTTTCCAGGAAATAGACTCAAGGAGTATTCTAAGGTACTGAAACTAAAACCACTGAAGTTAAATTTTCAAGCTTCAATAATTTCCCATATTTCTTTCTTTTATATATATATATATATATATTTTTTTTTTACTGCATTTTAGGTTTTGGGGTACATGTGAAGAACATGCAGGATTGTTGCATAGACACATACATGGCAATGTGATTTGCTGCCTCCATCCCCATCACCTATATCTGGCATTTCTCCCCACGTTATTCCTCCCCAGCTCCCTACCCCACACTGTCTCTCCCCTAGTCCTCCCTCCACAGACCTCATTGTGTGATGCTTCCCTCCCTGTGACCATGTGTTCTCATTGTTCAACACTCGCCTATGAGTGAGAACATGTGGTGTTTGATTTTCTGTTCTTGTGTCAGTTTGCTGAGAATGATGGTTTCCAGGTTCATCCATGTCACTGCAAAGGACATGAACTCATCATTTTTTATGGCTGCATAGTTTTCCATGGCGTATATGTGCCATATTTTCCCTGTCCAGTCTATCATCGATGGGCATTTGGGTTGGTTCCAGGTCTTTGCTATTGTAAACAGGGCTTCAATGAACATATTTGTGCATGTGTCCTTATAATACAACGATTTATATTCCTTTGGATATATATCCAGTAATGATATTGCTGGGTCAAATGGTATTTCTATTTCTAGGTCCTTGAGGAATCGCCATACTGTCTTCCACAATGGTTGAACTAATTCACACTCCCACCATCAGTGTAAAAGTGTTCCTATTTCTCCACATCCTCTCCAGCATCTGTTGTCTCCAGATTTTTTAATGATCACCATTCTAACTGGCATGAGATGGTATCTCATTGTAGTTTTGATTTGCATTTCTCTAATGACCAGTGATGGTGAGCATTTTTTCATATGTTTGTTGGCCTCATAAATGTCTTCTTTTGAAAAGTGTCTGTTCATATCCTTTGCCCACTTTTGAATGGGTTTGTTTGGTTTTTTCTTGTAAATCTGTTTTAGTTCTTTGTAGATTTTGGATATAAAAGTCCTTTGTCAGATGGGTAGATTGCAAACATTTTTCCCATTCTTTTGGTTGCCAGTTCACTCTAATGATTGTTTCTTTTGCTGTGCCAAAGCTCTGGAGTTTAATTAGATCCCATATGTCTATTTTGGCTTTTGTCGCCAATGCTTTTGGTGTTTTAGTCATGAAGTCCTTGCCTATGTCTATGTCCTGAATGGTTTTGCCTAGGTTTTCTTCTAGGGTTTTTATGGTGTTAGGTCTTATGTTTAAGTTTTTAATCCATCTGGAGTTAATTTTAGTGTAAGGTGTCAGAAAGGGGTCCAGTTTCTGCCTTGTGCACATGGCTAGCCAGTTTTCCCCACACCATTTGTTAAACAGGGAATCCTTTCCCCATCACTTGTTTAAGTCAGGTTTGTCAAAGATCAGATGGTTGTAGATGTGTGGCATTGCCTCTGAGGCCTCTGTTCTATTCCATTGGTCTATATCTCTGTTTTTGGTACCAGTACCATGCTGTTTTGATTACTGTAAACGTATAGTATAGTTTGAATTCAGGTAGCATGATGCCTCCAGCTTTGTTCTTTTTTCTTAGGATTGTCATGGCTATGTGGGCTCTCTTTTGGTGCCATATGAAGTTTAAGGTGGTTTTATCCAGTTCTGTGAAGAAGGTCATTAGTAGCTTGATGGGGTTAACATTGAATCTACAAATTACTTTGGGCAGTATGGCTATTTTCATGATATTGATTCTTCCTAACCATAAGCATGGAATATTCCTCCATCTGTTTGACTCGGAACTGCACAACTTCATGGAAACTGAACAACTGGCTCTTGAATGTTGACTGGATAAACAATGAAATGAACGCAGAAATAAAAATGTTCCTCAAAACCAATGAGAACAAAGACACAACATACCAGAATCTCTGGGACACACTTAAAGCAGTGTCTAGAGGGAAATTTATAGCAATAAATGCCCACATGAGAAGGAAGGAAAGATCTAAAATCAACACCCTAATGTCAAAATTGAAATAGCTAGAGGAGCAAGATCAAACAAACTCAAAAGCTAGCAGAAGACAAGAAATAACTAAGATGAGAGCAGAACTGAAGGAGATTGAGACACAAAAAAAACCTTCGAAAAAATCAATAAATCCAGGAGCTGGTTTTATGAAAAGATCAACAAAATAGACAGACTGTTAGCCATACTAATAAAAGAGAAAAGAGAGAATAATCAAATAGATGCAATAAAAAACGATAAAGGGTATACCACCACAGATTCCACAGAAATGCAAACCATCATCAGAGATTACTCCAAACAACTCTATGCACATAAACCAGTAAACCTGGAAGAAATGGATAAATTCCTGGACACTTGCGTGCTCCCAAGACTAAACCAGGAAGAAGTCAAAACCCTGAATAGACCAATAACAAGGGCTGAAGTTGAAGCAGGAATTAATAGCCTACCAACCAAAAAAAGCCAGGGTCCAGACAGGTTCACAGCTGAATTCTACCAGACATACAAAGAGGAGCTGATACCACTCCTTCTGAAACTATTGCAAACAATCCAAACAGAGGGAATCCTTTCCAAATCATTTTATGAGACCAACATCATCCTGATACCAAAACCCGGCAGAGACTCAACAAGAAAAGAAAACTTCAGGCCAATCTCTATGATGAACATAGGTGCAAAAATCTTCAATAAAATACTGGCAAACCGATTGCAGCAACACATCAAAAAGCTTATCCATCACGATCAAGTAGGCTTCATCCCGGGGATGCAAGTTTGGTTCAACATACGCAAGTCTATAAATGTAATTCACCACATAAACAGAACCAAAGACAAAAACCACATGATTATCTCAATAGATGCAGAGAAGGCCTTTGACAGAATTCACCAGCCCTTTGAATTAAAAACTCTCAATAAACTAGGTATCGACGAAACGTATCTCAAAATAATAAAAGCTATTTATGACAAACTCACAGCCAATATCATACTGAATGGGCAAAAACCGGAAGCATTCCCTTTAAAATCCAGCACTAGACAAGGATGCCCTCTTTCACCACTCCTATTCAATACAGTATTGGAAGTTCTAGCCAGAGCAATCAGGCAAGAAAAAGAAACAAAGGTATTTAATTAGGAAAGACGGAAGTCAAATTGTCTCTATTTGCAGATGACATGATTGTGTATTTAGAAGACCCTATCATCTCAACCCAAAATCTCCTTAAACTGATAAGCAACTTCAGCAAAGTCTCAGGATACAAAATCAATGTGCAAAAATCACAAGCATTCCTGTACACCAATAACAGACTTAAAGAGAGCCAAGTTAAGAACAAACTGCCATTCACAATTGCTACAAAGAGAATAAAATACCTAGGAAAACAACTAACAAAGGATATAAAGAACCTCTTCAAGGAGAACTACAAACCACTACACAAGGAAATAAGAGAGGACCCATATTTCTTTAAGATAAGAGATTCTCAGAATTTTCTAACAATTAGCAATTTCTGATTTCTCTGAAATCTTGGGTTCACCACTAGGTTTTGAGGAAAGGACGTGCAGCATGGAAAGAGAGGTAAGTGTCCCCAAGCCTGGCTCCCAGATGATTTCCTTAGACCATGGAGTTTCACTCACACCTGGCAGATCAATTTATAATTTAGTATTTTCTTATACAAATATAGATTGTGTATCTATTCCAAACACTGTGCTGGAAATGCCGTGGTAAACATAACAGACAGTGTTTCCATTGCAAGAGCTCAAATTTACAGAGTTCCAACAGAGCAATGAGAGTTTACAGAACCATGAGAATTTTCCAGCTAATGAGCACCTGGTAGGGACTCTGGCTGTGCTGAGGATGAAGAGCAGTGACTTAGCAACGTTAAAACTCACTACAGGGCTGGGTACGGTGGGCTACGCTTATACTCCCAACATTTTGGGAGGCTAAGTCAGGTGGATTTCTTGACCCCAAGCGTTTGAGACCATCCTGGGCAACATGGCAAGATCTCGTCTCTACAAAAAATTTAAAATATAGCTGGAGCATGGTGGCATGCATCTGAGAAAATAGCCTTCATAAAAAAGCCTTTGTAGACAAATCAAAGCTGAAATAGTTGTAAACAGATATGTGCTAAAAAATACTTAAAGAAAATATTTTTATCTAACGGAATATAATACCAGTTTGAAATGAAAATCTATACCAAAAAATTGAAAGCAGCAGAAATTTTTAAACTGCTATTATTTTTAAATGTCCTTAAAAATAATCGACTGTTTTGGGCAAAGGATATGAACAGACACTTCTCAAAAGAAGACATTTATGAGGCTAACAAACATATGAAAAAAAAGCTCTTCATCACTGGTCATTAGAGAAATGCAAATCAAAACCACAATGAGATACCATTTCATGCCAGTTAGAATGGCAATCATTAAAAAGTCAGGAAACAGCAGATGCTAGAGAGGATATGGAGAAACAGGAACACTTTTATACTGTTGGTGGGAGGGCAAATTAGTTCAACCATGTGGAAGACAGTGTGGTGATTCCTCAAGAATCTAGAACCAGAAATACCATTTGACCCAGCAATCCCATTACTGGGTATATGCCCAAAGGATTATAAATCATTCTACTATAAAGACACATGTACATGTATGTTTATTGCAGCACTATTGATAATAGCAAAGACTTGGAACCAACCCAAATGCCCATCAATGATAGACTGGATAAAGAAAATGTGGCACATATACACCATGGAATACTACGCAGCCATAAAAAGGACAAGTTCATGTCCTTTGCAGGTACATGAATGAAGCTGGAACCCATCATTCTCAGCAAATTAATACAGGAACAGAAAACCAAACATCACGTGTTCTCACTCATAAGTGGGAGTTCAACAATGAGAACACGTGGGCACAGGGATGGAAACATCACATACTGGGGCCTGTCAGGTGGGGGACTAGGGGAGGGATAGTATTAGGAGAAATACGTAATGTAGATGTCAGGTTGATGGGTGCAGCAAACCACCATGGCATGTGTACACCTATGTAACAAACCTGCAGGTTCTGCACATATATCCCAGAATTTTAAGTATAATAAAAAATAAAAATAAATCAACTGTTCAAAGCAAGAATAACTCCTTACAGGGCTCATAAAATACAGAAGTAAAATGTATGAAAATAATATCACAAATTATGGGAGAGAAAATGAGGTATATTCTTTAAAAGTGATTACACTATGTTTGAAATACTGTAATGCCATTTCAATGTGAACTGTTATAAATTAAAATTTACTTTTATCAGGTTTATATTTTAAACTCTAGAGCAACCTGGAAAAAATTTGAAAGAAATATAAGTAATAAGGCTGAAGGGGAGAGAATATTGAATAAAATCAAGGCAGAAAAAGAAGAAAGGGTAACTAAGAACAGAGGAGCAACTGAAAAATAACTAGAAGTACAGTAGACTTAAATGCAAACAAGTCAGTAATTACATTAAACATAAATGATATAAACCTAAATTAAAAGGCAAAGATTGTTAGATTTCTTTAAAAGCAAGATTTAATTATATTTTATCTATAAGACTCCACTTTACCTGGAAAGACAGATAAATAATAAAGGGTTGAGAAATGTTATATCATAAAGACATTAAGCATAAGAAAGTTGGAGTAGCTGTAAATAATATCAGACAAAATATACTTTAGCACAAGGAATATCAAGGCAAATATAGGGACATTTTATAATGACATAACAACTATAAATATGATTACACCCAACAGCAGAGCTTCAAAATACATAAAAATGAAAATACTAAAAGAACTAGGAAAACACAGTTTTAGTTGGATATTTTTATGCTCTTCTCATAGTTACTGATAGAACAAGTAAACAAAAATCAGTAAAAAAATGAGAAGACTTGAACAATACTATCAACCAACTTGATCAAATTGACATTTATAGGATCCTCCACCCAACAACAGAAGAATAGACATTATTTTCTAGTCACATGGAACAATTGCCTTAGTAAACTATACTTTGAGCCTTAAAATAAATCTCCAAAAAATTTAAAGAATTGAAATCATACAAAATACAGTTTTTAACCATGTATCAATAACAGAAAGATATTGGCAAAATCCCCAAATATTTAGAAATTAAACAAAATTGGTTTCTTTTAAGTCTCTCAAATTCATTCTTTTCCTCCTCAAACTTAAGTCTGTTTTGAGGTTGCTAATCTCAGAAGATATCACCATCTTCCCATTTCCAATGCACTAAACTTTTCTACTCTTTTATCTTAATAACCTCCCAATCCTATCTACTAAACACTGGCTAATTCATGTGATTCTTTCTCTGAAAGTCTTTATTCTACAATCCTGCAACATTCCCAATTTACGCCTCTCTTATCTCCCATAGTGGTTATTCTGTTAACTTTCCAAATAGACTTCCTCTTTCACTCACTCCTTCAATCCAATATACTCTCTCAACAATTATTATTCTCCCAACTCAGGGTTTCCAATGAATTGTGTATAATAAAGATGTACTATCAAAAAATTTTTTCTGTGGCCAAAAGTATTTGGGAAACAGCATATTAGATCCATCTTTTTTAGCCTAATAATATGTATTGACATTTTAAACTCTGTTTAGATTACTTCAGTGGAAATCCTGTTGTCCCAAATTTATCTGAAATTTTTTTTTCCATAAAATATTTGCCAATACCCTCCGAATAAGTGTTTAGAGGAATTTCCTTTGGTGAATACATTCCTAAATTATTAACATGACTTTACTTTTCCCCTCTGTTAAAAATTTGATGGTTCATAAATGGCTATGAAATGTCATTCAAGTTCTATGGTCTAGATGCAAAGACTTTTATGGTCTGGCTTCAACTTCCTTCTTAAGCCTTATCTTTCTCATACCTCTCACCTCTATCTTGTACCACCAAACCCTTCATGACTCAGCCATTCTGGATTAGTGTTCATGACACAAAAATACCAAGTATACTCTACTTCTTTTTCTTGCTCTTTCCTGTGTATTCACTTACTTTCACCTATTCGTCCAAATCCAGCCCAATTACAGCATGCCATTAATTTATTCAGTCAATATCAATTAAATATCTACTATGTATTAGGCATTGAGGTCTATTTCAAAAAGGTCCCAGTTGGAAATAATCTCTTCCTCCACAGTAATCCAAGAGTGAGCTTTACTTATGTTACAATTTTGTTTATATTATGTTTCATGTATTTTAAAGCACTTATCAAAAGCTGATTCTCCAATAGAGCAGGCACCCTCTTGCCTAAAGCTTACATTTGCTTTTCTTTCTCATGGATTACTTCTTCCCCAGCTATCTTTATGTTCACCTCCATTGCTTTCAGGTCCTGACTCAAATGGGAACTTCTCAATGAGGCCTTCTCTGACCATTTTGTAAAATTATAGTTTCCTTACTCCCTTTTTAATTTTGTTTTCTCCGCAATATTTACCATATGGCATGATGTAAGTTTTACATCATTTTCATAAACTTCTTAATCACAGGGATTTTAATCTATCTTGTTCATTGCTCTGTCTCTGGGATCCAGAGCAAGGCTCACCACTTAGTAGATGTGATGGCTAATTTTATGTGTCACCTTGACTAGGCCATAGTAACCAGATATTTGGTCAAATATCAGTCTAGATGTTGCTATGAAGGTATTTTTAGATGAGATTAACATTTTAAAATCAATATATTTTTAGTAAAGCAGATGACCCTCCATAATGTGAGTGGGCCTCCTTCACTTAGGTGAAGACCTTAAGAGAAGAAGACTGAGGTCCCCTAAAGAAGAGGGAATTCTGCCTTCAGACTACTTTTAGACCCTAGCTGCATCAGCGACTCTTCCTTGGGTCTTCAGCCTGCCCTGTGGGTTTCAAACTTGCCAGGCCCCACAATCTCACTATCCATATATACATAAAGAGAGAGAGAAAGAGAGAGAGCCTATAAAGAGATCTATACAGACAGAGAGAGAGAGAGAGAGAGCGCACAATCCTATTTGTTGTCTTTCTCTGGACAACCCTGACTAGTATAGTAGGCACTCAGGAAATACTTGAATATGAGTAAATTTGATTAGTTATGTACAGTTCCAATTCCCTTTTTATACTTTAAGCTCCATGAAGGGGCTATAACTTATCCATTTTTCTTTTTGTTCAGTATTTAACATTATTATTCACTCATTTAGCATATCTTTTATCTTCCCAGTACCAGGCATTGGATCTACGCTACACATGCCTTGTACTTCCCTATCCCTTGCTTTTGCTCTTTCTCCCCTCCCCTCAAACATTTATTTCACTCATCCTTTCAAATCCAGCTCAAATATAACATCTTCTATAAATAAGAAGCCATTCATCTATTCAGAAAACTTTAATTGAATGTCTATTGTGGGTTACGTTTGTTGAATAACCATATGAGCTTGTATAATTCCGTTTTCATGCTGCTAATAAAGACATATCAGAGACTGGGAAGAAAAAGACGTTTAATTGGACTTGCAGTTCCACATAGCTGGGGAGGCCTCAGAATCATGGTGGAGGCAAAAAGCACTTCTTACAAGGCAGGAGCAAAGGAAAATGAGGAAGAAGCAAAAGCGGAAACCCCGATAAACCCATCAGATCTCATGAGAATTATTCACTACCACGAGACTAGCACAGGAAAGACCAGCCCCTGTGATTTAATTACCCTCCCTGGGTCCCTTCCACAACACATGGGAATCTTGGGAGATATAATTCAAGCTGAGATTTGGGTGGAAACATAGCCAAATCATACCATTCCACCCCTGGCCCCTCCAAACCTCATGCCCTCACATTTCAAAACCAATCATGTCTTCCCAAAAGTCTCCCAAAGTCTTAGCTCATCTCAGCATTAACTCAAAAGTTCACCCTCCAAAGTCTTATCTGAGACAAGGCAAATCCTTTCCACCTATGAACCTGTAAAATCAAAATCAAGTTAGTTATTCCCTGGATATAATGGGGGTACAGAGATTTGGTAAATATAGCCATTCCAAATGGGGAAACTGACCAAAACTAAGAGGCTACTGACCCCATGGAAGTCTGAAATCCAGCAGGACGGTCAAATCTTAAAGCTCCAAAATGATCTCCTTTGACTCCATGTCTCCCATCTGGGTCATGCTGATACAAAAGGTGGGTTCCCATGGTCTTGGGCAGCTCCACCCCTGTGGGGCTATGCAGGGTACAGCCTCCTTCCCTGTGGCTTTCACTGGCTGGCATTGAGTGTCTGTGGTTTTTTCCAGTTGCACAGTTCAAGCTGTTGGGGGACATACCAACAATCTGGGATCTGGAGGATGGTGGCCCTCTTCTCACAGATCCATCAGGCAGTGCCCCAGTAGGGACTCTGTGTGGGGGCTCTGATCCCCCATTTACCTTCCACACTGCCCTAGCAGAGGTTCTCCATGAGGGCTTCTCAACACTACGTAGAAGCTGCCAAAGCTTCTGGCTTCCACCCTCTGATGCCACAGTCCATGCTCTACACTGGCCCCTTTCAGCCATAGCTAGAGTGGCGGGGACACAGAGCACCAAGTCCCTAGGCTGCATACAGCATGGGGACCCTGGGCCTGGCCCAGGAAACCACTTTTTTTCCTGGGTCTCTGGGCATGTGATGAGAGGGGCTGCTGTGAAGGTCTCCGACAAATATCTCTGGAGATATTTGCCCTGTGGGTCTTGGAGATTAACATTAGGTTCCTTGCAACTTATGCAAATTTCTGCATCTGCTTGAAGTTCTCCTCAAAAAATGGGTTTTTCTTTTCCATTGTATCGTCAGGCTGCATATTTTCTGAACTTTTATGCTCTGTTTCTTTTTTAAAACAGAATGCTTTCGGGCCGGGCGCGGTGGCTCACGCCTGTAATCCCAGCACTTTGGGAGGCCGAGGCGGGTGGATCATGAGGTCAACAGATCGAGACCATCCTGGTCAACATGGTGAAACCCCGTCTCTACTAAAACTACAAAAAATGAGCTGGGCATGGTGGCGCGTGTCTGTAATCCCAGCTACTGAGGAGGCTGAGGCAGGAGAATTGCCTGAACCCAGGTTGCGGTGAGCTGAGATCGCGCCATTGCACTCCAGCCTGGGTAACAAGAGCGAAACTCTGTCTCAAAAAAAAAAAAAAAAAAAAAAGAATGCTTTCAAAAGCACACCCAAGTCACCTTCTGAATGCTTTCTTGCTTAGGAATTTTTTCCTCCAGATACCCTAAATCATATTTCTAGGGCAAAATGTCACCAGTCTCTTTGCTAAAACAAAGCAAGAGTCACCTTTGCTCCAGTTCCCAAAAATTTCCTCATCTTCATTGGAGACCACCTCAGCCTGGACCTTATTGTTCATGTCACTATCAGCAGTTTTCAAAACCATTCAACAAGGCTAGGAGATTCCAAACTTTCTCCCATTTTCGTGTCTTCTTCTGAGCCCTCCAAACTGTTTCAACTTCTGCCTTTTTACCCAGTTCCAAAGTTGCTTCCACATTTTCAGGTATCTTTTCAGCAACACCCAACTCTACTGGTATCAATTTATTGTATCAGTCTGTTTTCATGCTGCTAATAAAGACATACCTGAGACTGGGAACAAAAAGATGTTTCATTGGACTTACAGTTTCACATCATTGGGAAGGCCTCAGAATCATGGTGGGAGGCGAAAGGAACTTCTCAAATGGTGGTGGCAAAAGAAAATGAGGAAGAAGCAAACCGGAAACCCCTGATAAACCCATAAGACCTTGTGAGGCTTATGCACTATCATGAGACAAGCATGAGAAAGACCAGGCCTCATGATTCAATTACCTCCCCCTGGGTACCTCCCACTGGGTACCTCCCACAACATGGTGGAAATTCTGGGAGATACGATTCACGTTGAGATTTGGGTGGGACACAGCCAAATCACATCAGAGCCATAAAGCTGGCATAATGTAGAGAAACAGATTCCTAAAAGTTTAACTTGTTAAGGAGTCTGTGTATTACTAGCCACACAAACACTAAAAATACATAGATCAGTTGATTGGAATTACTTTGGTCATCTCTAAAAGTGTACTCAGCTATCACCCAAAGGACCAGAGCATACGTTCATATGAAATCAAAATGTCAAGTAAATGTAAACAGTGAGAAGTGCCTCAAAATCATGTCTCATAAGTCTCTTAAATTCACTAGTTTCTTCCTCAAACTTACCTCTATTCTTGGATTGTCTATGAGTTTAAATTCATTTATGAGTACAGCAGGTTGGGGGTGGTAAAGAAAAAAAATGGCAAAGGGTTTCAGAGGAACATTATTTTTACACTTCAACTATATTTTCATCATCCATCAAAAGTGATTAGCAAGCCAGGTGCGGTGGCTCATGCCTATAATCCCAGCACTTTTGGAGGCCAAGGCAGGTGGATTGCCTGAGGTCAGGAGTTTGAGACCAGCCTGACCAACACAGTGAAACTCCATCTCCACTAAAAATACAAATCTTAGCTAGGTGTGGTGGTGGTCACCTGCAATCCCAACTACTCATGAGGCTGAGGCAGGAGAATCATTTGAACCCAGAGGGCAGAGGTTGCAGTGAGCCAAGATCGCATCATTGCACTCCAGCCTGGGTGACAGAGCGAAAGCCCATCCCAGGAAAAGAAAACTGATTAGTTCAGGGCAACCTCATTTCAAAAAAGAAAAACAAACAAAAAAAAAATGGTGACTACTCCAGGTCAAGTGTCAGCACTAAAAAGCTAAATCTTCAAGTATGAGGTGAAAAGGAGTCTTCTTGCCTTGCATTCAAATGATTTATGATGATAACAGATTGACAGACTGTAAAGGTCACTGTCAGTCAGCCCACCAAACCTCATCTTGCTTCTACATTGTAATAAACCTCACTTGCAGCTCCTGTCGGATAATACATCCATATGCCTTGGATGCTCAAGGAACTGAAAGGTCATTCTGGACCAGAATGCCTCTCAGTCATGTGTGGGTGCTCCTGGTCTCTCCTCACTTGCATATCATTGTATTTAAAGCCACAAACTGGTAAATTTCCATCTCTTATTCAACCCATCAGCCTAAGTCTGAATCATAAATTATATTTTTCTATTTTAAAGTCAGAAAAAATCTGCTCTTCTTCAACGATAATAAAATCGGTGGACCAGATTCTGCCCTTCACTGCTAATGTACAAATCCTGCTGAAGTCAGCAGGACTTAAGGGCATCCAGCTTTGGACAGAGAGTGTTCCAACTTTTTTTTCCTTGCTGGATTTTTATTACCTGACATCTTTCTGATTCCTCTGGATTGCACAATAAGGGAAGGGTGGCCCAGTTTGGGTAAAATAAAAAATGACCCAAACCACTGACCTAAATCCTGCCTTTGAAATTTAAAATTACATTTACTAGGAAGGAAAACAGTTTTTTGAGTGTGGGTGGTTTTCTTTTTCAAAAACCATTTTCAAATGTTGACCTCCTCAATGTTTTCATACCAGTTTGGATTGGAAAACAGAAGGGTAGGTAAACATTTTTTTAAAGCTTGGTAGGGGGAGCTCATCCTTTTCTGAATTCATTATCTGCAAAGAAGCAGGAAATACCAAGAACTTTTTTTTTTTTTTTCAAAAGATTTCCTGGTCACATTGCCAGACTTGACTCCAAAAGCAAATTGTCCATTTTTGTGAAATATTGAGGCTTTTTGTCCTCCTTTCCTTCTAAGGTGAACTCAGGTAGCATAGAAGTAGAGGTAGGAAAGTTTTGCTTGGGGCCGTGGGATGGAGTTGAGGACGGCTCATCCTTTGCACAAATCAAGGGGCAAATGCACTGTTGCCACATAAGGAACAGGCCACATAGTTTGATGTAATGAATGCTCCAAGACTATCCCATCATAAACCTCACAGCTCTTCTGCTGTGCCTGAGATAACTACTTAAGTCAGTCTTCAGATAAGATGGCACCTCTTGAGGCACTCTGAAGATTATCTGGGATATAGGACTCTAGGGTACTGTAACCTACACCCAATTAATTATCAATTCCTTATCTGAAACCAGAGCCCAGACCAAATGGAACATGAAAGGCCAATTCTGATAAAGAGAGGGAAAAGGAGGAAGAAAAGATGTGAGTCAAAGCTCCAGAGGAATAAAAGCAGTTGGTCACTATGGGTTTGCCATAACTTTACTAATCTGTACATACATGGACACTTATCCCATTGTGTTCTCATTCTGTGTATACATAGCTAATGTCTGACCTAAACTGGTCTCCTTAAAATTGGGCTCTTTGTCTCATTTATGTTTCTTTCACCACACCTAGCACAAAGCCTACTAACATGGAAGGCAGCATAAAACAGTGCTTTGGCTTAAGTCCTGGGCTTAAATTCTGCCCTTCACAAGCTACGTGACTTTGGGTGAGATATTGCACCTCATTAAGTCTAATCTGTAAAATGGGTATAATAATTCCTCCCTGCAAATTTCCTTCTGAAGATTAAGATAAGCTTTAAAATGTTTTTCACAGTACCTGGCACAGAGTATGCACTTTACAAAAACTCATTATTATTAGGCACTCAAAAAGTTTGTTGAGTAAATGAATCAGTCAATCAACTAGGAATTAGCAAGAGTTCATCAGGAGAGTCGGAGTGTCTGGTCATATCAAGAATCAGAGAGGGAATGCTTAGAGAAGGCACGAAACAATTGACCACAAATTTTGTTTTTAGCACAATTTCAAAAACATATCACATTTGGTGAGATTTGAATACAGTAAAAGTCTCAAAACAGCACTAAAATAGCAATGATTTCTAAAGCATTCACTGTTCAAGAAGAGCTGTGTTTCACAGTGCCAACACCATGCACTAGTCACCTTTTAGCCCCTTGTTGCTGATGAAGCAAAACTGTGTATATGTGCTCTTAAATTTCTACAGAGCAAAGCTGTCCTGTGTTCCAGCAAACATTTCTTACGTGCTGACATAATGTTACATGGGGACTCTGGCCTCATTCTGAACATGTCATACCCTATGCTATATCATAAAAGCTAATATTTGTTGAGAGCTTCCTATGTACTCAGCACATTTCTAAGCACTTTTACATGAATCAGTTTGTTTAATCCTTACAACTCTATGATGTACGTACTACCTATGTGGAAATTACCGTTACCATCAGAATGAGGAAACTGAAGATGAGGAAACAGAGGCACATGGATTCAAACAACTTGGTTAAAGTCAAAGAGATAGAGTTGAATCAGACATTTGAACCCGGACAGGTAGACTCCAGAGTTCTTAACCACTACGTTATATGCACCACAAGATATACCAGCTCCACCTGCCTATTACAGACACTATCATGGCAGTATTTGTATATCACATTGTAGCTAAATACACTTCACACATTGGCAAAAATATGGCTGTATACCTTGGAAGGATCTGCACGCACACTATGAGATCTGCTGGCGGAGACAGCCTCCTACAAGCAAATTCTGCTTAATTCACAAATATGCCAACAAACCAAGCTGAGGATGTGGAGCAAAAATTGACCATCCTCTCAAGCTTAAAGTCCCAAATGAAACGTGGCCTCTTGAGATCTCAGCCATGATCTCTGTTTCTAGTAAGATGCTGTTGACAGCCTCTTCAACACACTTTCTGAATTTTCTGCCAGTAGGGAAGGCCTACAAATAGCTGCTGGGCAATTGTGGGGCACTGCCAGAGCTCCCTAAAGCTACCAGCTAAACTTGCAAATTTTTGGCAATTCCTTTCTCATGATAGACTTTGCTTAAACATTAAATTGAGCTTAACAGTCAATGAAAGGAAAGGCAGCAATTATTGAGGATAGTAAGCAACATGGGGAATATAAGATCTTCCTTTCAGTTTTTGTTCTAGGCCCAGGCTTGTGCACCTGTGTACCCATAGGTGAATTCAGTGCTGTCAAACACCTATTGCCCTCAGACATTTTCCTCACACACATTTTTATATCTGTGCATGAGCTGGTTTATACCACTCCCAAGTTTGGTTCATGGCTATTGTATTGATTATTTCTAGATGTTAAGATTTAGCAGTAATATCTATCACCCATTTTCTGACCCTGTACAATAGCAAGATTCAGTAACTCCTCTCTAACTGAAATTATAAAAACCAGTTGCAATCTTACACTGTATTGCATCCAAATAAAATGTTAGTTCTGTCCTGGGATAGGCAGATTCAATTACATATTTATTAACATTTGGCAAACAGGCCAAGGACTCAACTTTGTTATCTCCAGAATCTTTACTGCGTTGTAAGCTACCTCTCTCCTCAGCTGGAACAGTCATGCCCAGTTATGAAGTTATACATGCTTCAAGACTCACAGCTGAAAAGATATTCAGTAGTCCTTAGAACATTTGTAATTTTACGTTGCACCTTTCATTTTCAGGCTGTCCCTGCTGATTCATTCATCCTCTCCTCCATTTCTAAATCAGATGAGACCATGGCCCTTAAAAGTAAAGAACATCTCCATTCGCAGATGAAGAAAATGGGCATCTTACTGATTCTTCTTTAGTTACATAATCATATTTCAGAAAAACATGCAGCACTGGTAGGACTCATCTGATCATTAAAAAGTGCCAGTTCAGAAATATTCCTCACCCTCATTAGGGCCATCCATTAAAGCAGATCCCATTAGGGTTACCAAATACACTGCGAACAGAACGTCCAGTGAAATAAATACATAAAACTCTGGGATTGTCATTAAGTTTCAACTATTTGTAATCTTATGGTTCACCGAAGGAATGGTGGCTGATCAAGAGGAATGTCCACAGACTGTTGCCCCTCCTATTGCTGTATACCCTTGACAAAAACAGGCTAGAAAACTGGACTAGGTAAATAAAAACGAAGTCACCCCAAGGGAGGTTAACATTCATCCCTGTTACTGTCATCTCTTATCTAGATGTTAGTGGTAGTTTCTCAGCTCCCATTCTTACCCACTCCCAATTCTTTCTCTTCACATAGCCCATTGGTGTTTTTATGAATACTCTATCATAACATATCCCTCTCCTGCTTAAAGATTTTCAATGGATTCCCCATTACATAAGGGAAGAAAATGCAAATTCTTTCTGCTGTCATACAAGATACTTTAGAATTAGCCTTATCTACCTCTCCACCTCGTTTGCCATCCTTCTCTCCTTCCCTCACATATTCCAATCATATTCACCTCCTTTAACCTTCTGAATTATACCCAACTCTTTCCCAGATCAGAATATATACTTCTCCCTCTTCCTAAAGTACATCCCTCCCCCAACTCACCTCAACGTTTCTCATGGAAGATGCCTTGATTTTCAGGGTTCTCTTTATTGCCCTCCTGAGAACAGGTATTTTTATTATTATTATTTGATCATTATTATTATTTCAATAGTTTTGGGGTACAGGTGGGTTTTGGTTACAAGGATGAGTTCTACAGTGGTAAGTTCTGATATTTTAGTGAGCCCGTGGAACAAGTCTTTTTAAACCCAAATCTCATCCCCTTTTTCCTATCACAGCACTCTGTTAAATTTATTTATTCATTCGTTCAACAAATTTATTTCGTCCACTAAGCATGTTCCAAGAACCATTTTAAGCGCTATGGATACAACAGTGAACAAGAGTGAACATTTTAGTCAGAGAAGTAGACAATAAGTAAAATAAGTAAATTGAGTATCAAAAACATTTAGATAATTCTAATGTAGAGTGACAGTGAGTCTCACTGAGAGGGTGACGCATGAGAAAAGATGGCATGGAGGAAAGGGGCCAGCCATATGACTATCTAGGGAGACAGTATTCCAGGGGAGGGTGCGTCCAGAGCAAAGTCCTGAGGCAGGAAAACCCCTGGAGTGTTTGAGGAAGGCAAGGAGCTATAGTGACTAAAGTGAACTGAGTTCGAGGACAGTTATAAGAAATAAGGCAGGAAAAGTAAGGTTAGAATTAGATGGAGCAGGGCCTTGGACACCATAGTAGGTCCTTCAGCTTTTACTCTAAGTGACACGGGAAACCCTTGGAAGCTTTTGTGTTAAGGGTCCTGTGATCTGCCTTGCATTATAGAAGGATCACTCCAGTGCTCTTTGGGAGAACAATTTGAAGGAAAGAGTCATAGACTGAATGTTTGTGTACACTCAAATACTGAACCTTTAACTCCCAATATGATCTCACAGGGCCTGTGAAGGTGATAAAGGTTAAATGAGGTCAAAAGGGTGAAGCCCTGATCCTAAGGACTGGTGGTCCTGTAAGACATGGAAGCAACGTCGGAGCTCTTTCTCTCCCTGAACAACATGCACAGAGGAAGGTCCATGTAAGAACAGACCCAGCCAGAAAGCAGCCCTCTGTAGACCAGGTAAAGAGCCCTTATCAGAACAACCATTGCTAACATCCTGATCTAGGACTTCCAGCCACCAGAACTGTGAGAAAATTCACTTCCATTGCTTAAACCACCCATTCTATGATACTTTGTTATGGCAGCTTGAACCGACTAAGACAGGGAATAAGAATGGAAGACCATATTTTCTTCCTAGCATTTAATCAAATTTATATTATTTGTATTTATTTCAAACCTTATCCACTCAACTGTAAGCTCCACAAGACTAGGTTATGGGTCCCTCTCATATAGCACTCTGCCTCCAGCTCCTAGTACTGTATCTTGCAGGTCCTAGATGTATAATAAATATTTGCTGAATGAGTAACTTGATGAATTTTGGATTTCTCTAAGAAGGGCCCATCATTTAGGGCATTTACTTTTAAATGAAACACATTTTGGGTTTTGTTTAATTTGTTTGCTTCTTTAGAGCTTTCTATGGAGTGATAATATGATATTCTGTATTAATCAACTTTCCTCCTTTATTCTTTCCTTCTATAGCCAATGATTGAGTATCTGCTATAAACCTGGCATCATGCTAGGACAGGGATGCAAGAATGAATCCTACTTGCTTATATCAAGGTGTTAGCAGACTTTTATATTTGTATTATTTAACATCATGCCACCTAATGAGAGCCCAATATGCAAAAATAGAATATATTTTTATCAAAGACAAATGCCTTTAATTTCTGGAATATGTTTTACTGGACTATGGAACTCAGGTGCCATCTATTCAGAATGCCACTTTTGTTGGTAACGGGCTACAGCTTGAAACTTTGGATCACTTTGATAGACTCTTAGTTTTCTAGGGATGCTGTAAAAACGTACCACAAACTGGGTGGGATAAACAACACAAATTTGTTGTCTCCGTTCTGGAACTAGAAGTTCAAGATCAGGATGTCAGCAAAGTTGATTTCTACTAAGCCTGATGAAAATGAATCTGTTCCTTGCCTTTCCCCAGCTTCTGGTAGTTTGTCTGCAATCTTTAGCCTTCCTCAGCTTATAAAAACATCACACTGATTCCTGCCTTCATCTTCAAATGGAGTTCTCCCTGTGTGTGTGTCTATGTCTTTATTTCCCCTTTTTATAACGACACCAGTCGTGTTGGACTAGGGTTTCATCCCACTCCAACATGACCTTATCTTAACTAACTACATTCACAACGATCCTATTTCCAAAGAAGGTCACATTGTGAGGTACTGGGGTTAGGATTTCAAGATACGAACTTTTGAGGAGGGCAAAATTAAACTCGTAACAACTCTTAATAAGGGAATAAATAAAAAGCTCTTCTCAAACACCTTCCACCTTCCGGCTCTTAATTACTACTTATCTTTGATAAATGTTGGGGTTGAAAGTTGGGGGAAAAAATAGAGTTCTAAATTCTACAACTTTTCACCATGGTGTAGCCAGGAAAGCACTTTAGTAAGACTCACAGAGCTCTGTCCTAGTCCAGGTCCCTAAATGTCTAATTCAGCTATTACTAAGGATATCAGTGAGTTTCTTTATATAAAAGAGACAGGATCACCTTTCACAATCACTAATGTCCTGACCTGTCCTAGAAGAAAAGAAAGCAGTGTTATTATTTGTGGTAGGCAGAATACTAAAGCGAGCCTGATGACCTCCACTGCTGGTGTTAGTCCTACGACTATATTACGCTGCATGGCAAAGAGGAATTTGGCAGTTGCAATTAAGGTTATCAATCCGTTGACTGTATTGTAGAGATGCTTTCCCAGTGGGCCTAACCTAACCACATAGGCCCCCTAGAAACTGAGTATTTTCTACAGTTGGTAACTGAAAAGAAAATCCAAAAGATTCAAAGTGTCAGAGGGATTATTCTGAGGGGGACACTGCTAGAATGGATTGGGCCGCTCAGGCAAGGACCTGACAGTGGCCTCTAAGAACTGAGAAACATACCCAGCCAACAGCCAGCAAGAAAACAGGGACCTCAGTCCTACAACTGCAAGGCACTAAATTCTACCAACAACCTGAATGAGTTTGGAAGTGGGTACTCTGAAACCTAAGCAGAGAATCCAATCAAATCCAACTACATTTCTGTCCTACAGAATGGTGAGAAAAGAATGCGTGTTGCTTTAAGCCAGTAAGCTTATGGTGATATGTTATGCAGTGATTAAAAAAATTAACATACTATTACATCGTGATAACAAAAAAAAAAGGTGAAACCCAGAAGAAATAAAAATGAGAACAGAATGGAAAAACAGAGTAGGTGAAAACTGAGTAGAACAGAGAAAGCTCAAAAGAAACAGGTGAGGAAAGAAAGAATGAGATAAGGTATGTAAAGATTTTTTTTGTTTTTTTAAAGATTTCTACTGGGTCACTGCCAAAAATGTGCTTGTATGTGTTTTTTGAGGGTCCCTGTGTTTGGGTGAAGTGGTGACACTAGATTTGACAATCAAGCTCATGATACTTTGTACAGTCAAACTAAAATCTAGATTTATGTTATCAAAGGAAAGATGACCTAATAAAAAAGAATGAAACAATGTGTACCTTTTGCACATGTGAGGAAAAGAGTAGAGAAAAAAAAAGAGAAGGAAGGAAAAGAAAGGAACATAAAAGAAAGGAAGAAGAGGCAGGGGAAGGAAAAGGAGAGGAGAAGAGAAGGAAACTACAAAGGGAAAAAAATTTAGATGAATATAAATTCTGTATTGGACATCGGACTAAGGTTGTGTGTCAGAGATGAGCACAGTGGTATCAAACGTCTCCTGATGTTCTCCAGAAGCAACAGAGAAATTGCCATTTCTGTTCTGCTTTTTCAGCCTTTTTGAGCTTGACGAGTTCCCTGGCCGCCTAAACAGCCTTTAATGCCATCAAAGGAAGCAAAAGCTCCACAGTCATGAAATTAAAAAAAAAAAAAAAAGTCTTTACCTCATGCAGGTATTTCTGAATCCAATAATTATGAAAACACAAAATCACATCTGTGTGAAAGAGCTGAGTAAGCCAATAGCAATGTTAGACATTTCCAATAAAATTCAGTAATTGGAAATAAGTTTTATTACGAAAACATCATTTCTGGGCTATAACTCAGTAAGGCAGAGAAATTACTCTGACAGAGTCAAATCCCAAGAGATTTTTTTTCTCCCCTTGTGTCCTTAATGGGTTTATGGCTCCTTTATAGTATGTGGGGACATTTCACCCTATGTTCAATGGCCGGTGACACAGACTGACATCAGCATATTGAAGCAAAACCACAAAGACCAACTTATTGTAGAATTTACAGTAAAAAAGCATGCATGGCAGAGCTGAGGTGGCCAGGCAATTAAGCAGCGAGCATAAAAATATGAACAACCTCTGTGCACCGACTTCTGCAGCTAGTTTCATATACGAGTTTTTTTTTTTTAAATTGAGCTGTTAAACACTAAAAAAAAAGAGAGAGAGATAAATATACAGGACAAAGATCAGCTATACAAGTTGGCATCCAAATAACAAATAAGAAGAAAGCAGTTATTCATCTTGTAACTTCTGTTCTGGGTTCTGAGAAAATACCGAGTCTATTTTCTTTGCCTATGACAAGCAATATTATTTATAAAGCATTCTCAACAAGTTGGTTAAATGAGATCTCTTCTCCAGCCAGAGCTGAAAGACCTCTAATCAAAATGTGCTTTCAGTAGCTCCTCTTTCTGTGCTCAGGAAATTCTAAATGATTATTGCCATTATTTCCTACAAAGATGACTGTTGTATAATTGTCAATTCTCTGTCTTGTGGCCTTGGGAAGACTACTAATGTGATAGTTGATGACCAGCCAAACCCCAAGATTGTAGAGTGGCCCAAAGAGTTGTTTATGCCAATCTTTGGGAGGAAACGTACTACATAATTACAAAATAACACATTTAGATCAGGGGTCAGCACACGTTTTATGTAAAGAGCCATAGAGTAAGGTTTAGGCTTTGAGAGCCACGCAGACTTCGTTGCAGCTATTCAACCCTGCTTGTAGTGTGAGAGTAGCTACAGGCAATACCTGCATGAATGAGTATGGCTGTGTTCCAATAAAACTTTATGAACAAACATTTAAATTTCTTATTTTCTTTTGTCAAATTATTACTCTAATTTAGGTCTATTTAAACCACTTAAAAATGTAAATGCCATTCTTAGCTCACATTCATACAAAAACAGATGGTGGGCTGAAATTGCTAGGAGGGCATAGTTGCCCATCTCTGATTTAGACTATATGTTTCCAGAATATACCACAATTATGTTTCTAGATCTAATCCCTGATATAAACATAATAAAAATTGGTTAAAGTCACATATAATATATACCAAATGTACATTATTGAATTTGGTCAAATATTAATCGAAGTTCACCTTTTCTAATATACTGTAATCTTATTTACTTGATGCTCTTTAAAGCTTCTAGTCCATGAAGGAAATACAATGCAGAAAGTCTGAAAGGCCCGTATAATTTGACTACCCATCCATTGCAATTTTTTGACACTGAAATACTGTGTACTGTCATAAAATCCTGAGGCTTTTGTTTTTCTACCAGACACAAATTATCTCAGATTTATTTGGTGTTATTTATTTGGTTGAGAAATTATCTCAGAGTTATTTGGTAATCTAGCCATGTCCAAAAACACAATTATATGTGACCTATAGTCAATAACTGCTCTGCCCTTGGTCCTCTGATATCAGTGATAGTATTAAATAAATAAATCCAAAGAATCCATTTAAGGTTGATTCTAATTTCAGGCCCTGGGAATAGTCCAGTGGGAGATTTAATGTAGCTGTTGCTATTATCCACACACACTGTGATTCATAGTTCAAGACAATACTAGCCATTCTTGATACAGCACTATATCTGTATGTGTGTAAGCTGTTCAGTGTGTATGGCTGCATATTCCTCTTATTAATGCAAAATAAGTTTCTTACTGTAGAGCTGTCAAACCTAGTTCAATCATATCCATTCATCAAGTATTTGCCAACTCCATAATTTATCCAAAGCTTTACAAAATTCCATTCATGTCTGCTTTCTCTTAATGTATTACTACAAATTCTGTCTTATTTACTGGTCAGTGGATCTGACAATCACTTTTCCCAAATTATCATTGCTATCTTACAGCATTGTTTTGAATGTAAGTTTTGGGGACCTAGTTAGGCTCCAATGCCAAAAGAACATGGTTCAAGTGTTGTTGTTATTTTTAAGATAAATCCTAGCTCTTCAAGCCCTTCCATTCCCTACAATAACATGTACCTTCTTCATGGCTATGCAGAACAGATGCCATCATCTTTTGTCTTTTCTCTAACTCATCCCTGATTTATTTGTTCTCCCCTCCAACTCATCTTCATTGTTATTTACTGCCTTCCTTGGACTTTCTTTCTTTCATATTTCCCAGCCTTTCTTCCTACAAACACTGATTAGGTACCAGGCCCTTTCACTGGCACCAGAAAGATAAGGATGAATGAGACAAAGTTGTATGAGATAGATGGTAACATAAGATACACAAAGATACAATAAGATGTGGCATTGAGCTCAAAGTCTACTCCCTTCCCTATGCCTGAGATACTATGATACTGCATTTTCCAGAGGCCCTTGCTATATATCTGTATTAGTTCGTTTGCACACTGGTAATAAAGACATACCTGAGACTGGATAGTTTATAAGGAAAGAGGTTTAATTGACTCACAGTTCAGCATGACTGGGAAGGCCTTAGGAAACCTACAATCATGATGGAAGGGGAAGCAAATGCATCCTTCTTCACATGATGGCAGGAGAGAGAAGTGTGAAGCAAAAGGCAGGTTAAAGCCCCTTATAAAACTAGCAGATCTTGTGAGAATTCACTCACTGTCATGAGAATAGCATGGAGGTAACCAACCCCATGATTCAACTACCTCCCACCAGATGCCTCCTACAACATGTGAGAATTATGGGAGCTACAATTCAAGATGAGATTTAAGTGGGGACACAACCAAACCATATTAATCCCCGATCTCTCAAGAGACTTAAAATTCTCCCTTTTCCTTAGCACCTTCTAACTTCAGATATGGTTTTGCTTTCCCAAATAAAAAAAAAGGGTTCAAACTTTCATTTTCATGCCTTTAATAAAATATATCTAATATTTATAAATATGTAGTCAAATAACAAATCATTCACCACCTAAGTGAACAAATGTTATTTTATTTTATTCTGTTCAGACTTTAAAAATAAAATAAAATATTCCAAGTACTGTTAAAGTACTTTTTGCAGTTCTCCTTGACCCCATATTTATCTAAAATCTCTGCCAACCCTTTCCCCATCATGGAACCATTATTCTGAATCCTTTGCATTCAGTTTTTCATACTTTTACTATATACGTATGGATCTATGTGGTTTTAATAAATGTGCATGTCTTTAAAAATACAGTGTTTTGGGAGGCCAAGGTGGGTGGATCACTTGAGGCCAGAGTTCGAGACCAGCCTGGCCAACATGGCAAAACCCTGTCTCTATTAAAAATATTAAAAATTAGCCAGGCATGGTGGTATAGGTGGTACTCAGGAGGCTGAGGCACAGAACTGTTTGTACCTAGGAGGCAGAGGTTGCAGTAAGATCACATCGCTACACTCCAGCCTGGGTGACAGAGTGAGACTCCTCTATCTCAAAAAAAGAAAAACAAAACAAAAAAACACAGGTTTGCGTGAGTGATTTTAAAAGTACATATTGGTATCACACTATGTGTTCCATTCTGAAACTTGCTGTTAAAGTTTGGTTTATGTATATATATTTGAGATTTATCTATTTTGATGCATGTAATTTCCATTCATTCATTTTACTTGGTATTATTCATCATATGAACAGAGCACAAATTATTTACCTTTCTTCTCTAATGGAAATTTACGTTGCTTCTAATTTTTCACTACCAAATGTAATATTAAATAGGCATTTCAGCATATGTTTCTTTGTGGACATGGGTAAAAGTGGACTATCTGGGCAGCCTCAGGCTATGTGCATCTTTGACATCACTAGATGTTGTATATCGTGTCAATATACTGTATAGAAGAGTTGTCTCAATGTACTCTCACTATTAGTGGATGAGGCTCCCCCGTAGCCTCATAGCAATTGAAGCTGTCACACTTTTCCACTTTTTATTGTCCCATGGGTTTTAAGTGTATCTTATCACTGCTTTCCAATCTGGTTTCTATCCTCATTGAGCTATAAAAACTGTTCTTTCTGTGGACATCTAACAATCATTTTCTTGCCAAATCACAAAGGCTTCACTTGTACCCATCACTCTACTTGACCTCAATTGCATTTGGCATCTTGGTAACCACCAAGTCCAAACTCCTTTTTCCTTTTTCTACCATTTCACATTATTTTGGAGCAGAGGTGGCATTGAGCAAAATGTCCCCTTCGAGGTTCAGATGTGAATCTCACAGATAGGTCAGGGAAGTTCCTCTTCAAAGAAATGTATTTAATAATAAACCTGCAAACTTAAAAAGTTAAAAAAATACAGGTAGCTTTCATAATATGAAACACAGAAAATTAATATCAAAACAAGAACTCCCCAGTTCTGGGGGTGTATAAGAAACAGCATGAGAGCACATTCACAGTAAGCTCTATATTTAACCCAACATTTAATAAATATTCACAATTCTCTCTTAATTATGTTCAATGTAGTTTATGTATGTGATGGATAGCATATTGATAAACTTACTGGTCATGAAAATGTAATAAATGTTTTATGTTTTAAAAAATAAAATTTGAATCTATTATAATGTGAAAAGAGGGCTATCGGATTTCTGATACATCTTCCCTTCCCTATCCCATGAGCTATAGTTCCTTCTGGCTTTGCAAGCTGGAACACAGATTTTAAAAATAGAGCATATAGACCCGGCCCCGTTAAATAGACCTACCCTTTAAGTAGGTATAAATGGGTAGCTGTAGATGAAAAATTATCTAAAATATTGTGTATGGGAGCTTATGAGCATCTGAAATAGCCATCCCCACTTCTCATTTCCCCCCATTGACATCACTGATGACAATAAACAAATATTTATGTAAGGAATGCATTCAACATATACTGACTGAGCACTGACTCATTGACTGTACGAGGTGAGGAGATTGGGCAATGGCTAAGAAAGTTCCTTTCCTCAGTTTAAATTCTAGATCGCTGGATAAGTAGTGCCAGACTCTGATTAGTACTTCCTGTTTTTATAAGATTTTTGAGGTATGGAGTATTTTGGTTTTGAGAAAAGAGTTGAATAGCTGTCAACAACAGCAAAAGTAAAACTCCAAAATGTGATAAAGCTGTTATAAAGGAAAGGGTCACAAACATTATAAAAAGATGAGGTCTAGATCTCTCAATATTGTCCAAGTTTAAAAATCCAGAGTAGTGACACCAACAAACCCTCTTGAATAACATTTTAGTAAAAATGTAAAAATCAGAAAAGTCTTTCTTAAAAAGACTATTCTCTGTCCCACACAGGTAGTTGACAATTACTAAAATCTATAACCAAGAAACCTCAAGGGCTGTGAAAATTTTATGTGAAATATCCTCTTTAACTGCAAAAAGTAAAATCTTACTTCTTTGGTGACTTTTACCGTTTATTTTATTTGGTATGATCTCTGATGATTATACTAACGGGAGACTCTACTCAACTATTAGTATATGCCAACTATTTAGCTAAATTCTCTATGAAATAAAAATGGTCTTATTCACAGGCTTTGACAACTACCACAAAGATGAATTTCTGTCACAGTCACTCTAACCAAAGGAGCATAATTGGGAATAGAGAGGATTACAGTCTATGCTTTTGCTTTTCTAGAAATATTGGGTTGGTAATCTGGATTGCTGGGGAAACAAAACACAACACAACACTGACCCTATCCCATTTTCCCTCCAAAAATTATTTTCCAAATGCTGCCAAGTTCTCAAAGAGTAGATTTCAGTCTTGCTACCAAGGTAATCAAGTATAAGAAAAACAGCTCATGAAACACCAGTTTTTTTCCTTTGTTTTGTGAGGATACATATAAGGATCAAAAAATGCTTGTGTTCCAGGTTGAGGTTCTTTGATTCTTAAAAGGAAATATGCTTGGCTAAATTTATGAGCTGAAAGACCAACTGGCCTATTTTTGGGAACACCAGAGAAAAGACCAACTGTGTCAAACCTGAAAAATTATAACTGTCAGTGATCTTGGCTGTTTGGCAGATATACTTTAAGCACCGAGCATACTGAATCTGAAATTTCAAGAGAAAACGTCCAACTTCATTTCACATTATAACAGATCTTAAGCATTTCTAGCCAAAACCCAGATATGGATACAGTATATTAATGCCAAAAACTCTAATTATTGTCTCAACTTGACTTCAAGGACGCCTTGAAAATGATTTTAAAGAAAAATCGAACTTTATCTACTCCTATTGTAAGAAAAACGTAGATGGTATTTTCTTGATATTCTGAGTAAAAATTCCTTTAGGAAACTCAAGAAATATTTCCCAACATTGAACTATACACAACTAGCTCTGAATAGCTATTTTAAACATTATGTTCAATTATGTTTCTAAAATTAATTTTTATATATTCATGGTAGAATAAAATGTCACTCCAGGGAAGTAAAAAGGCTTTCTTGTCATTATTTAATGTTCATCAACACACATATGTGACACACATTTTCTTCACTTTTGGCAAACAAGGAAAATATCTGTACAATAGATTTTATATTTAATCACAGTATTATGTTCATTTTCCACATAAACTAACACAGATAAGTTTTTAGTTATCAAGTATACTTCTCACATAATCAAATTTTTAAATGATTTCTTTGTTAAGAAACCGTTTTCTCCTAAAACTACCACGGAAAATGTTTTTATCAGCCATTTTAAAACTTTGGAAACTTTTTTTTTAAGTTCTGGGATACATGTGCAGGATGTGCAGGTTAGTTACATAGGTAAACGTGTGTCATGGTGATTTGCCGCACCTATGAACCCATCACCTAGGTATTGATGCTCTCTCTTCCCCCACCCCCATCCACAGGTCTCAGTGTGAGTGTTCCCCTTCCTGTCTTCACATGTTCACATTGTTCAGCTCCCACTTATAAGTGAGAACATGCAGTGTCTGGTTTTTTGTTTCTGCATTTAAAACTTCAGAAACTTTATGCATCAAAGCTACTATCCTTCTGATCTACATTATTTCTTTTGTGGGTTGTCTTGTTACACTTCCTTCATTAAAGATTTTTCCAAGACTTGGTCATTTTCTTCCTTTTTTTGTGACATTCTTAGGAAACTTATTTCTCACAATCTTAACTATGATCTCCATGCAAAGGACTTCCAGATACATGCTGTTGACCTTTAATCAAATCTTCATTATTACATCTTTCTTCAAGCCATTCACCAAATGTGTACTTGCTGTACACAAGTCCCGCCACAGGTGCCAGAGACAAGAGGGGACAAAGCAGTGTGGGTTCCTTCAGAACTATGTGCCAGATGACCTCCTTCGATACCTTCGCAACACGTTACAACATTTATTGTTTAAATACTTAGGTTTTTCCATTTCTACTACCTCTGTCTAGTCATTAAAATTTTGTCAGCTCTACAATCACTGTCCTATTCATCCAGATGTATAACTGCGTAGTTAACTCAAATATTGGGGAAAATGAGAAAAGAGGACATTTCAGTCTCTACTTTACACGTCTATTTATTTCATATCTGTTCTTTCTTATCATTTGCTAACTGACCCTCCAGCATTCACAGTCTTTACCTCCTAATCCGCTCTGTGGATAGTTGGCACATTCATTTTAGAATATCATCTGCATAATGTCACATCCTTGTACAAAACCCACACAGAAACCTTCAATGGTTCACCATCTATGGCATAAAATCTAAACCTGTCATTCTAGCATTCAAGACACCTTCCAGTTTTATATTCCATGACTTGCCATGTACTTTGTGCTATAGCCAGACCGCTGTTTTCAAAACATTTTAATATTTCCACCTTGATATTCAGCACCTATGGAGAGTGCCTCTCACCATCTTTTATAGCTGCCCAGGTTTCACTCAATTTAGGATATATCTGTAGTTCCACCTCCTCCTGGATTTTTTTTCCTTAACTCTTCCAACAAACATTCAGCTCTCTCAGAAAGCATGAACTATTTTATCTATTCATCGTGTTTTAATGATGTAGGCTTTTAAAAAAGAGTATATTACCTCTGAAACCAAATTCAATTTCCTTGAGGATAGGATATTTATATATATTATATATAATACATATATGCAATATATATAAAATATATTATATATAATATATAATTATTCAGCGATAATATATATAATATATATAATATATATAATATAATACAATATTATATTATATAATATAATATACAATATATATTATATTATATTATATATATAATATATATTATATTATAATATATATTATATTATAATATATATTACAATATATATTATATTATATTATATATATAAT
>NW_022436960.1:22420835-22551899 GCF_009761245.1 Sapajus apella | reverse complement strand
TTTAAGCTTACCTTCTCTTACAGTTTCTAATGCTGTGATTTTACTTGTCTAAAGATTTACATTACAGAATGGCTTGGGCTTTTACAGATGAAGATGTACCACAGCCTAATCACATCTCCTAAAAGCTGTATACGAGTGATGTATCATATAAGACGTTCAGCTTTTTATGAAGAGCACACTTGTGTTGCCTATTGCAGTGTCTTAATGGGTTCTCCCGCCTGGCAGTATTCCTTCTGTTTGCATTAGGTCTCAAATCAAAGAATATAACTCAATGCCTCCATATGTATCATTCATGATGACCTAATCAGTAGGGCTTTTATGTCAGTTGTAGAAAATTAGGCATTATTTTCCGTATTTCAGGTTACAGGAAAATCGGCAAGAACTGCATTTTGATTTTATGTTCTCTTTATGAGCTACACTTAAGACATTTGATTCTATTAACTGAATTAGTATGTGGAAAGTTTCGTGAAAGAGACTATTCAGACAAGTTTGTAAACATCACTTGCTCCATGCACAAAGGAGTGATGGCAAGAGTTATAGCTTAAGGGAAAAAATATCAGATGCATTTACTGTGACTAACGGCACTAACAGGGCCCGTTCTTGCTCCATTACTGTTTATTATCTGCTTTTCAACAGTGCTTTGCCTTTTCTCTAAAGATTCTGATCTAGGGATGAGCAGAGAGTTCTTCAAACGAGAATACACTCAATCTGCAGCATGTTGATAGCAAAGTGCTGATGGACATTATTCAAGAATTCTGATGTCAGGAACTGTACCCCTGTGGCTCATAATGGGAACGAAGCGAGGTTATTAGGCTGATTTGCAAGGCCCCACTTCAGTTTTGTCTGACTGACAGTGCCAGGAAAGACAGAGGTCCTCATCCTGTGCCTCGCAATTAATGTGTTTACAATTTCTGTCATTCTGTTAAGCAGCTTGTGCCTGAAAGTCACACATAATTTTATGGTCTGAGTAGCCTCATCTCCCCACTACCCTCCATCTTTCCAAGGAAAATAGGTGTCCAGTTGGCCAGGAATGCTTTTTTAAGTTTTTGTTTTTGCTTTGTTTTCAGATTTGCGCATTATTTTTATTTGTTATCTTTTTTTGATTTGATTGAAAGGAATGAGACGATGTTCTTTACAGGGATGAAGCTGGAAGCCATTAACCTCAGCAAACTAACACAGGAACAGAAAATCAAACACCACTTGTTCTCACAAGTGGGAGCTGAACAATGAGAATATATGGACACAGGGAGGGGAACAACACTCACTGGGGCCTGTCGGTGGGAGGGCATGGCAGGGAGAGCATTAGAGAAAAGAGCTAAGGCATGCAGGGCTTGATACCGAGGTGATGGGTTGATAGGTGCCGCTAATCACCACGGCACACGTTTGCCTACGTAACAAACCTGCACATCCTGCACATGTGCCCCTAAACAGGAAAGCTTTTGAATGGACACCAAAGGATTTGTGAAAAGATCAGAGTGTTAAGATCAGCGTAATTCTTTCTTTCTTTCTTTTTTTTTTTTTCAGTTAGTGATTTTATTTTCTTTGAATATATACCCAGGAATGGGATCGTTGGATAATATGGTAGCTCCATTTTTAACTTTTGTTTTTTTTTTTTTTTTATTTTTTATTGTACTTTGAGTTCTGGGGTACATGAGCAGAACATGCAGGTTTGTTACATAGGTATACACGTGCCATGGTGGTTGGCTGCATCCAACACCAGTCAGCTACATTAGGTATTTCTCCTAATGGTATCCCTCCCCTAGCCCCCACCCCCCGACAGGCCCCTGTATGTGATGTTCCCCTCCCTGTGTCCATGCGTTCTCATTGTTCAGTTCAACTCCCACTTATGAGTGAGAACAAGAATCAGCATAATTCTTTAAAAGAAGAGAAATCTAGGCTGGACCAGAACAAAGAGAGATTCTTTTTTTATTTTTTTTTTTCCATTTTTTTTGAGACAGAGTTTCGCTCTTGTTACCCAGGCTGGGGTGCAATGGCGCGATCTCGGCTCACCGCAACCTCCGCCTCCTGGGTTCAGGCAATTCTCCTGCCTCAGCCTCCTGCCTAGCTGGGATTACAGGCATGCACCACCATGACCAGCTAATTTTTTGTATTTTTAGTGGAGACGGGGTTTCACCATGTTGACCAGGATGGTCTCGATCTCTTGACCTCGTGATCCACCCGCCTCGGCCTCCCAAAGTGCTGGGATTACAGGCTTGAGCCACCGCGCCTGGCGACAGTTTCTTAAGATATGTGTTTTCATCCGTCTTTTATTAAGGAAGAACAAGGAGCTTTATTAGAAGTTCATTTTTATAGCTTTATGGTGGTATAATTATATAGCATAAATTCACCCATTGCAAGTGTACAGTTCAATGATTTTTAGAAACTTTATAGAGTTATGCACCCATCACTATGATACAGTTTTAGAACATTTCCATTACTCCCCGAAATCCCTTTGTGCCCCTTATTTGCAGTTAATACTTGTTCTCATCCCGGCCCCCTGTGGCCACTGATCTGCTTTCTGTCTTTATATATTTGTTTTTTCTGGATATATTATAAACATGTAATTCTACAATACAGAGTCTTATGCATTAGGATTCTTTCACTAAGGAAACTGTGTTACAGCTCGTCAGTAATTCACTCTTTCATATTGCTGAGCAGTATTTAATTGTATGTTTATCCATTCACCAGTAGATAGACATTTACATCATTTCCAGTTTTCAGCTCTGATGAATAATACTGCGATGGACATTCACATATATGTCTTGTCTTTATGAGGCTTTATTTTTCACTAAAAATAAGAGTAAAGTTTACCCCAGAAAATTAGTTCTTTTCCTAAATGTCACAATTCTAAACTCTACTGGAATGATAAAAATCTACAGAAAATAGCAACACCAGCAAGATTTTAAAAGAATGGAAAGTCTGACCTGATTTTTTTCAATCTGCTGAATTCTGCACCTGACTTTTCTCAACTTTATTCTGTGTCCAGGTAAATGTATACAGAGAAATGACACAAGGTCAAATCAAAATGCTAGAAAAGATAGCCTTTATCAAGGGTTATATACTTTTTTTTCTTTCCAGTTTACAATAGTTCAAAGAACACAAAAACTTTTCTGGCATTAACTCATTTAATGCCATGGATTTTCGGAAACAAAGAGAACAACAAATTCCCTATTCAGACTTGATTCCCTGTTTAAATGTTTGTTCTAAAAAGAGCTTACTCTAGACTTTTTAATCTCAAAACTGAAGATTTTTACTATCAGTTTATAGATATGGAAATAGTTTCATAGCGAGTAGACTATCCCTGTTATGGAGTGAATGTTGGATCCCCTCCAAATTTCTATGATGAAGCTCTAACCACCACTGTAATGATATTAGGACATGGGACCTTTAGGAGGTAAATGGACTTAGATGAGGTCAGGAGAGTAGAGTCTTCATAATAAGATTAGTGTCCTTATAAGAGGAGGCCAAGGCGAGTGGATCACCTGAGGTCAGTAGTTCGAGACCAGCCTGGTGAACATGATGAAACTCTGTCTCTACTAAAAATATTTAAAAAATTAGCCAGGCATGGTGGCACATGCTTGTAATCCCAGCTACGTGGGCAGCTGAGGCAGGAGAATTGCTTGAACCCAAGAGGCAGCGGTTGCAGTGAGCTGAGATCATGCCATTGCACTCCAGCCTAGGTGACAGGTGAGACTCCATTTCCAAAAAAAAAGAAAAAAGAAAGAGAGAGAGAGAAATCAGAGAGCTACTGTTCTCTCTCCAGCAGATGAGAATATAGCAAGAAGACAGCCATATGCAGGCCAGGAAGAAAGCCTTCACCTGATAGCACCTGGCAGTAATGGCACCCTGATCTCAGGCTTTCAGACTCCAGAACCATGAGGAATAAATGTCTGCTGTTTGTAAAGCCATGCAGTCTATGATGTTTTGTTACAGCAGCCCAACCTGACTAAAGCGATCTCTTTTAATGATCTTCACCCCACTCCTTCTTTCTCAAAACCAAACAAATGAAATTGTGGAAATTAAAATAAATATGATCTTGTCATTTGTTTCTAATGTAAGTTCTTATCTTGGAAGTGTATGAAACTAACAAAGATCCAGCAAGGAATTTCAGTTGCTTTTGATAGTTTATAAGTAATTTTTCAGAGGCTTTTTTGTAACGAACATATTACTGCAGAGTTTTTCACATTAAAGTATGATTTTAATTTGCTTCAGTGCCAACATTTTTCATGACGGCAAACATCCCAGAAATTACAATGTAAATCACTGGGGAAATGTAGTTATCTTTACAATGTGTTCAGGATGAGCCTTGAGAGGGAGAGCACTTGGTAAATTGGAATGCCTTCACAATGCACATAAGCATTCTGGTGTATTCAGCCTTAACTGAAGTCTCTGATAAATCTGTCTCATTTAATTGTCAGAAGGTACATGGGGAAGGAATACACCATGACTACATGGCTTCTGGAATACTCATGATCACAAACTATGCTAAGCATTGTAATCACAGCAATAACTTTGTCATAAACACTTGATGTGATAAAACAGAATTATATCAAAAAATCTGTATAATCAAAAAAAGCACATCGATTTATTATCAACAGGATTTGTCCCTGGGACAATCAGTAAACAACTTTAGACTGTGGGAATATCTTTTGTAAAGGCATAGGGTCAGACAGAAAAGACACTAGACAGCATTAGCCATTATCCAGACGGATACCTTCCAAAAAGTGATTCTAATTACAAAAGACTAATGTCTGTCTACATTTTAAAAATATTTTTCTGAGAAATAGGGATTTTTAAAGGAATTAAACTTTGTTTCCTTTACCACCTTCTTGGTTGTCAGAAGAAAATAAATGGTAGCCAGGTGCAGTGGCTCATGCCTATAATCCCAGGACTTTGGGAGGCCAACATGGAAGGACTGCTTGAGTCCAGGAGTTCAAGACCAGCCTGGGCAGCATAGCAAAACCCCATCTCTACAAAAATTATTTAAAAAATTATCCTGGCATAGTGGCACATGCCTAAAGTCTCAGCTACCTGGGAGGCTGAGGAGGAAGGATCGCCTGAGCCCTGGAGATTGAGACTTGCATTGAGCCATGATCACACCACTGCACTCCAGCCTGGGTGCAAAGTAAGAACTCATCTCAAAAAAATAAACAAATAAATAAATAAATGGCATTCTTTTTATGCTCTGCTCATGTAAGAGCAACAGTTGTTTAGGGCATACTGAATGAGGTGCCCATGGAACGTCAACTACAGGTATGATATACAATAGATATACAATGGTAATTCATTCACAGACAGATGCCAAATGAAGTCATGACAATGTCTAAACCAGTAAAAGGATAATTTGCAGACTGAGAAGAAAGCTAGAAGAAAACTTTCCTAGATCTGCATACATAAACAACCTGCAGAGGAAGAGGAGTCTGCAAAGGTTGATGGGCTGTCACAGAAGCCAAAGGAAATGAGTGTATAAAGTGAACAGAGGGGGAGGGAGGGGCACATGAACAGTGAGAGGTCAGACATGGGAAATCCTAAAACATCCATTTGATTTAATAGTCAAGAGGTCATTAGTACTCTTTCATTTTTGGTTGATATTTAAGGGTTACAAGTGCAATTTTGTTACATGGATATATTGTGTGGTGGTGAAGTCTGGGCTTTTAGTGTATCCATCACTTGCATATTGGACGTAATATTCATTAAGCAATTTCTCATTATCTACCCCAATCCCAGCACTCACTTTTCCAAGTCTCCAATGTATATCAGTCCACATTCTATGTCCATGTGTTACACCAAAAACATACCTGCACTCATATGTTTATTGCAGCATTATTCACAACAGCAAAAATATGGAATCAACCTAAGGGTCCAGCAATGAATGATGTGTGAGTGTGTGTGAGTGTGTGTGAGTGTGTGTGAGTGTGTGTGTGTGTGTGTGTGTGTGTGTGTCTAAACAATGGAATACTATTCAGTCATAAAAATGAAATCATGTCTTTTGCAGCAACATGGATGAAACTGGAGGCCATTATCTTAAGTGAAACTACTTAGAAAGAAAAATATTGCATGTTCTCACTTATGAATGAGAGCTAAACAGTGTGTACATGTTGACATACAGCGTAGACTGATTGATATTGTTAGAAATTTTAACCAGGCTACAGTGGACTGAGAAGTGGAGAGAGCAAAAAGATACAACCAATCGGGACTATTCTTTCAAGATGCCTAGCTCTGAGAAGAGGGAAAGAGATAGGTCAACAGTGGGAAGAAATAAAGACACGAAATTAAATACACACAGAATCGGCTAGTTAGTTAGGTAACTCAATATACTAAAAGAGGCTGGGGTTCTAACGAGAAAGGAGTTGAGGAGGAAACATAGAAGACATAGTTAGGAAAGCAAATCTCATTGACAAATGTTAGATATTCAGGCACTATCTAACATTTAAACACTAGTGCTTAGATAAGTACTAAGCATGTGTACTCCAGTTCAACAGCTATCTGTTTTAGATGTGAGAATTCTAGGGTTTCTAGCCAGGAGTTCTAGCAGCTTTCCTTTACTGAAGCAGCGTTCTGATTTTCAAGGCCCTCTCACCACAATTGTATCTACTTCTGCTGTCACCACCATGTACCTGCCTTGGAGCCTTGACTCTGCCCTGACATCTGTCTTGGTCATACTCTCAGGGCAAGGTTGCTAAACAAAATGCTTGATGACCAGTTAAACTTGAATTTCCAATAAACAATAAGGTTTTATTTAGTATAAATATATCTCATTCAATACTTAAAACAGCTCATAACCCTCTTTCTATTAACCCACGTATATACCAAGTACAGATGCAGAAGAGTTAGAGAAGTTCATAGTGTTTAGTCTTTAGAAAAATGAAAAACACATTTTGCCCCAAGTATTTTTCCCCTTCATTTAAAAGTTAAGTTGTGTCTTTCAAAGATAAATCTAAGCCATGTGTCTCAGCTCTTCCCTCTAATAGCAAACTGCTCTGAAAGAACTCACTGTCATATCAAGGACTTCCAAAATGTCATTTTTTATCCTAAATAAGAAAACCATATTTTTCCTAAACACACAAAAACAGTCCATCTCAAAAATATACACATATGGCTCTAACTCATTTCTCATGAAATAGAAGAATAATCTGTTCTCACTTGACTGATTTATATTCACCCTGAAGATACCCATTATTTGATCAATATCATCAGCAGTTTTTTATTTATTTATTAAGAACCTATCATTTATTAAGAACCTATCATGTGCCAGGCACAAGGCTATATACTTTATAAACATTAGTTCTCATCTCAATCACCCTGCTATGAACACATTATTGACCCATTTAATAGATAAAGACATCAAAGTCCCAAGAGGTTAAGTAACATGTGAAGCACATCAAAGGTTAACACAAATTCTGCCTAACACAGAGACCCACGCTCTTTCCATTTTCCTAGATGGTAGCATGTACCCTTATAGTTAAAAGAAAGCTAAAGCATCCCTATTGCCTAGAGGCTGAAGGTCTTAGTGAAAGACATAGACAAAAACACAACGACACAGAGTTGAGTTACCCATATTTAACTCGGTGGAGAACAATGCACTAAGCTGGTACATGCACCAATCTAAAAAAAAAAAAAAATCAATGTTTTACAAGAAAATAGTTTCTGCAGTGTATTTAAAAATTACCCAGATTATCCTCAATAATATAATACTTAATACAACCTATCTCTCATGCTCACAGCTTTTTTGGAGGAGTAGGAGTTCTACATGTCTTACAGTTTTTGGATTATGAGGATGTAAGAAAACAAAAAGAGCATTTTGAAAGTACGCATTACAAAGCGTTCAAAGAGAAAAACGAATAAAACCACAGGTTCTGAATACAGACACTTTGGGTTCCAAACCAAGTTCCGCTACTTACTTGCCGACTATTCAATTGTGGTCCCTTCACTTAACTGCCCTGTACGTCAGTGACTTCATCTGCAAAATGGACATAACATTGTAACATTTCTATCTTATAGATATTATTATAAATGTTTTATTATTATAACAGTTCTATCTTATAGACATGTTATAATAATTAAATGAGATTGTATTTTGAAAATAGTTGGCCTCATCCCTGGAACATAATAAGCACCTTGTAACCGATGGTTGTGGTTGTTGCTGAACAATCAAGGAGAACACTTTGGCAGTCATAGCACCGTCATGGAGGCCAATGAGGCAACGTTTTCAAATAATTACGGCCCGTGAATGGGAAAAGGAGAAACCTAGCTAAGAACTTGGCCGCACAGGGAAGAAGGGAGATGAAAGGTGACTGTTGGAATTGGCACTTAAGAAGTCACAAAAGGGCTTGGCAACAACCTTGCTATGTATAACAAAGAAAGACAGCTTACTTGTGTGTTTGCATGTAATTTTCTGTCTGAATGTTTCACACAAGAAAAAATAAAGCACCAAAGAAATTATTTTCATTGGATTCGGAAAAATTTTAAATTAAGAGATTCAAAATGTATGTGGCTTAGCTTTAGAAATAACCGTTAACCAATGTGCCTGAAGGCTGAAAGCAACTATAGTATTATTACTAATGGGACTCACACGTTACAGCTTTTTAAAAAGTGGAAAAGACAACTGATTGTCATTATGTTTTGTTATTGTTTAATAATAATGGAACTATTCCTTTGAGGAAAAAAACCCAGCATATCTCTACTTTATTTTTCTGTTTTCTTAGACTAAGAACCAGCAAATTACATAGCTTGTGTCCAAATATGGCCCACAGTCTGTTTTCATAAAGTTTTATTAGAACCTGGCTTCATTCATTTTTCTACATACTGTTCATGGCTGCTTTTGTGCCAAAATGTCAGAGCTGAACAATTGTAATAGAAGCTGCACAACCTACAAATCCTAAAATATTTAATAGATGACCTTTCACAGCAAAAGTAGGCCAACCCTTTCATACAGTTATGAGGTATTTTGTATAACTATGCTCCGGCTGCCGTAACAAAATATCATAGATTAGTTGACTTAGACAACAGACACTTATTTTCTCTAGAGGCTCTCCGAAGTCTCAGATGAGGGTGGCAGCATGGTCGGTTTCCAGGGAGGCCTCTGTTCCTGGCTTGTAGGTAGGGGTGGGGGAACATCCGGCCATGTTCTCATGATGTGGGAGGAGAGAGAGAGCTCTTCAGTGTATATTCTTATATGGACACTAATACTATTGTATCAGGGCCTCATTCTATGACCTCATTTAACCTTAATTACCTCCTTATCAGCCCTGTCTCTAAATACAGTTACACTGGGGATTGGGACTTTAACAGAAAGATCTGAGGAGAACATAGTTCACTCCATAGCGCATTTCACACCTCCAAACTCTGATTTTAATCTGAAATATCCATGGCCTTTCATCCCTAATGTATCTTCCAGTGTGTTTTTCTAAATATATCTAGAAAAAAGGTTGAAAAGGCAGTACAGTGGAAACCTTCTTTGCTGACTGTGACAAAAGAGACTATCTAGAAACCTTGTCACAGATGGTACCCATACCAAAGCACTTGAACTTGGAGAAAAATAGAGATGAAATGACTTCTGGAAGGCTAGATAAATTTCTCCACCGCAAAAGTGAAACACACTCATTAATCCATCTTGCAAATGGTAGTTTCCATCATCTGAATTACGTTTTATCTTACTGGGCAAAAAGCAGCAAAAGTACTTCAGGGTAATCTGTGATCAAGTGGAATCTGAAGATGCAAATAAGCATTGATGGTTCAAAGTTGTGGGCCTCATCATTCTTGTGCTATTTACAAAAAGGATATGGCTCTATTTCTCCAACAAGCATGGAGTCTTTTAAGAGACACTACCCCATTCATCTTCTGAGTGCTCCTTGAAGCAAAGTGTCCCACATTTTATTTCTAATTTACAAATGAGAAAACTAGGGCAGAGAGCAGTTATATGCTTCTCCCAGAGAGAATCAGTCACTAGAACTAAAGTTATAATAATTTTAACTCCTTTTGTTCTCTATGCGTTCAGCCACACATTAATATATTAAATGCTTCTCCATGAATAAAAAGGGTCTAATGCTCATTAGATACAATATTATTCACACTGTAGTCATTGTGTATATTTTCTGCCATGTCAATATGGTGGAAGACCACCTTCACTTTGGTGCTTTTAAGAACTCCCTTCTTAATTATAGGTAGAGAAACATGAACAACGATAAGAAAGAAATTATAAGCCAAATTAGGTAACGGACAGAGCACCAAAAACATTGGTTTGAGACCCTAGCACCATACTGTCTTATGACATAGAAATAAGCACTAGCACCATCTAGTGAGAGACCAGAAGAACTCATAGATTATTAAGAGGGTTTGTCACCCAGGGGGCTCCTCTCCTTGAGAGGTTTGAATAATCTCCAGATCAAAATGTCTTTGGACCTAATCTGAATAAGCAAAGATATCTTTATTAAAGTCACTGTAGGAGTGCAAGGGTTGAGCTTGGGTTGCTTGTTGTACTTAATTGCCTGTAACAGAGTAAAAACAGCAAGGGCTAGAAGAGGTTGAGATACAATTTTAGATCTATTCACCACCAGCTCTTTGGTTGTACATGAATTACCCAGTCTCTCCAACTGTCCGTTTCTTCATCGATATAAGGAAGGGAATGTCCATTTTGTGGGTACTTGTGAAGATTAAAGTTATCAAAGAAATTTATGTTTCTCCATATGTTGACTCTCAACAAATAGTTTTCTCTTTCTCGCAAGGGATTCCTGCAATTTTTTTCACATAGCACTTGGTATGCCATAACAAAATCCAAGAGACTGGGTGACTGAAAAAACAAAAATTTATCTTCTGGCAGTTCTGGAGGCTTGAAGTCTGAGGTCAAGGGGTCAGGAAGATTGATTCCTTCTGAGGGCTGTGAGGGAAAGATCTATTCCAGGCCTGCCTCTGTGGTTTGTAAATGGCTGTCTTCTCCCCATGTCTTTTCACATCATCTTCCCTCTGTATGTACCTGTGTACCAATGTCCTTTTCTTAATAACAGTCAGATGGGATGAGGGCCCACCTAATGGCCTCATTTTAATTAAATTACCTCTTTAATGATGCTGTCTCAAAATACAGTTAAATCCTTAGGTACCAGGGACAAGGATTTCAACATATAAATCTGGGAGCATTTGGGGATTTTGGGGGCACACAATTTAGCTCTTAAGTAAAGCACAGTAAACAGATACCCATACAACAAGTAAACAGTAGAGGCAGGATACACGCATCCCAGTCCTGGGCTAGGGTGACAGAGCCATGCTGCCTCTGAGAGGAGCAAGCAGAAAAATAAAGTTTAATGGATCACACGGAACAACCCACTTAGTTTTATTCAAGTCAAACAATGCCATGTTTTTCCTCTGGGAAAAAGGTTTCTGAGATTCTATAAGTACAACAATGCCTTGTTAATTACAGCAAGTTCTCATGTTCCCCAGGCAATTTCGAAGGTAGAATCAAAACATTTGTCCTATCCTCTAAACTGACTGAATCTACCAATCCTGAGTTATTATGCTACTCGTCAGTGCTAAATCAACTTTGAGAAACTTCATTTCACTGTCTAGCTGACTCAGGAAAGGCTTTTTGTAATGCCTAGCTAATCTACAGCACAGTTCAAAATCTTCAGCTGCTAAAAAACTGCACTCTCCAGTTTTTATTCTAAAAAAAAAAAATGTCTGCCAGCACTTTTAAAATGTATTTTGTGAGGTCCACATACGTTAATATAAGTATAGCAAAGATTGTCCAACTCGTTACTCTGCTATTAAGCAGATTTCCCTTTTACAATCTCCCGCAGAAGCAGCCTCTGCATTTCAGGTTTAGAGAAAACAGAATTGCATTGCTCTCTCTGCCTGCTGTACCGTGACTTCAACACCGTCCTCCCCTTCCAATCTCCCCACGCAGCTATTCTCATGCCTAGCATCCAGTTTTTTTCTGCCTGGGACAAACCTTAAAACTCATAATAAACACAAACAGGAGCTTCAGAATCGCAAATAATAGCACTCCTTAGTTATCATTATCATTATTACCTTCATTTATATTTTAAGTGCCTATTGGAGATTTCTTCATCAAAAGAAGGAAAACCCAGTGCAGAGATAGCAGTATCAAACAATACTCCATGGCGAGAATGCAAATAAAAGCGGGTCTGAAAGGTCAGGTTTGACGTTTTTCTAGTCAAATTGCATATCGTATTCAATTCCAAAGCTGGCTTGTGATATATTTACCCCAGTGTCTCATCTTCAACTAAAACTGTCTGTGTTGTGCTGCCGTGAACATTTACGTACAGCGTTCCACATGGCCGACCCAGTAGTGCCATGTTTCAGTGCAAACTTTGGTGCCTCATTCAATCTTCAATTACCACTTAACCCACTCCCTTAAGTTCTCTACTCTTTCTTCTACTAGGCAGCTGATCCCTTCTCTTCCTTCAAGCTGACATATTCCTATTATACAAGCGTTACTGCTTTTACACCCAGTACCTAGATCTTAGTTTCTAATACATTCTCCAACAACAGAACTGGGCCGATTCTGTATCTGGAATAGGCGGTATACAGGATGAGCCTAGGAGCATTCTGTAGCATCAGAAAGTAAGGAAGTGCTAAAAAGATTTTAAAATAAAAATAATTTTTTACAAAAGATAGTTTATATAAAAGGAACCAACCTGAAAGAGCTACGATGGCCAAACTTAGAACACTTTGAGCAACAAAATATAAACCATAGAATTAGATTATAGCACAAAGCATAAAATAAATATACATGAGTTCATACTGATATAAATGATTGAATAAATACATAGAGGAGAAAAGGCAGATCTTAAATGAGGAAAAACTCTAAATAATTTATGTAGATACATACATACCTTTCCAGGAGGTAGAATTAACCACCCTCTGCTTTGAGGGAGACCTGGATTTAGTGACTACCTTACTGAATATGAAAAGGGAAAAATGTAAACTTATAGTGGAGAAACCCAGAAAACACTAGCTAAAGTTAGTGATCAGGATTAACATCACCAATGATCATTCATCTTGATACCATGTACACACTAATATGATGTGCTGAGAAAGGCTTATTACCCCTGTGGTATATGTCCCTCAAACTCATAACCCCAATACAATCATGAGAAAAATGTCAGACAAACCCAAATGGAAAGACTTTCTATAAAACACCTGCACTTCTCTCTTCAAAATTATCAAGATCACAGTAAACAAGAAAAGAATGAGAAACTGTCGCAGACCAGGTCATCCTATAGAAATGTGACAACTAAATGCAATGTGGTGTCCTGGATTTAATCTGGGTACAGGAAAAGGACACTCAGGGAAAAATTGATAAATTCTGAATAAAGGCTGGAGTTTATTTAATAATAATATACCAATGTTAATTTCTTATTTCCGGTCCCACAGTTATATAAGATACTGACATTAGAGGAAAATGGGTGAAGGAAATATAGGATTTCCTTGTACTACCTTTGCAACTTTTCTGTAAATCTAAGATTGCTGTAAATGAAAAAGATAATTTTTAAGAACTTAAATGTTATTCTTGCTGCTTGAAATTTTCTTCTCCTAAAGCTTTAGTTTACCACTATGGAGTCTCCCTCTACGAAAAGGGTAGTAAAAAGGTAGAAAATGGAAGAACATTACAAAAATGAAGACACAGCTTTAGGAGAGAGAAGTATGCCCATCTCTATGTATTTTATTATAAATAGATAAACAGATGTAGGTCTAGATGATAATTACCACAAAATTGATCCTTTTAAAGTATAAAATTCATTGATAAAAACCAATGATATACTTGTATTGTGTATCATAAAATGATATACCATAAAATACCATGAAATTGACATTTTTAAAATACACAATTCATTGGCTTTTAGTATATTCATAAAGTTGTGCAACCATCACCACTATAATTCCAGAACATCTTTATCATCCCCCCGACAAAAAACCCCATGCCCGTTAACAGTTAACCCCATTCTCCTACTCTCTCTCACCTGATTTTTTTTTTAAGCAAATTCATTATGTCTTTTCAGACAAAATAGGATTGGCCATAAACGGCCAACTGCAAAGTACATATGGGTTCATTACCCTACTCCGTTTTATTAAAATAAGTTCCCAAAATACTTGAATAGAAGAAACTACTGTTCATGATTGCCAACATTTTCAGTTGCCAAGTAAAAACACATCTAAAAACAAACTACCATCTATTATCATTATCATTTCATAAAAGTTTGATTTATACCAAATATGAGGAGCAATATCATCTTTATGAAAAAAAATTTTTCTTAATTTGGGAAAAAAATAGCTTTATGCAAAACTCATTTCCTTGTTCTTATAATTTTCACTTGGTCCTGAACCAGTACTGATCCCCAACCTGATGTTTGGGAAGCAGTGAATCAGATTACAACTCTAAAGCGTTAGAACCACATTGGCTCAGGCATATGATTTAGCCTACATTTTGATAAACATAAAGAACAATAGCAAGGGTGGGAGGAACTGGATGTTCTCAGGTGGCATCTTGTTGATGCCAAGCTTTCCTATAATAAGCCAGAGGGTGTTGAGCTATAGGTCAACAAGCAAAGCTCCACCTTTATTTATAATTTGTTAATAGTAAATTTTTCATTAAGCACCCATGACTTAGGCTAAATAAAAGTAACTATGAGAGAAGGCAAGAGTAAGAAGAAAAATTGTCACGTCTTTTTTTGAGAGTTTTTTAGATTTTTTTCAATTTGAAATTATACACGGGCTTAGATCCATTGTAGCAAGTTTTAATTCTATGGCTTTAATTGAAAATTAATAAAAATTCTACTAATAGATAAAAAATAAAATTCATTAATGATTTTTTTAATGATTAATTGTGATAAATGACTAATGATTTTTTTCTAATAATAGACAAAAAAATAAAGTCTATAAATGATCTCAGTAGAGGCCATTTATAAAATCCAACGTGCTGGAATGGTTCATATTAGAAACCTCCATGGTATGATACTGTTGATCTCATAAATGTATTGAGAAAAAGGAAAAAAAATTAAAATAACCAAATCAAAAATTTAAAAAGAAATTAGACTTTTTTTCCTTTGACTTCCTAATGATCTCCAGCCAAAAGCAAATTAGTGCCTCCACTGACTCAATCAATTTGAGCCCTTTTTTCTAAGCAAGGTGAGAAGATTCATAAATTCTATAAAAGTGAAGTTGAACATCTGCTCTATATTATTATGTACTCCAGAATGAGATGAGCATTAAATCAGTACAACTTTGAGCTAATCCTAAATTTCTTTAGATTGTTAGCATTTAGTATCAGTTATTATACATCTTCTGGGTGGTCCTTTGAACTTTCTTCTTATTATTATTCTCTCCTGTATCACCTTTTTGGAGTATCAGGTTCTCATAATCTTAATTCATGAATTTTGAATTTACAAAAGTACTTATTTTTGAATCATTATGCAGTGTAATCCTGCAAAGTAGATCCTTTGTAACACGTACATTTATATCCTAGAATTCTGAATTACTGATAATTTAATGAGTTTCTTTCTTTTTTTAAACTTCCTTCCTTTTTTTCTATCCCCCGACATCTTTTTCAGCCAGTTCTTCTCTACTAGAGTTTGGAAGACTTTCAACCAATCAGTCATTCAGAAAACATATACTGGGTACCTACTAAGTTCAAGGCATTGTTATATGAACACAGCAATGAATAACAACAACGACAAACAAAACTCCACCTATACTCATGGAGTTTACAATCAAGAGGCCAAGAGGGAAAATTAAGAAATAAAACGAATGTAAGTATATGTTGTGAAATGTGTGAGAGTGTTACATGCTATATATGGGAAACAAGACTGATAATGTGGAGACTAACTGGAAGAGAAATACAAAACTTAAGAATGGGTATTCAAAGAAGGCCTCTTGGAGAAAAAGGTAATTGAGCCAGTACTTGAATGTCAAGAAGGAGGGAGTCCATCAGAGGTCTGGAAAAGGCAGAGGCATCTGCAAGTGCAAGGCCTTGGACCTGGGAGGCCACTGAGTATGTCCAAGCAAAAGGGAAAAAGCCACTTTAGCTGACATAAGTGGAAAGGGCTGAGGTCAGATGCTTGTTAGGCCAGATCACAGAGTTTGCAATGGGAAGTCATGGAAGGCTTTAACCACAGAAAAAGAGACTCAATCTATCTTTTTTAAAACAAACACAGCATCTTACTATGATACGCAGGCTGGTCTTGAACTCCAGGGCTCAAGCAATCCTCCACCTCAGCCTCCCAGAGTGTTGGGATCATAGTCGTGAGCCTCCATTGCTGGCTGAACCAACCTATATTAAATGGAATAAGAGTTTTAATGCAGTGACTTAAAAATCAATATTAATTTAGCCTCTGATTAGCCCTACTGTGACATTTTATCCTATATTTGGTTACAAGCTTTTCTCTTGTACCCAATTCACATCTTGCACTCTGACAACTAGCTTGTCAGGCATGGTCAGGGAGGAAGGATCCTATGGAGAATACTTTCCAATATTTCCAAAAATATTGCATGAAGGACAGTCTCACTCTCATTTCTTTTTTTCTTTTATTTTTCTTTCTGTTTTTTTTAATTTATTTATTTATTTATTTATTTTGAGACGGAGTTTCACTCTTGTTACCCAGACTGGAGTGCAATGGCGCGATCTTGGCTCACCGCAACCTCCACCTCCTGGGTTCAGGCAATTCTCCTGCCTCAACCTCCTGAGTAGCTGGGATTACAGGCACGCACCACCATGCCCAGCTAATGTTTTGTATTTTTAGTAGAGACGGAGTTTCACCATGTTGACCAGGATGGTCTCAATTTCTTGACCTCATGATCCACCCGCCTCGGCCTCCCAAAGTGCTGGGATTACAGGCTTGAGCCACCGCGCCCGGCGATTTTTATTTTTTTAAGACAGAGTTTTACTCTTGTTGCCCAGACTGGAGAGCAATGGTGCAGTCTCGGCTCACCACAACGTCTGCCTCCTAGGTTCAAGGAATTCTCCTGCCTCAGCCTCCCGAGTAGCTGGGATTACAGGCATGTACCACCACACCAGGCTAATTTTGTATTTTTAGTACAGACGGGGTTTCTCAATGTTGGTCAGGCTGGTCTCGAACTCCCAATCTCAGGTGATCCATCCGCCTCGACCTCTCAAAGTACTGGGATTACAGGCATGAGCCACCATACCTGGCACTCTCATTTCTTTCATGCAATATTTTTAAATATGGAATCCTTCCTGAATTTTTTAACCCTTTCAATGGCTTCAGTCATGCTAACTAAATCCCTGTCATTCAGCTGGTGTCTCATATCTATAGTCAAGATACTGCTTTGCTGACCAATTCAACACTGACTGGCAGCAGAATTGTCATGATATTGTACAACTACCATGTTACCCTGCGAGGCTGGACATCTTTCTCGCCTGTTTAGAATACTACTAAAACGTCCATCTTCCCACCCCTCCATCTCTTCACCTGAGTGAGCAGATTGAGGTATTTGGACTTTTGAGCTGGTTCCATTTTCTTGGTGCCTGACCCTCCAGGTCTGGCTGTCAAGTCCCTCTCTGAGCTCAAAATTTCCCTCGCAAACATAACCCACACCTACGGTCATAGGTGAAACTCAGACAAATTACCATTCCAAACTCAAGAATCCCTGATACAAACTGATTTACTGATCCACTTGCCTTTCTCAAAGTTTATAACAGTCTGCCCTATAAATTTAGCATTATCTGAGTAAATAGTTATGAGAACTTTCTACTATTATGACATAGAAATAATGACTTTATTTTAATCATTTTGTTGGATTAAATTTAAATGTGTCACAAAACTAGTATTTTATTTAATAAATTTTACAGTATTCAAAAGAGAAGTATTCCCTAAATTTAGGAACCTTAGCGCAAATATCAGAGTAGTAACTCAATAACAGTGGCCTCGTCAATCAGAGACAGGGTTCTCTGAAGCCAAGGTTGAGATATTTTGGCAGCAAATGGTATTGAGATGGGTCCGCAGATCACAACCTCTCTGACTGTGTTACAGTCACCGTGGATAAAATATTAAAAGTGTAGGGAATGGGACACATATGTAATTATGACTCTAGAATGAGCTAATCAGCCTCATTGCAGTTTGTCTTTTTGGGAGAAAGGAACAACTTACTCATCTTTTGAAACATGGTAAGATGGAAGATTTCTGCAGAATCCAAATGTTTCCCAGAAAATATAAATGTTTGTCTTTTAATTACTCTCCCACATCTACCTTCCCCTCCTCATTCATACTTTTGATGAAGCAGCAAGTCTACTTGACCCATACTGAGGCCACTAATATGGCATTGGTTACAGAAACACAGACAGAAATTAGCAAGCTAACAGGACTAGCATTCGTCAAAGTGTGACGCACCCCTTTAGAATCCCATTTGTGAAGCAGTGCCCACGTGTCCTTTGATACCAACTGAGTCAATCAGAATTTCTAGAGATGGGTCCAGGAAGGCTATATCTGGGGAAGGATAGGGTTCGGGATGTTAACCTTACTGATTCTAACAGTAAAGTTTGAGAAGTGTTAATAGTGAACACTTTAGCAAAGATAGAGGGAGCCGATGTTGGTAGAAGGTGATGAACCTTGGCACAGAAAAAGAATTCAGGAAGAATTTGATGTTTGAACTCAGCAGAAAAAATAATAGCATATATCATCTTCTGTTGTGGAAAAGGGCCTGTCCTCACACAGGCTTCAGAGCCTGAAGGAGCAACGTAGAAGTTGCTAGAGACATGGCCGTTGGCTTAGAGCCACGACTTAGAGTCACCCTGACCTTGAAGACTAGAGTTCCATTAAATTTGCACATGCCACAAAAATAGTCTTTTATTCCATAGATTTTACAATATTCAGAAGAAAATTTTTCCCTAAATTTAGGAACCTAAGAGCAAATGTCAGCGTCATAAATCAATACAGTGACCTCATCAATTACAGATGGGTTGCCCTGAGGTCAGGTTCTCAATAGTGGTGGCCTCATCGATCAGAGATGTTTTTTTTTAAGTTCAGGGTTCTCTGTTCCCAAGGTTACAGTGACTGGAGGAGCATGGGTCAAGGTGACATAATAAGCACAGAAAGAAGGAAGAGAAAGAAGGATAATCTGATAAAAATGAGATGCGTTCTCCTGTGGCCAAAATACTGAATAGCTAAGGGGTGGACGACAGGTTTACATGACACCAATGCACAAAACTACAGAGAAAGACTCCTGCCATAAGATCAGCAAGCACAAAACCAGATACCTTCTCCCCTCTAGCGGAGGTAAAAACAGGATCTATTTCTTTTGAAAGTAGAAACTATAGCGAGGAAGCCCACGTGTCTACAGCAACGATAATGCCCATCATACAGACAAGGTGAATGAATGTGAGGAGTTTAATTTTTCAGTGTGTATTAATAATTAACCTGCTCATTAGCTTTATTAGACAGTATTAGTCCTGCATTGAAGCAGAGCAACCGCAAGGCAAATTATTAAAATAACTGATGAAACTTTCCTTCTTGACTTTAAAAGATGAAGTCTGGCAGCTCCAGATATTTGTATGTCTAGTATGAGAAAAGAATAGAGTGTTTTTGTCTTGAAGAACTGGAAAGGACGCCTGCTTTGATGCATTAAAATAAAGATGGGATTATTTGAGTAAGGAAGTAGGGTTTAATTTGGACACTGTGAAGAAAAAAATATTTTAAAAATAGATATGTTATTTTGCATTGATGTGACAAGTATTTTACCTGGAACATGAGGCCACCACATTACGGTCACTACTGTTACATGCTACATTTGGTAAGAAGACTACAGTAGCACATGTGTGTGTATGAATACATTTATGCAAATTAACATTTTGAAAGCTATATTTGACATGGCTTTAGTCTCTCGAGGTCTTACAGATTTAATAAATGAATGAAGCTATCTTTCAAAAAATCAGTATTTGAAATTTTACCCAAGGAAATTGAGGAAGAATAAAGTTTGCCGAATATAAAAATAAGTGATATTAAAGATGATTGCATGTAATATTTTATCTTACCTTTTCACTGCCACCCCAAACATATTACCAAATGCTTTTAAGGCATTATGAACAATGGCCCAGCAAATTTTTGATTCTGGGATATCTTTGCTGATTTATGCCCTGAAATAGTAGAGATAAAAAAATCAAAATCTCTTTGAAAAATGCCTGGCTCCATTGATTTTGTCAAGAGGCTCTTGCTTGTCTGAATTTAATTTAAATGTAGTTCTTTGTTATTGCTTCAAGAGGACAACAGTCATTTCTAACAAGCGCGAATTATTCAGAGCATGACCCCAAATGCTGTATTTCAAATAGTAAAAGAAAACAAACTATCCTCTAACCTACTTCACATTTCAGGAAGAGAAGCTGTGTGAAAGAGAGCTGCAAAAGGACAAGTTGACCCAGAGAGAGTCGCCCTCACGAGGGTCCTCCCCCCCGCCGGCTTTAGTGGGTCTCTGGATGGGCCAGTTGCACAAATACAAGAAGATCAGGCCAGCATCCTGGAAGTGGGGAGGGGACTTGGTATCACCCTCCTTGGATAGGCGTTTGCCAAGTTCTAGTTAACCCAGTTACAGTAAAGCCATTGTGGACTCTTTAGTGGAGCAAGCCTGAAATCTACATGGCATTCACGATTTTTCGATGGCCCTGGTCACAGCCGGTAACTGCAATTTAGTGGCTTACACATTACCATGAAAGGGGGCGGGCAAAGGCTCAAGAGCAATGGATTTTTACGGCAAGAGGAAATAGAACACATCTTGTGCAGTCGCCAGCTCCTTTGCATTTCTGAGGATGAAATGCCCCCTAGATCAAAGTGACAAAGTGGTTAGGATATTCACGGGACAGAAGACAAAAGGAGTGCATTCACTGCCAAAAAAAAACAAAGTCTTCTGTTAAGTATTTAGAAGTTTAATAACAGTACTTACATGAGAAACAGAATACAGGAGGGCAACTTGAAAGTGTGCACAGTTAAACAGGAGCTAGCCATTCTCCTGCACACAGGCAGGAAGGTGGTGATGAGGCTTACCTTCACTCATTCATTCCCCAACGTACATTGAGCACCTACTATATGGGACATTGCATTAGGTATTATAAGAAGTATAAATGTGCATAACAAAGCCTCTACCCTTAAGAAGGCTGTGGACATTCAGGGAAGCTAATGAAGTATATGCAGAAATCAAGGGGTCAGACTAGCTATAGAGCACTTGCAAAGGAGATGGGCAAAAGCTGATTTTGCAGTCTTAGCCCAGCACAAGCCACAAGAGGTTAAAGAGGTTATAGATGAAAGGGAAGAGACCATTTTTTTGGAGGGCTTTGCTGGAATTCTGTGCATTTCACTCTTCGCTTGCCTCTACTCTGCAATGGACAAGTTGAGGGCCACTCCCTCCTCATTTCATGCCAAGTGAAAGGTGCTTTAAGAGAACCACTTGGGGAGCTTGGACTGTATCTCTTTAGAGTCTGTGGTAGATATGGATGAAATGCAAACCTATAATCCAGGCAAGAAGCTGAATGAAGCTGCTCATAGTGTCCAGTTTGAAAGCTGTATAGACAGCAAACTCTGTTTCCACAGATAAGGAAGACAAGGACACATACATGCTTCCTGAGTTCTACATGTGGTCCATAAACACCTGCCCTGCAGCTGTTGAATAGGTAATTTACCCAAGAGGGCTACCTAGAGAGACAATGGGCCTAAAAGGAATGAAAAAGGATTAAAGGAATGGAAAATATAGATGCCTTCTGCCTGTATTCAATGGAGATCAGCACATTTCATTCAGTAGTTATAGTATATTAAGGTAGAAAGTCTAAATCTCATTCAGATACACAAATATACAGTGTTATGAGGGAAAGGTTTTTTTTTTTTTTTTTTTTTTGGTAAATCACCTAAGACTTGTTAAACACTACAAATGTGTGGCTAAATAAAGTCTGAGCCTAAATAGGTCCTGTCTATAAACTCAAGAAGTCAAATGAAAAGTATAATTTTGGCCAGGCACGGTGGCTCACGCCTGTAATCCCAGCACTTTGGGAGGCCAAGGTGGGCTGATCATGAGGTCAAGGGATCGAGACCATCCTGGACAACATGGTGAAACCCCGTCTCTACTAAAAATACAAAAATTAGCCTGGCATGGTGGCACACTCCTGTGGTCCCAGCTACTCGGGAGGCTGAGGTGGAAGAATCACTTGAACCCAGGAGGTGGAGGTTGCAGTGAGCCGAGATTGCGCCACTGCACTCCAGCCTGGTGACAGGGCAAGACTCTGTCTCAAAAAAAAAAAAAGAGAAGTGCAATTTTAAGTTGTCATCCAGATATTTAGATTTCAAGGCTCCAAGATTTTGGAAACTTGCAGAATTTGGAAGTTTGCAAAACTATAATTTTTATCTACATATCTAAAATATGAAGAGATAACATGAAGAACAAAATGCAGACTCAAGACTTAATCTAAACATATTTGGTTCTTTACCATGAAAAACCCTTAGAGTGACGCCCTTAAAGAGTGATTTCTACAGGGAATTATAGAAGTCTTTTGTCCTCAGCCAGGTGTAGTAGCTCCCACCTGTAATCCCAGTACTTTGAAAGGCAGAGGCGGGCGAATCATTTGAGGTCAGGAGTTCCGGAGCAGCCTGGCTAACATGGCAAAACCTTGTCTCTACTAAAAATACAAAAATTAGCCAGGTGTGGTGGTGACATGTACCTGTAATCCAAGCTACTTGAGAGGCTGAGGCAGGAGAATCACTTGAACCCAGGAGGCAGTGATTGTGGCGAGATGAGATCATGCCACTGCACTCCAGTCTGGGTGACAGAGCAAGATTCTTTCTCAAAAAAAAAAAAAAAAGTTTTGGTCCTCTTTCCTGGAGCTGCTGAGATGAGATAGAGGAGGAAGCAATGAGGGCATCTTCTATAGTTTTAGTTCTCCTCCTTAGAATGGGGAGGGGAGGATATTCAGAGAGCAAAGGCCAAACCCTGGCTCCATACCCCAGCTCTGCTTCTTCTTCATCCTTTAGGAAATTCCCCACCTCACTCTCTTGCTTCTCTACCCTATTAACTGCTTGGCCAAACAGGCAATGGCCCCAAGAGTCCTGTCTAGGCTGATGCCACAGTTTGCTGCAGTCCACACAGGTAGATAAGGTATAATGCAGAGGTTGTATAGCCTGTGTTTCTCTGTTCTGAGACCCAAAAAAGCTAAGTGGCCCAAATATCTTAGCATACTGGTCAGAGGCAGTGGCAGGAGAGTTCTGATCTTCTGCGTGTCCAGTAGGACTCTTTGACTATACTACTTTAAGTAGAAGGTATGTAGGAAGTAGTATGGGGTCACATGCAGACACACACACACACAGGCACACACACACACACACGCACACACAGAGAATAGCTAAGCATGGCCCTTCCCCTTCCCAGATAGTAGTTAGGGGTCACTGTTTCAAGCAATTTTATTTGGTATTACACAGCACCCCTGTCCTCCCTCTGCCACACACACAAGTAATTTGGAAACATCAAAGAAAATTACAGAATCATTTCATGTGCTATAAATCTGTACCATGTGTCATGAATCAAACAATTGATTAAATAAACTGGGAATGCCATGAAAGTCTCATTAACGCTCATCTGTGCCTAGGAAAAAGTCACTCAATCAAGTATATTTTAGAAATAAAACATATTTTCTATCCTCTCCAATCACCTGCGATTTTTAGTGTACAAATGTATAAAATGCATGCAATTATTTGCCCACTCAAGACAAATACGTCAGGCAAAGGGCCATGAGATTGTCTGTAGAGGCTGCGTCAGAGTTACTTTTGTTCCCTGTGGGGTTCTCATTCCTACGATGGAGCACAAGTCCATGTCTTTCCAGGAATCATTCTGAAATAAGTTTTAAGAGCAGCAAAGTCATTGCTCTGCAGTGTTATTATAATCTCATACCTGCAGACCTTTAGAGAGAGGATCCTTGCTCTAAAAGCCAAACGCTGAACAGGACTGGCTGCTAAAGGAGTCTCCTACAATTGGGGGATGGGTGGGTGCACTCCTTAACCCATTTATGCCTAGTGTTCCATTATTGGAACGCTAAGCTTGTGGGGTTTATTTATATCCTACTGCTTAAGGTCATTGCCAAGTTCTGATTTTTCACACAAAAAATTTGCAACCTCTAGCATAAATGGGTTAATTTGATCACAGAACTTAAACCAAACAGCTCGAATGAAATACCTAGTTCTCTCTCTTTGCCAACTGTTCTTTCAATGGCAAAAAAAAAAATTTTTTTTCCATAACATGAATAATTTAAACAAACGTACTAATGAGATTTACACAATATTGGAAAGAAGGATTATGAATAGGTAATTACACTTTTAGGAGATTTACAGATTTCAACCAGTTAAGCCCCGGGGCATGATTATCTCATTAGTCTTGTGCACTGAGAATAAATATAGAATAGAATGGGTGTGACCAGTGAACGCTACTTTTTGCCAAAATCTTGTAAAGCACAAGCTGTGGATTCAGAAGGGTATGTACCAAAGGTTACCTAAGTGGATTTCATGCTTATGAAAGGCAAGCAGCCCCTGGCACAGTAAGCTCCCCATGTCAGAGTCATTTGCATTATCTGCCACGTTGCCAGGCACCCAAACAAACCACATTGTCTCATCCCCATCCCGGGCCTCCACTTCTCAGAATACTTCGTGTTCTTTCTATTCCACACTGAATCTACTGACCTATGTTTCCCTCGGGCCGCCTCTGTGGCTTGTTCCTCTAGCTGTCCCTGGAAATGGATTCAATCTCATCCACTCTTATATGAACAAAGGGATCCTTCATGGCCCCTGGAAGACTAAACCCACTATCTTGGCTTCAATTACATTCCTCCAGAAGTGAGACAGAGCTGGGAAGGGAACGGGGCACTGTTTGGGAGGAGCACTGATTGAGCGTGAAAAGAAAAGGAGCAATGGGTCAGGAAGAAGCCTTTCATCAGCAATGACTAACACTGAATGGGCCCCTACTAAATGCAAGGCTGTATTCTAAGAGCTTTACCTATACCAATTTATCTAATTCTCTCAACAACCTCATAAGATAGACCCTACTAGAATCACCATTTGATAGACTAGGCAATAGAAGTACAGAGAAATAAAGTCAATTGTTCCAGAGTAGGATATTGGAACCAGGATTAGAATGCAGGTAGTCCTGCTCAATAATCATAATAAAGCCAATTGAATACTTAATTAGTTCAATTTGCATTAGTTATGTACCAAGCATCGTGTTATAGAATTATATGTATCATCTTATCTAATCCCTACGGCAACGCCATGAAGATGGCACTATTACGGCGTCCATAGATAGATCGTTTTTATTTTACCTCCAAAGTTCAAAACTGTTAGGCAGTGGAGCCAGGATCCAAACCAGGGGTAGAATAAAGAAACTACTTTTTATCCTCGCTATTACCAGCTCGTCCCTAGAGACAGAGTGAGATGCTTAAAAAGACATGGAAGATCCTACTATGGGAGATGGTCAAGGAGGGGCCAGGCATTTATTCAAATGAGACACCCTTTTAAAGTTATTTCCGTATAGCTAGGAATACATGCTTTATGCTCATTGGCATTTGTTTTCATGTCTTTTCTGTACCCTTTTCCTACCAGGTTTCTATTTACTCACACTCAGGTTGCAAACCACTGGGTTTTGTTTTTTTCTTTTCTTTTCTTTTCTCACCTTATGTGGATGCCATGTTCAATAATTCCTTCTGCTGCTATTGCTGCTACAGCTGAGAAGTTTGAGACTATGGAAGGCCCTGAAAAACAAGTCTGAATTGTCTTCTTACAAAACAGATATTTCCTTGCTCAGTGTTTTCTACCCAGAGTGAAGAACACGTTGTTCAGACTTGTAATGAACTGGGTGCTCCTGTAACAGCAGAACTGCCACACCCAAGCATCGCATCAGGAATGTTTTCCTGCTCTTCAGATCTGTATCTATAGGGTAATGTGAGGTTCTGACATACTTGGAACCTTGTGTTCAGTCATAAATTAAGAAGCAATGTGTTCCACATTGATGAAATGTCATTAGATTCTAAATCCATTATTGTAATGGAGTCAATTTCTCTACGAGGGAGGACATCATAACAAGTATGGTGATAATTATCACCCAATATTTATTAAGCATTTATTATGTGCCACTCTACTCAGCACTTTACATTTCTTTCATTTAATCCTCATACACAAAAGAAAATTGAAATATGTATGGAGAGCCATCACCAGATTAAGGATGAGGAAACTGAAACTTAGGAGGGCTGAGTAACTTGTTGAGAGTCACATAGTTGTGAGTGGTGAAACCAGTGCTTAGAAACAACCAATGGACTCTAACAAGCCCTTTAACCTCTATCCAATATGGCCTCCCACCATCTCAATATGATCAATTAACACAGCATTGCAAAACATTGTGTCTCAGTCTTTTAGGGCTGCTATCACAAGATATCATAAAGTGGGTGCCTTATATAAAACAAACACTTATTTCTTATAGATCTGGAGGCTGGGGAGTCCAAGGTCAAGGCACTGATATATTTGGTGTCTATTTCCTGGCTCATAGAAGATGCCTTATTGCTATGTCTCCACAGGGTGGAAGGGTCAACCACCTCTCTGGAGTCTCTTTTATAAGGGCACTAATTCCATTTATGAGGGCTCTGTCCTCATAATCAAATTACTTCCTGAAGATATCACCTTCCAATGCTATTACCTTAGGGGCTAGGATTTCAAAGTATGAATCTTGAGAGGACATAAACATTCAGTCCAGTGCCCCCAAACGCCATCTGAGGGGTCTGAATCTATAGCGTATGTCTTGAAGCCCGTCTTTCATAGGATCCTGTTCTCTCCTCGTATGCTTGTTTAGTTACATTTAATCGTCCTAGGAATACAGTTTGAAGAAATGGAGTCAGGTACAAGGGGCCTTGCTTTAGAACACATTGATTTTGTTAGGAGGAGAGAGTTCAATTTTGTTTTATGCCATTGAGGCTAATCTTCTTAAAGTATTTAGCTTCAGAAACATGGCAAAATACTTTTTTAAAAAAATTTTAACCACTTTCTTTTTGCATAAAAGTTTTAGGTTTTTTTAATGACACTGACACCCCAAAACCATGGAAGTAAAAGAACATTTTAAATATTATATATAAAAGGACAAGAGTATATTAGATGAAAGTTTATCCATAAAAATTAAGACTATAAAGACAGATCCAGTTAAATAAAGATGGATAGACTCCAGATGCAAGACTGACTTAAAAAACGACAGTACTATGGAAATATTATCCTAAAGCTTCCTTAGAAATGAGTTTTCCCATTACCCTGTTTCCACAAGAAAAAAAGATAAGGCCCACAGAGTGGAAGTAATTTGTTTAGAATAACACTAGTCATTGGGGCCTGATGTTGTCATCCATTCTCAGCCTTGTTACTGCTTTTCCATTTGGATTTTTGTTTCCTATTTAGTTTTCCCTCCGACCCTCCTTCTTCACTCTCTTCACCAAATGCAACTTTTCATTAAAGGGCATGCTGGCACATTCGGCAAAAGATCTACGTTCAAGTTCCACCTCTGCCACAGGCTCGCTGTGGAGCAAAGCATCTGCCCTGGTGCTCCCTTGCTGTAACTCTGCTCAGCTGCCCCTCTCACTGATCCCCAAACAAGGACAATGCCGGCACTGCCAATGGATGGACCCTAGAGCACAGACCGCATGGACAGGGACGACTGACTCTCTCTCTCTCTCTCTCTCTCTCTCTCTCTCTCTCTCTCTCTCTTTCTTTGAATTTCACAATTCGGGAAGCCTTGTCTCTCAGCCAGTTACTTTTTTAAGCACCTGGAAGCCACAAGCAAGTGATGCAACATGTTCTCTCGATAACAGGCCAGAGACAAGCTTAAATATTGGTCTTTCTCATGAACATTCAGCCAAAAGTCAAACATTACTTTCCCCTTTTACTATGGTGAAGTAAAATATTTGTGTCCAGTGGCTTCGGGGCATTTCATCACTTTAGTTCTTTCTTTGCACAGGAACTCTACAATGTGAACAGATCAATGGTGTTCGTCAACCAGTGTCATGATTTGAGCAGCCAATACCAGATACTACCCTGGAAGCTTCTTTTGCCTTCTTCACATACTGGAGGGCAGAGGGAACGTCTTTGCAAGTGCCAGTGAGGAAGAGAGGGGTTTCTAGGCCTTCTGTAGCCATCGGAAGTCTTCTCCTACTACCTCAGGCAGTGCCTGCTTTGTCCACATCATGGCCCTAACTGCCAATTGGATGGCACAGAGTGGGGTACTAGCTGCCAACCCATCTGCCAGCAGTTCTGTGAAACAGGTTCAACTAGCGAAATCAGTTAATTGCCAAGCACGGATGATCATGACCCTGAAGCTTCCATCAGATAAAGGTCAAAACCCTGCCACTGAAAAGAGGTGTCAGAAAACACAGGGCGTGGTTCTGGTGCAATGATTCTGGCAGCAGACTGGTCTTTGTTCAACAGTTATAGCTTGCTTGTCGATGTTATGGATTGGATTGTGTTTGCCCAATATTTTTATGTTGAAATCCTAGCCCCCAGCAACTCAGCAAGTGACCTAATTTGGATTGGGTTGTTGCAGATGTAATTAGTTCAGATGAGGTTATACTGGAGTAGGAACAGCCCCAATCCAATATGAATGGTCTTCTCACAAGAAGACACAGACACAGGGAGAACACCATTGTAAAGAGGAGGGCAGAGATCAAGTGATGCCAAAGCGTGGTAGGACACCAGAAGCTAGAAGAGCGGCATGGAAGAGATTCCTCCCTTGTAACCCACTAAAGGAATCAGCCCTGCTGACACCTTGATCTTGTACTTCCAGCCCCCAGAACTGTGAGACAATAAATTCCTGTTGTTTAAGTCACCCAGGCTGTGGTACTTTGCTATGACAACCCTGGAAAATGAATACAGACCACATTTCCAAAGTTTTGAGAGACTTAACATAAAGCTCTAGCAGTCTGTATATTCCAGAATCACATTATCAGAATAGAAGAAAGTTGGTATAATTCATAACAGTGAATATTTCTCCTTATTGGGTGATACATTGTTTATCTACACTCAAGAAATACCATCAATCGAATCCTCAAAATAAACTAAAAAAAACTCATTGATAAAAACATGAGTTTTTCTGTTTGGAAAGGATACAATCCTTTCCAAAGCAATGTATCATTTCCAAAGTTAAGATCAGCTCAGGACTTCTGAGTCTACTGATATACCTGAGATGCATATTCCTTCCTTCCCTCAACAAGTGTTACTGTGAATACACTGACAGGCATCAGGGATCCAAGAGTGGGCAAAGCAGGTAGCCATTGTCTTCGGAATGGCTTATGTTTACCAAGTAAGAGAGCTTTTGATCTAACAATCACGCCAATACATAGAACTATTAACTGTGACAAGTGCAATGAAGAAGTAGCATCACATTCTGCCACCAGTTACTTCCCCTTGGAACTGTGGGCAGGCACAGCTGGGCTTACTCTGTATTCTATGTGTAAAGTTGCAGTACTGTGAGTTTTCTTCTATCAAAAGAAAACACTGAATATTATATGCAGGCATCAGACTACCTGTCAAAAATAATCATATGAATAAAACACAGGCCCCAAAAGAAGGATAGGCTAGGAGCTGAAAGGGGTAAAAAAGAGAAGCAGAGAGGCAAGTGGGACCTGAAGACAGTTAAAGTAATAGGAAACTTCCAGGAGAAGACGCTGACATCAGGTTTCTGCACTCAGGATTCAAGAGCAAGAGAGTGAGAACATGTGCCCAGTGCTGTGAGCACAGCAGTGGGGAAGGGCACGTGGTCAGGCATGAGACTCTGTGCAGTTACAAGGCTCTTCCCCAAAATAAAAGCCTACCTTTGTTTGCAGCTCTGTCCTTTTAAACCGGAACGTCACTGTTCAGCATGCTCTTTGCTCTATGCGATTGCAAGCACTTTAGCCTGCTGCCAAATGACGTCTCCGGTCACCAGAGAAGCTGCTGAATGCCACTGAACAGGGGGCTGAAAATCCACTGAATTAGTCCTGAACATTGCAAAAGAAGCTGCCTCTCTCAGTTACTGTGTCAAGTCATGTTATAATTGTCTCTCGGATCACATGGAATCTTTTTCCACAGGTGGGATATAGCCAGGGTTCCCAGTGCCAGCATGACCCCCCAGGCCACTACAAACTGGTCTGCAGCTGCTGTGTCACTTGCCCTTGGCAGAATTTAACAAGATAAACTGCTTCCTTGGCATTTAGTTTTATGCTTAGCATGGGTTATATTTATACTTTTTGCCTGTTGGTGATGACCAACTTGGATAATGTACTTTGAGGTCACCCAAACAACCTAGGCATAACTGATTCCAAAATATCTTTAAAACAATAAATACATCACCATGTGAAAACACGAACACTTCTATTTTCTGAAACAACTATTCAGGGAACACCTTTACTGATAGATAGAGGCTATGTGGATGAGAAAATTATACCAGGGGGTGAACTCTATAAGAAACAAAAATAATTTTACATCCCCAAACAGAATTCTATAACCCTTGATTTGGCCTTGCCTGCCTGAGTTTGCATGATTCAAAATTTAGATGCAGTAGTTGGAGATGTCAAGCCATCCTTAGGTAACTAGCTGCATCACTATAATGCCCAGGTGAATGACCTGAGATGAAGGCGATATATTTTTAATGCTTTTTTGTTAAATGGTAAGGCTAAAGCATGTTTAGCACATTTAGCATCATGTGTAAAAGTAAGGAGAAGAAATATGATCTCCAAAAGGTAAAATGTGAACAGAAACAAATTATCTGTGAATAAGAGAGAAGTAGAATGTCCTGGATGTGGATTATGGCAGCTGGTTCTCAGAGTCTGGGCCCAGGACTAGCCGCATCAGCCATACCTGGGAACTATTTAGAAAAACAAAATCTCAGTTCTCGTCCCAGACCTACTGAACCAGAAACTCTGTTGAGGGAGCTCAACGACCCATAGTTAACAAGCCTTCTAGAGATTCTGATGTGCACTCCTGTTTGAGAGCATCTGAGATAGGGCATGAAGACCCAAGAACAGGAGAGAGAAAAGCAAGACAGAGCAAACCATCTTCCCCTAAGCAGGATTATGAGGGCAGAACTTAAATGTCTCCAAGGACAGAAACCCTAATCCTGTAGTCTGTAAATTATTAAAGTCTAGCAATCTAAACAATGATGATAAAGAGATGAAAAGTCATTAAACTGTTAAATTGTTTTACAACTGAATGGGTGACAGCTGTGATCCCTGTCCTCGTGACATTTTCAGAATTTCTACAAGTTCACTGTAAACAGTGTTTGCATCTCCAAATTTTTAAGTGACTGAAATCAGCCTTGAGCCCAGGTAGCTGAAGTTTTTGTGGTCTGGCAAGCATTTGGTATGACTCTCTTCACCTGAATCTGAGCATTTTCCCTCTGAATCGTTCACTGAGTGAGAAGAATTCGAAAAGGAGTTAATAAAACACATTCTTTGTGGTTGGAAAATTGTAATATCCTCTGATCACAGACTGGCTAAGTCGGTACAAGCAAACGAGATGCAGATAAGAAACGCTTCTGCATTGTGTTGTCTTTCTAATTATTGTATATATCTAGAGAAATTTCTAGCAGCGGTCACTGGTCAAAGGGCATGTTGAAGAGATTAAAAATTCAAGAAGAGAAAAATGTACTACAATAAAATAAGCTTTGAGTATAGAGTGAATGTGGTTTGTCCAACCTAAAGTTAAATGCCAGAGAGATTTCTTCATCCTCCTCACCGCCCCAAATATTACAAGCTACTCTAGGATATTAACAAGAAAGAATTTTATGTAAATGGAAGTTTCCTTTTTCTTTTAAACTCTTTCATTTAGCGTAGATTAAAAAGGCACTGTGTACTTATAAAAGTGACATTCATTTGCAAGTTCAGTTCCCCCAGGCTAGAAAAGTAAATGGACGTTTTGGCAAAAAGTCGTAACTAACCCTCAAAGTCGGTATACCAGTCATGCTTCAGAAACACTTTATTTATTCATTGTTCTCCTATTATGGAAGATAGTACAAGATTACATTTTGAACAGACTGGGAATATTCAAATAAAATTTCTTTTTTGATATGCCTAACAGTTTTTCAAATATTATTATGAACCTCATATCTCTCCCACAAATAGGCATTTCAAAAGATCCTTCAAAAAAGACAACAGAAGATGTTAGCTTCAGAGCCATCAAATCAATTTAGTTCTAGCTTATAGAAATTATTTCACTGAAAAACTAACATTTGTTCAGCCAGGCCCAGGAATCTGAGTCTATACTCAATTTTCTCTATACATTTTCTTTCCTTGTTTCCCTCCTTCCCTCCTTCCCTCCCTCCCTTCCTTCCTTCCCTCCCTCCCTCCCTCCTCCTTCCTTCCTTCCTTCCTTCCCTCCCTCCCTCTTCCTTCATTCCTTCCTTCCTTCCTTCCCTCCCTCCCTCTTCCTTCCTTCCTTCCTTCCTTCCCTCCCTCCCTCTTCCTTCCTTCCTTCCTTCCTTCCTTCCTTCCAAGGATGGCAGCCTATGGTCATATCTCTGCCAAAATTTTTTAGGAAACTGGGAAGGAATACACAAAATTAATAATCGAATATTTTCAACCTGTAGCTATAACCCCCCTTTAGTATTGGTCTTATGCTGGCAAAACACAGATAATGCTTTAGAACGAGGCTAAATTTTGTAACTTTCACTACAATCTCATACTTACCACCAAGAATAGACAAAATTGTTTATCTCTTGTTTTTTTTTTTTTTTTTTTTTTTTTTTTTTTTTGAGACGGAGTTTCACTCATGTTACCCAGGCTGGAGTGCAATGGCGCGATCTCGGCGCACCGCAACCTCCGCCTCCTGGGTTCAGGCAATTCTCCTGCCTCAGCCTCCTGAGTAGCTGGGATTACAGGCACGCACCACCATGCCCAGCTAATTTTTTGTATTTTTAGTAGAGACGGGGTTTCACCATGTTGACCAGGATGGTCTCGATCTCTTGACCTTGTGATCCACCCTCCTCGGCCTCCCAAAGTGCTGGGATTACAGGCTTGAGCCACCGCGCCCGGCTTATCTCTTGTTTTAAGATAATGCAGATTTACTCTGGGATGTCACGCCATTTCTACAGATCATCAACCCAAGCTCTAGTGTAGTTCATTCCCCAGTGGTCTTCAAAGCTATATCAAATGGCATGGGAAATAGTTCAGACCTTGCTAGCCTCATAACTACTACTAATGAGACGATCTCTAAGAAGCATCAGCCCAGAGGGTTGCTCAAAGGAATTCAAGTATCTGGCTAAAGCTAAATTTCCTAAGGGACTTAAAAAGTTGACCTGTTATTTGAAGTGGAACATAGCCAACTTTGTTGAGATCTGCGGCAAGTAGCTTTGCATAGGGTTAAGAAAGTCGAATGCCTCAAACAGAGGAGGACTCAGGTACCTAGTGAGTTGAGACTATGACACAAAAAAACACAGACATATAGAGTCTAGAAACTCTGCATTCCTGTAGCATGGTATGTCTCTACCTCAGAAGCATGGTTCTCTTTTGTTTTGTTCTCCTTCCTTTTCAACTAAATGGGGTTTGACAGTGACGAGAGCCATGTGAGTGGTTGTCCTGCAGGTTTTGCCAATTGTATAAAACTGACTTTCCATTGTTCACCTTCTTCTAAATTTGCACTTTTCACTATAGGCATGATATATGTCAAACCTCATTACAATACAAACCTTTGAAAGATAGACATTTTTATACCTCTTAACTATGATTTTTTTAAATTTAGGCAAGACATAATACAATAGGTTTTCTTTTTAACAAAATTACCTGGATGATCCTGTGTTATTTTAACAAAATAATCTGAAAGAAATTGGTAGTTATAAGTAAGCACAAATAACTTTGGAAGAAACCAAGTCTTGTCATTTACTTAGCACTCATTTTGTCAATATTATCCCAGAAGTTCTGCTTATCATTTAATGATTTACATGGGGATGCAACAAACAGGAATGTTTCCATGTGAACCTCATTTTGCTTTCCATACCGTCTCCTGGTTCCATCACTTATTTAAACAAGTTATTTTACTTGGATAAACTACTTTTATTATAGTCTTGTTTTGCTTTTACATGAAAAGGATAGATTGTCTCTTAAATTCTTTGTCTCATGGGGCCCAAATTGATAAAACATTCTTCTGAACTTGAAGATATCTATAGTGTCAAGGGCCGAGACCAAATTGGCCAACTGATTCTCAGGTGTAAAATGAGGCAATTGGCCTTCCTGTTCACTAAATTCCTTTCTATACCATAAATCTCTTATACTCTTCTAAGACAATCAAATATTCACATTTTCCAATACATTTCATGAGTTTTTTCTATAAGGTCCAAACCACTCCATTTAATTCAATTTAAGTCAATTGATTTATTGACTCATTTAACAAATACATATTGAGCATTTGTATGTTCCAGGCATTTTGCTAGATACTGCCCTTAAGAAGTTCATAGTTTATAATTTTACATATTTTATGTAATACATATTTATGTTTTTAAAAGCTGTATCTAGTCTTATGTGGCAGTTTATCCATTTTATTTAGGTGTGTTAGTGTAGACATGCCCAACTAGGTCTAACATGCTTGAAACTAGATATCTTCAAGTTCAGAAGAACGTTCTATCAATTTTAGGCCTATTAGACAAAGAAATTAAGAGACAGTCTATCTGTTTCACATAAAAACAAAGAAATCAATAATAAAAAATAATTTATCCAAGCACATTAAGGGAATACTATAGATACTTTTATTACATTTTTCAGGTAAGGTAGAAATCGGTAATTTAAGTGCTTGATTGTGAGTGAAGATGAGTGAAATGAAACCCAAATGAGATTTGAAGAACATATTTTCTTGCAAGTTCTTTCTCGCTAATTTTTAACCATATTTGCCTGGAAGTGCTATGTCACAAATCTTTAACCATTACCAATCATTACTTAGATTTGTACAGAAATCTAGTATAAAGTTAGATCAATTAGGCAAATAGATTCAGGTTTCATTTCTGATTATATTTTTATCAAAGTCTAACAGGCCTCAAAGTTCATTAGCTAGATGTAGAATTTCTAATCCAATTCCTCTAAGATCCTATAAAATGACCTATCAGTATTTCTAAGTATCAGTTGTCAGTATTTCTAAGTATGGTAGAATATTATATTATCATTGTTTTCCATCTCATATCTTAGAAAACAAAGCTGTTCATAGGCATAGATATTTTAACTACACTGGATTTAAGAAAAACTAGACACATCACCATGCCTCTGAATATCTCCCCAACTGACAGAAAATCATCTTTTGAATTTCTCTATTAAAGATGCCTTTTTTGGGCTTCAGATACACAGTGATCAAGAACGGCCTGATTACAATAATGGCAACTATTCATTCAGTGTCTAGGCTATTATAGACACTGTAATTCCTGTATGTATCTAAAACATCCTTATAAAGTATTATCTCTTTTTTTTCTAAGATAAAGGAAGTGAAATGAGGGTGGTCACCTACATGGGATGCAGAGGAGCCAGCATTTAAACTCTGTGCTCTTTTACCATGGCATCTTGGGTCACTCTATTCACCATCATCAGCATTCAGTGGTCCACTGTAGAAAATTTTGTTAGATTATTCTTTAAGATGTTTGCAAATAATGCCAGAAATATTTTTAATAGTAGAGAAAAACCAAATGATACATCTGGGAAATGGGGCATTTCTCAAGATGATAATAACTGAGCTTGGTTCTCTAAATAAAGTTATTAGGTAGAAAAAGACATACATAAGACTACAAGATTTCGAGAAAACAAACATAATAATAATGATAGCTAGCATTCACTGAAAACTTCCCATGTGCATTCACTGTCCTAAGTGCTACACATACACATATCTTACTCACTTGAGCCCTTAAATCAAAGAAATATACCAAATTTGGAGAAATCTCAGGGAAAAAAAAGTAGACAGGAAAGTAAGAACATCCCAAACATTTCCTACTTCAGGGACATTCCTTTGCATAGACAGATACCTTGAAAAGTGACTCTGTAACTAACTGAACACATCACATTCTTCTAACCAAGAACCTACAACCTTAAATAAAGTATATTACCTATATAAGAAGCAGAGACAAATCCAGGTTTGCTGGGCCTAGCGGTTATGCAGTTTGGGAGTCTCCTGTTTAAGAAAAAAGTACAAAATTGTGGATACAAAAGTGCTTGTGAAAATCCACAGTGTTTCTAACTGATTGCTAGTATTTTACGCTTTTGAATTTTGCAAGAACATATGATCACATCCATGCATGGCAAGAGCTCCTGTTGAGACTTGGAAGGCCCCCATGCAAGTGAGAAGTCTTAAAGCTTGATTTTCATTTCCTTCACAGTATAGCTTCAGTCTCTGACAACAAGCAAGACTGAAGTTAATCTATTTAGCACAATGATAAAAATGAAATCATCAATGAAGTTGCAAGCTTAGTATATTCTTCACATTAGCCACCAGCAGCCCAACTACTTAACTAAAGGAACTCTGTAATATCTGGACTCAGGAACTGAGATAAATGCCATAACCAATCATCCATACTGAGGTACATGTAATCAGGTTCGAAAGTGACTCTAAAGGTTCTTGCCTGGCAGAACAAAGTGGCATATTATTATACTCTTTATACACTTTGAGAGAAGCAGCAATCATCTCTCCCTCCTAAATGTGTCAAAACACATCAGAGCATTAGATAAACAACTCAGACATTTACCACATTTCCATTCTTGTATATTGACCCAAGGGATAGAAAGGGCCAAGGCTTGGTGAGGCAGAGAGCATCCTGTTACATGTAACCCACCCAAAAGTACAGAATTCATTTCTTGAATTGCTATCACACCCTGGCCCCTTTGTTACTCAATAATAGATGGACTCATTTTTCCTTCCATCTTATAAAAATTCCCTTGGAAGGAATTTAAATGCAGTCAGAGAGCATTAAAACTCTCTTTAATGGGACCACCCAATCCTAATGCTACCCTAGAAAAGATAAAGAAAAATGAAATCTAGATATAAGAATCAAAGGGATCAGGCGAACAGGATCCTAATGGCTTTCAAAGAGAGTAATTTAATAAAATGAACTAGCATGATTTTCCTTTCAAAAGCAATCCTGAAATGAAAGAAAAATGTCTTAAGTTGGGTGAAACATACATTTTTAGATGGTAGACACAAACTGAATTATTTGCACCCTTAGATTTTTTGAAGGCCAGAGAGATCAAATATTTCTCTGCTGTTTGTTTGATTTGGTCTGAGTTGAAGCCAAGAGATGTGGTGATGGAAGTTTGGAAAAACAATTAAAAAGAAATGTATGCAGTGGTTTTTCTGGGATCCTAATTAACTGACCCATTTCTAGGTAACATTAGGGAAGTTGTGGGCTGTGATTATTATCTCTTTAAAGTCCTAATTAAAATGTCAAACTGTAAGGTAGAATGTCTTCAAAGCTGCATGTAATTTGATTGTGTTGGCTTATTGGAAAAATGGCCTTGGAAATACAAATAAACCAGCCACTAAAAAGATCCCAAAAGTCCAGGCTTTATTCCAGAAGTATAATCTGTTGAACCAATAGCATTTTATAACTAACCACTCACCAAGTGGTAGGCATCCAAATGTCAAAGCCTGTTTCATAACATGGTAACACATAACATGCTGGAGAAGAATGCCTCTCCATAGCATATATGGGTTTGAAAAGAGTGTTTGGGGTTAGTTCACCTACAAATGCTTATGTGCTCATCACCCAGACTTAAATGTTCTTATTTGGTGAGCTTCAGAAGTTGCCGACACCCTACCCACTTTCTAAATTAGTCTGCTAGAGTTTTGTAGCTCTAAAAGAATTCCTGCATACTGTGGCAGACTTCTGTTACTCTGAAGTTTCAAAATCTCGGCAGAATGAATTCTCTATCACATCTGTGCATGGGTGTTAGGAAGCTGCCCCTCACTTATAAAACTCATGCAGATATGACCCTTTGAGATGTTAGGAAGAAAAAAAAAATCAAAAACTGGCTTAAATAACAAAGACATTGGTTGTCAGATAGCAAGTACAGCAGTTAATACAGTATCTCAATGACATCAAATGACCTACTTTCTTTTGAGTTTTCCACAATGCGATTCTCAGTCAGCCACTCCCCTCATTATCACACTGTGGTTTTGTCAGTTCTAGGCATCGTCTCTTCATAGCCATTTTGAAAGGGAGGAAAACAGAAATGATGCCTCCCCTGCATGTCTTTTTCTTTTGAGATGGGAGTTTCACTCTTGATGTCCAGGCTGGAGTGCCATGGTGCAATCTTGGCTCACAGCAACCTCCGCCTCCTGGGTTCAAGAGATTCTCCTGCCTCAGCCTCCCAAGTAGGCACCTGCAACCACACCCAGCTAATTTTGTATTTTTGGTAGAGATGGGGTTTCACCATGTTGGTCAGGTTGGTCTCGAACTCCTGACCTCGTGATCCACCTGCCTCGGCCTCCCAAAGTGCTGGAATTACAGGTGTGAGCCACTGCGCCAAGCCGCATGTCCTTTTCTCCTTTCCTGGAAACCCCTCAGCACACTTGCTGCATTTCATTCTCCATAGTTGTATCATATGCCCATGCCTAAACCAGACATTATCTTTCAATGACAATTGCTCTGACTAGAGAGCTAATCAAGACTCATCTCCATTTCCATGGCTAAGGAGGGATCCAGTCTCCCCTGACTGTACCTGCATGTCATACTGACATTGAAAAACAAATTGCAAGTTTATTTGAAAGATAAAAAAATGGAAGAAACGCTTGGCAGGCCACCAACAGTGTCTACCCCAGCAAGTGACACGTCTACGGTACCAGTGTCAGTAGGTTCCAGGTGTGGGCAGATTTGTACTGACACACGGATCACAGTCTCTCTTCTATCTCCACTCATGGCAACATGTTTACAAAATACCTAGTCAAGACCTTTGGCTGTGAATAAGAAAATAAATTATTTCCACCTTGAAATTAATCTATTCATTCACTTGTTTATTCACAAATATAGATTGAACAGGCCCTGTGACAAGAACAAGCAAGATACGATCTGTAATATGAGTCAGCTTATAGTCCAGCAGGGAGAATAATAAAGACAAACAGGCAGTGGCACATCTCCTTTGATGGGGAATGCACAGTACTCTAAAGAACTTTAAAGTACTCATAGTACTCTAAAGCACTCTAAAGTATTTTAATAGTAAAGTATTATAAGCGCTTTGATAGCAAAAGTCCTGGAGAATGACACAGATGCATACAGATGTATTTTATCCAGTCCCCTAGATGAAGAGATCACTGAGGTAAGAAACGAAAATATAAGGATGAATTGTAAGTAGAAAGACTTAAAAGGAGACTAAAAGAACCCTACAACCTTGGCACTTCTCTAATTAACTTTGACCTACTTAGCTAACTTCTCTAGAATACCTATACTGCTAAAACAGGGATTCTTAAATTGGAGTACATGAATGTAATTCAGAAGATGAGTACACTTAAAGAATAAAAAAAAAAATCCTTGTTTTAATAATACTTAACTGAAATTTAACATTTTTTCAATAATAAAAATATTGGCAAAAAATTAATCTGTACTACAGGGTCCCTGACTTAGGATTTCACTTATACTGGACTTGTGATAACTTTACGATGGTGCAAAAGCAATTTGCATTCAGTAGAAACCATGCTTCAAGTTTTGAATTTTGATTTTTCTCCCAGGCTAGCAATATATAGTATGATATTCTGTCATGATGTTGAGCAGTGGTAGTGAGCCTCAGATCCCAGTCAACCACACGCCCAAAAGAGTAACCAACTGATACTCTACAGTGTACTATGTTCCCTGATGCTTTTGCCCAACTGTACGCTAATGTAAGTATTCAGAGCATGTTTAAGGTAGGCTACACCAAGCTATGATGCTCTGTAGTCAGGTGCATTAAATGCATCTTAAACTTAAGATATTCAAATTATGATGGGTTTACTGGGACATACCCCATTGTAACTCAAGGAGCATTTGTATTATCATTACCCATGACTCTGTCAACAATAGAAATCATGGATATTTCATATTAAATTACAGTTGGTGCAGATATGTCAAAAAAGGATTCAAATATATTTCCATTATAGGATTACCACTAATATTGTTCTTTAAACCATTAATGTAAATAACGTATTTTTTAACACTTGGTTACTGTATTCCAATATAATTAATTTCATATTTTATTTTCTATTTCTATATGTTTTATTTTATGCATCTAAAGCAATCATCAGAGAAGGGGTTCATAGATCTCAACAGACTGATAGAGTTGCATATTTTTCCTCAGGTCAGGCATGAAGGATTTGGAAAAGGTACAAATTTACTTTTGTTATAATTAACCTGCCCAATTAAATTTTGTGTTTGACTTTTAGCATTGTTAGCTGATAGAGTTTGCTGTGTTCCCACCCAAATCTCATCTTGAATTATAGCTCCCATAATTCCCACACGTTGTGGGAAGGACTTGGTGGGAGGTAATTGAATCCTGGATGTAAGTCTTCCCGATGCTATTCTCTTAATAGTGAATAAGTCTCATGATAATGAATAAACTCATCTGATGGTTTTATAAAGGGGAGTCCCCCTACACAAGATCTTTTGCCTGCCACCATGTAAGATGTGCCTTTGCTTCTCCTTTCTCTTCCACCGTGATTGTGAGACCTTCCCAGTCTCACAAGTATTCAAATGTATTTCCATTATATGACTTATCAATAGATATTGGTCTTTAAACCATTAAAGAACTGTCAAACTGTGAGTTCATTAAACCTCTTTCCTTCGTAAATTACCCAGTCTTGGGTAGGTCTTTAGTAGCAGCGTGAAAATGAACTAATACACTAGCCCTGTGGAAATAGAATATTCTTTTAGAGGAGCAGTAGAAGCTAAGTCTATGAGTTTGTCATTTTCTTTTTATAAGAGCTTCAGTGCTATCAGAAAATCCATTCCACGTCAAAGTTCTTAGAATCACTGTGACTGCCATGATGGTCAAGTTCAGCAGCTTCTTGAGCACTTGCCTTAGTAGGCACTTCATCACAGTCATTAACGGTGGTAATTTGATTGAATGAGTTGCTACTACTTGCCATAGATTACCAGCATATAATTTCAGCCTTGTGTTCAGACCCAAGAACATGAAGAAATCAATTTTCAAATGCCATTTTGGAGCATCTGTTACCTGAGACACTCGTGGAATCAATTTATATATCAGTCAGGGTCCATGCAGGAGACAGAAACTGTATCAGTTATTTGAACTGAAGGAATTTAGTATTTGAAAAATTAGTTCAGTATAAACTTGTTAACTAAGGCAAGGATAAGACACTGAGTTATCATTCAGTAAACTTTGAAACAAATACTGTTAGCAAATATTTCATTATATTACTGATAGCAAATATTTTTAGCTTTACAATCATATGATGTCAACTGAACTCTTCTGTTATAGAACGAAAGCAGCCATAAACAATACAGACACAAATTTTCCTATCACTGCATTAAGATATTATGGAAGTAACACAGGAAGTAGTCACATGCTTTGGCCTGAGGAAACAAAGGAAAGAGGTTGTGATTTATTTAAACTTAGAGGCCTAAAGGGAAGACCTTGTATAGCTGAAACTAAGACTCCTGAGGAGAGGGCATTAGCCAGCTGTGCTAATGCTGCTGAGGTTGTAGAATTGTTAACTGCCCAGCGTTCTCCTTGCTCACTGCCTAGAGAGTGCCTATTTATCAAAACACGGGAAATGCAATAAAGTTTAATTTACACAGAGCCAGCTAAACGGGAATTTTATTATTTCACAAATCAGTCTTTCTGAAAACTTGGAGACTGGAGTTTTTAAGGATCATTTGATGGGTAGGGAGCCTGTGACTTGGGAGTGCTGATTGGTAGGGTTGGAGATAAAATCATAGGGAGCTGAAGCACGCCTCTTGCTCAGAGTCAGTTCCTGAGTGGGGGCCACAAGACCAGGTAAGCCAGTTTATCCATCTGGGTGGTGTCAGATTATCAACTGAGTACAAGGTCTGCAAAAATATCTCAAGCACTGATCTTAAGTTTACAACAGTGCTATTATCCCTAAAGCAATCTAGGGAGGTTCAGAATCTTGCAGCCTCTGACTAGATGACTCCAAACTGTAATTTCTAATCTTGTGGCAAATTTGTTAGTCCTGTAAAGACAACGCAGTCTCCAGGCAGGAAAGACATTTGTTTTGGGAAAGCGCTATTATCTTTGTTTCAAAGGCAAAGTATAAACTAAGTTTCTCCCAAAATGAGTTTGGCCCACCATCAATGAACAAGGACAGCATGGAGGTAAGAAGCAAGTTGGAGTCGCCTAGGTCAGGGCTCTTTCACTGTAATACTTGACTCAGTTATAATTTTTGCAAAGGCAGTTTCAGGATAAGCCAACTCTGCAAGGGTTGAAAAAACAAAAACAACAAATAACTTCAGCTCTTGTTATGGGAAAGCGTTGCTGCTGCAAATGTGAAGTATTGAACAGTAGGAAGAACGTGCAAAACAAACAGGACGAAGAAATTCCTTCTCCCTTTTCCAGGCTTGCCATCTTCCTGTAGTGTCCCCTTGTGGTAGAACCTAGCAGGGGCCAGCTGACCATCCTGACGTAGTTTACAAAGGCCTAGCCATAGCATCACAACACGGAGTTTAGAAAGGTGGGCTTGGAGCTGAGAAATAATAGCTTTGTAACTGGCACTCGGTGGTTCATGAGCTTCACTAAAGCTACCCAAAAACTCAGCGAATAAAAACAAGCCAAGAATGAACCTGCCCAACTTTTTTATGAACTCTGATTAGTGAATAACCCTATTAAGTAGTTTTTATGAACTGTTCACTTCAGTCTAGTTCATTTTTGACACACCTATGTCCTAAAAGAGTATTAGAAGTATAGTCTCCTCTCTTATCAGTTTGGAAGAAAGTAACTATAACTAACCAGTAAAAGCCATGGTCCTCTTTGGGCCACTTTTGAAAGAGAAAAGGCCACCAAGGCTGAAGCAGGTTCTCCTAGTATTATTATTACCACTTCTGGGCATACACAGATGGTTCCATAATCTCTTCAAAGTCTCCTGGGAAATTAAAAGGAATACTAAATTAATTTAGCATTTTAAATAAATTAGTAATGTTTTTTAATGAAGTTCTTCATTGCTGTGGGTGGCAGAAATGGACTCGAGATGGAAGAGATGATAATTAGTCAGCTCTTTTATTTAGGGAACCTGGTCCCTGGTCAGAAGGACCACACATTCTTTGCCCTTGGATGATCTCCACTATGAATAATTACACGGATTCTGAGAAATAAAAGAAAATACAGCACACTCCAGGTTAACATGCCATCGTTGGAGGGCTCATGAAATATTCCAGGTTCCAGTTTCCCCAGGATGTTTGCACCATACAACACAGTGGGCCACATAATATCTGGAATTTTTTTTTCCTGTTTTTACCATCCTAAACCTTTGAAAAACAAAGAAACAAAAATCTTTGCAAAACTATATTACCTCGTTCAGAAACTGACTAATGCCGTTCAATTCTTGATCATTTCCCTATACGTTACATGGTTGTGACATTTTCTCTTATTCAGTATGGCTTCCTCTGTCAAAAAGCATGTACTGTGGGTTATTGCTTGGTGCCCAAAGGCTACCATTGTTGAAATGTTTACAACATGGTTAGGAGAGCAGAATGGAAATACATGAAACACTGGATTTAACAGAATGTTAAAGGAGATAAATTCTCAGAATCCCAGCTAATAGACTTATTTCTGGAATGGGAGACAAGACCTCAACACCCCAAAAGATGACTATCGATGACCCAAATATGCTACCCCAAAACAGTGCTCTCAAAATATTTTGTGCTGATTGTTTTGAGAAACTGCAAACACAGAAGAAGCTCTGAAAAGAGAGTGGAAGTTTTTCTTTGGTAAAGAAAATTTATATGTATAAAGGCAATCTCCATTTGCAAAAGTATCAATCTCCATACCAAGAATAGAAGGATGACTTTAAATTACTAGAAACTGTACCAATAGAGAAGGCACCAAGAAAAATCTGTGTAACACACCTTACCCTTGTTTACCAAGCTTTTCCTGATTATCTCCTCATTACAGCCTCCCCCAATATCCTCCTTTGTTTCAGCTGAAGACGGTATTTCAGCCTGAACTGAAAGCCACTTCTTGAAGATTGACTTATTTTCCCTGCATATCGCCCATGTATAAATGAGGTATACACACTCTAATGGGCTTTTTTCTTGCTAATCTCTCTTTCGTCACAGGATCTCATTCCAACTAAGAACTCAGAAGGGTAGAGAGAAAATTATTTTTGTCTTCCCCACACTAACAAAGAGAAAAAAAAAGCAGTCACAAGTATGTAGCCCAAGGTTTCCAGTTAAAAACAGAATGTATAACCTGTCACAGGAATCATTTTTTAATGTTTTTTAAAATTAATTTTTTAAAAATAGAATTTAGACTGGGCCTTGAAGAATAAGTAGAATCTAATTCAAGGGAAGTTGGGCTAAGAAAACAGCTGAGCAAAAGCACAGAAGCAAAACTAAAAATTCTGACCTAGGTGAGGCAAGGTCTAGAGATTGGATAAAAGAAGTTTGCAGCGGAATGTGTCGGAGACACAGCACCAAAGTATGTTATAAGCAACAAATCCATGTGGATCTGCAGCAACCCCAGTTCTTGCCTCCTCAGAAGAAAGAATTTGACTGAGGGGTTTAAGGCAGAAGGAGAGACTGAGGCAAATTTAACAGCAGAAATGAAAGTTTATTAAAAAGCTTTAGAGGAAGAATGAAAGGAAGTGAAGTATACTTAGAAGAGGCCCAAGCAGGTGACTTGAGAAAGTCAAGTGCACTGTTTGACCTTTTAATTTGGGGTTTTCTATGTTGGCATAGTTCTGGGGTCTGGCATCCCTTCTCCCCTGATTCTTCCCTTGGGGTGGGCTGTCTGCATGCACAGTGGCCTGCCAGCGCTTGGGAGGTGAGCATGCGCAGTGTGTTTACTGGAGTTGTACCCAGGCTTACTTAGGTGCTCTCCTTACCTGTCAAATGTCCCTGGAAGTTCATCTACCAGTTAAACTCCACCATATTCCTTCTTAGTGTGCATGCTTGGACCCAGTCACCCAGCACCTGAGATCTTATTGGGACGCTACTGATCACCAGTTTCAGGTGTTTCTATTTACTGGGAGACTGCCCTCCCCTGGCACCAGCTGTGACCAGTTATTTTAAAGAGGCACTGTGATAACTGCCCGACCATCACCTGATGGTTGCCCGACATTCCTGTTGGGGAGTGGGGAGCCCTCTCCTGCCCTGCTCATGCCTCGTTAGCTACCTACTGTAACAGAATCGTATGAAATAAGGTTCATAACAATTCATGAAAGAGTTTGAAGTATTATATATGTAGGGGCAAAAAAAATTTTTTCCTCCCCCTCTGAAGGCTCCAGACTGCTGAAATGAACCAACTGACAGTTAACAGGAGAAAAGGCATACAAATGTATTAATATGCATAAGCACAGAAGCCACACAAAATGAGACTCAAAGAAGGGACAGATCGTTGAGTTTTAAACACTCTCTTCATAGTGGAGAGGGAAATAGGGGATGTAGGCAATTGTGAGGAGTATTTAATGATTTTCAGGGGAAATGAACAGCCCCCAAAGAAGACAATTGTTTGTAAATGATTCTCTTAGGAATCTGAATGGAACCTACAAATTACAGAATGAAGAGGGACAGAACTGCATTGCAAACAAAGGTTGTCTTACCATACAGATAAAGTGTCTTGGTTAATCTCTCAGGGCTGCCTTCAGAAGTATAGATGAAAAGTCTGTCTGGGCATGGTAATGACCAGTTAATCTTTCCTGGATTTTTAATGAGATTCTTAATGAGGGTGTTTAAGACAATTGCATTTCTTTTGGATAAAATTTCCTCCATCAAATAGGGAAATTCCAGGGAAAGAGCCTCTCCCTGCCCTAGGGGAGAGGAAAGGAGAAGGTTAGAAGTCCATGGTTCTGAGGCAGCTTCTAAGGTCTTTCCATTTCTTTTAATTCAAAGTGCTCCTGTATGCCAAAGCACCATAGTTTTGGGTATCATTTGCTGAGCTCCAATGTTAGTAAAGCATGAACTTGAAGTGGAACTTCAAGGAGGGAGAGGCAGCCAAGCCGAAAGTGAGCTTTGGCAAGACTGATCATGGATGTAAAAAGATCAATAACCAGTGGCAAGAGGGCAGGCCTCATAAAGAATGCCACATAGGGTCTAGTGTAGTGCCCCAAGCATGGGTAGGTAATAGTCCTAAAAGAGCAGCCATCAGAATAAAAAGGGAGACTTTGTGAATTGAGAAACTGAGGTCACAATGAAACGACACACCTATAGTTGATGACTTTAATAGCATCTTTCTCAGCATCATGGATCCCCTTCTAGTTCATCAAGTGCTGGCATGTCCCTTCCCAGCCTTACATGTGGATGGTGTCAGGATCCAAAGATAGCACCATGCCCCTGGAGGAGGAGGAGGAGGAACTCTTTTGAGTGCTCCACTGTTCATGCTGACCCATAGCTTTTAGGATTTTTTTTTTTCATTGTGTTCTTATACTGTAAGAATTTTTGATTTTTTGTATATTACGATGTCTTGACATCTTAAAACAAAACCTGTTGGATGACAAGAGACTGCTTTTTTTCCTGGGCTAGCCAACTCTTAGGGATAACAAAAGACCCCACTGGGAGTATGTCTTTGATATACAAACTAAGCAGTTCAGACTAATGTCTTCTCTATCTGGCCCATACCCTCTAGGAGGCAACATTCCTCTGTCTTAATCATGCCAGGGCCAAGTACTAGGTAACAAGGGACCACTCCCGTAGTTTAGAGCACAGTGAAATTATTCAAAGGAGCCAATCCTAAACTGTTGGCTCTGCATTGCCCTGCCTTTCTCTTGGAAACCAAAGGCTGTGGCCTAAGGACTCCCAATGCTCCCGTTTTCTAACTCCTTACCACCCTGGTGTCTTTCCCACGTGGCTTTATGTGGCATATCATACTACTTGTCTCTAGGACCTGTGAGGGTAATAAAAAAGAATTCCCCCCCGAGCTTCTCCTCTGTCTCCCTGTGGCTGACCCTAACTGACCATATCATAAAATAATACAAAACCATTCCCCCACCAAGTGTATACACAGACCTAGCATTCCTAAAATCTTCCTCTCCTTCTCCTAAACGGAGAAAATGAATATAACTCCTGCTTTATAATTTGATGGGGGGCGAAGGGGGGTCTGAAATCACGTCTGACCACTTCATGCTTTCTTCTGAAGCCCCCATCTCATTCAGAATCTTTGGCTCCTTGCACCACAGAACATACTCTTGTTTTATCTGACTCCTCTAGGCACTGTGCCTGTAGCTCCTCTGAAACATCACCACAGATTATATAGATATTCAACATTTTGGTTTTGTCTTGGTCTTAAGCAGTTTGGATATATAAAGCTACCTAATAGATATTTGTACTATATCACTATAAACTTGTTTTATTATATTTTTATCTCATTACTCGAAATCTAAAATCTCCAAACACAAGGATTCCAAGCACCACATCCAACACAGTATTGCCACTTTTGCATCTCAATAAAACTTAACAAATGAGCTCATCTTTTGCATGTTTATATTCCTCGCTAAGGAGCCGGAGATACAGATGTAGATGTCTTGGTAAGAAACTCTGAAATCTCTGAACTTTAAAAGCCGTGGACTTTGCTAACAGTTGAGGGAAATTTCATAAAAGAGGTTATCCCTTTACTATATGCTGAGATAAATTGTATATACACATAAAGTCCCTGGCTTTGAAATAGCATATCTATAAACAGCTATAAGAGATTCCCATGAAAAACAACTTTAAAGTCAAACAGAGTCCAGTATGAGAAAAATTTCACTCATTTTTTTTAAACACAATGTCACTTGTTCTTTAGCACAGTAATACCCAAACAGTAATTTATAATATAATAAACTCTCATAGGACAAAAGCTCAGATTCTGCACATTTAATAGCCATTATCTTTTCCTGTTTGTTTCACCTGGCACAGATTTCCGTGAATTTTCTTTTGGGTCCTCTCATATTATTTCACATGTCTCTTCCCCTGTTATTCTTTAACTTGTCATATTCCTCATGTCCCCTGCCTCTCCAAACTGCTTACTAAAGACACCTAATTTCTCAATTTGTGTGTATTTAGCTGCTAAATTTTATTGTTACTACCTGTGATGATTGTTTAGACAAACTGAACATATTAATTCAGTCTGGCTCTTAATATAAAAGAAGCTAAAAGTTTTACTAACTTTCTTTATTCACCAAACCCTCTCATCTTTAAGGAATGTGTGTATAAGGGCCAAGTCAGATACTTCTCTGTCTCAAATAAAAACAAGGAAAAAAAGGCTTGAAATATCTTTGATAATCAGACACTTATCAGAAATAATAAGAATAAAATAAAATTAGATGAAGTACATCAAAAATGTTTAATTTTTATCAAAAGGTGTGTGTGTGTGTGTGTGTGTGTGTATCATTTTATATCATAAAAATACACACAAAAAAAACAGTTAAAATATCTTGATATAATGAAGTATGTTTAAGAATAAATAATTTGTTGGAAAAAAAAAATCCTGTCCTTTAAAGACTTTTCCTAAGCACCTCCAGGAGAATGGCCCTGTGGAAGATACCCAAAGTAAAATTCAGGTTCTACCCTAAGGAACCTGACAATTCAGTTAGAGAAAAAAAATAAGCAGAATAAAATTTAAATTGAATATGAAAATATATTACATGGTGCATGCCTTTTGACTCAGATATGCTACTTCTCAGATATTAACCTAAATAAAAACTTATGGATATAACTACATGGATTTATAAAATAATTTTTGTAATTACTAAACTTAGAAAAACAATGAAAGAATTAATTTTAAAGAGTCGTCACATACAATAGATTGGCATGTATTCATTAAGGTGATGTAGAAAATACTATTTAATAGCATGGAGAAAAGTTTGTGGTATATTGGGGGAAAATCAGGCTAAAAATTAGTAAGCTTGATCTGATCCCTTTGGTGTCAAAAAATAGATACAAAAGATCGCATATTAAATTCACAGTTAGCATCACATTTCACAGTGAATATCAGAAACAAAACAGGGAGGACTGCTATTGTTATTCCTATTGAACATTGTGTTAGCGATCCTAGCCGGGGTATCAGCAACAAAATTAAATAAAAAGAATCCACATTGCAAAGGAAGGACTAAAAACTATCTCTATTTTCAGATGACATGATCTTATATATAGAAAATCCTCTAATAATCTACTAAAAACTATTAAAACTAGTCAATGAGTTCAGCAAGTTTGCAAGATACCACATAAAAATATGAATATTAATTATATTTCTATATAGTAGTAATGAATAAGTCAAAAATAAAATGAAGAAAATAATTTGACTTAAAACAACATCGAAAAGTAAAATACAAATAACCTTAACAAAGGAAATGTAAAACTCATGTACTAAAAACCACAAAACATTATTGAAACAAATTAAAGACATAAATCAATAGAAAAACCTTTTATGTTCATGGCTCTGAACATTTAATATTGTTACAATGGCAATAACCTCAAAACTGATCTACAGATTCAATGTAATTCCTGTAAAAATACCAGCTGACTTCCTTGCAGAAATTGAAAGCTAATTCTAAAATACATATGGATAGGCAAGGGTTGCAGAATAGCCAAAATGCTCAAACAAAATTGGAGGACTCATACTTCCCAATTTCAAAACTTACAAAGCTACAGTAATTAAGACAGTGTGTTACCACCATAGGTGGAATAGGATTTAAAATCCTGAAATAAGTCCTTATATTTATGGCCAACTGATTTTCCAAAAACATGCCAAGATTTGGACCCTTCCCTCACACCATACACAAAAATTAAAAATGGATCCAAGAAAGACCTAAATGTAAGAGCCTAAATTATAAAGCTCTTAGAGGAAATTATAGCTGTAAATTTTCATGACCTTGGATTAGACAATAATTCCATAGACAGATATGATACCAAAAGCACAAGCAACAATAACAAAATAAATAAATTACACATCTACTCTTTGATTTTTTGTTTGTTTGTTTTCTATTGTTCTCTCTGTTTCCTTTTCTTATCTTCCTATGTATTTCTTAACAGGTTTTAGAATTTCATTTTTTTGGTTTTAGTTGCACTGAGTTGAAAGAATAGGGAAAAATACAGCTACTGCATCTTTCCAGAGGCAGAAGTTCTATATATAAGTTTTATTGGGACATTTTTTAAAATCACCCGAGATTTTAAAAAATTTTCTAAGGCTCAACTGTAAGCCAGAAATTCTTCCTCACCTTTGGCTGCTACTGTACATTTTTGTGCTTACTTTTGGGTAGAAGATCTCTTCTCACTTAGAATTATCTGATAGGGGTCTGCATATTCCACCATGTGTCTTAGAGCTGTGGTTTTCTGTCACACTAGAAAAATTCTGTGCTTTTACAGGTAATAGAAGCTGTTACCACTTTGATTCTCAAAGTGTGTGTTTTTGGGTGGGGAGTGGAAAATGTCTTCACACCACACCCTGCAAATAGTGCTTTTTATTTATTTATTTATTTTGTGACAGCATCTTGCTCTGCTACCTCGGCTGGAGTACAGTGGCAAAATTAAGGCTCACCATAGCCTCAATCTCTCCGGCTCAAGCAATCCTCCCAGCTCAGACCCTAAATGTAAGAGTCTAAACGATAAAGCTCTTAGAGGCTCATGACAATAGACAGGAACCACCATGCCCAGCTTATTTTCCTATTTTTTGCAAAATATGGCTTTTGTCGTATTGCTCAGGATGGTCTCAAACTCCTGGACTCAAGCAATCTACCTGCCTCAGCTGACCAAAATGCTGGGATTACAGATGTGAGCCATTGCACATAGCCAACAGTGCTTTTTAAAATGAGCCTCTGTATAGTTGGACAAACCCTTTAGTCTGATCATAATCACATCCTAGGATGTTGGCATAGCCCCTGATTAAGATGCACTATAAGTTCTCGTCTCTTGAAAGAACGTGATGGCCCATGTCTATTGTCATGAGGTCATGCCCATCCACTTCCTTTGGCCATTGCCTTATATTAAAGGGTCAGGTTATAGTGAAGAACCTAAAGCAAAAGTTTGAATTTGGTGTGGAGAGGAAGGAATGTTGGCGATGGCTTCATGATGGGCAAGCTGAGTCTGGATTTGGTTCAAAGGCATCTAACCTTGGTTAAGATTCCTAGGCCCTGAGAGTTGCATGGGAAAGTGCAATAGCACCCGTGGACTTTTAAGGATCATGGTCTCCTTAACAGTAATGAGAATGAATCCCACAGCCCAGACAAGCCTACTTGGCTAAAGATTCCTTGCATGATTTTTGTAATAGGGAAGGTGTCCCAATAATAACTCAGAGGGAATGTGCCACCCTATCTGTGGTATTGGAACTTGTAGTCAAATTTAATTTTATTTAAAGAAAATAAAGCAAAATGTGTCTTGCCCACTTAGCTTTGTGAAATACAATCAAAACTCCTTATAATAGTTTTAAAAACTATTTTGTTTACCTAAATCTAGCAAGCGAAAAGAAACTCTTGATTCCAGAACAATTATACTTATCCCTTTCCTTTTTTTGTTCTCATTTGTTCATTTAATTCTAGATCATTATAGTCTTTCATAATAACTATACGCTTATCATTTTAAAAAAAAAAGCATCTAGCATAAGTCAGCTTTTTTTTACAAAGGTAGCATTATACACTGGAATGACATTAGCCTGGGCCCCAGGGTTCAAAGAAAATGTATCAAAGGAAACACGAGATTCAAGTGTAATGTCTCCTTTGCCTTGCACTGGAATGTCATCATGACTTTAAAGATAAAAATTTCTCCTCTTATACATTCTATTCCCTCTGTGGTTTAGGAAATACAGACAAGTTGAATCTACTTTTATAGTTTCACAAAAATAGTTAACATTATTTGTTCTACCTAAGATTTCTGGTGTACCATGTAGTCTTCCTAAGGTGGCATTTTCTATCGATTTTTAGAGCGTCCTCCTGAGACCTCCTTCCTCCTCTTCCTCTTAAACTGCTCTTTAAGCTATTCTTGCTTGCATTTTCTCCAATTATTTTCTCAGTTTTTAATTTAGAAAACTGTTGGATGCCTAATAGACACCATAACCATAAATGTACTCTTGACTTTCAGATCTTTATCTCCAGGCTAAGTCTGTCTCTTTAATGTGAAACCTGCGTAACTTCACCTACTGCATACAGGAATCTTCCCTAGGATGTGTATGTCAGAAGTCAGCAAGTTCTAAAATGGTAATTCTTCAAGGAAGCCAGCAGCTTAAGCATCACCTGGGGATTTCTTAGAAATTCAAGTTATAGAGCCCTACCCCACACGTAGAGAGTCAGAAACACTAGGGGTGGTAGCCGTCAATCTGTCTGTTAACAAGATTTCCAGGAGATTCTGAGCCACACCAAAGCTTGAGAGCAACTGTCCTAAAGCAATGGTTCTCAAAACTTTGCTGCATATGAGAATCACTGAGGGGGTATATACATCTGCACATGTGTGTGTTATGAATGAAATATTTGTATCACCCAAAATTAACATGTTGAAGCCTCAACCCCCAATGCAATAGCATTTGGAGGTGGCCTCTGAGAGGTCATTACGTTTAGATGATGTCTCAAGGGTAGAGACCCCATGATGGGATTAGTGTCCTTATCAGAAGAGAGACCAGAGCTCTCTCCGTGTGTGTCACATGTAGAAGGGAGCTGTCTACAAGCCAGGAAAGGGCCCTCACCAGGAACTGAATCTTCTAGCACCTTGATGTTAGACTTCCCAGCCTCCAGAATTGTGAGAAATAATGTATATTGTTTAAGCCACCCAGAGTATGGCATTTTGTTATAGTGGTCTGAGCAGACTAACACAGTGTGTGTGCATATATACGGAGACACATACATTTATCTACAGATAAATACATACATAGCAATCTTTGGCCTATCCTCAGAGATCCCAATTTAATTTGAACTCCGCAAACACTGGCTTTTGGAAAGCTTGGGGCGAAGTCTCAGAACTCCTAGGCTTTCTTAACATAAGGAGCAGATCTCTGTTTTGAAACTCACAGATTCTTACTGTCCTCCAGAGCAGTACATCACTGTTCACCTCTGCCCCTTATCCTTTACTTTTTTATTTTGGAGGAAAAATGGCTGGGATAAAAAGAATATGGACTTTGAAACCAGAGTCCCAAACCCTGCTTATATCCCTTGCAAGCTCTACCGCTTGCTGGCTTTGTGAGCTTGAACAAGTCACAGAGCCTTCCTTAGCCTCCATGGCTCATCTAATAAAAGAAAAGAAAAAGACGAAAGAAGAGATAATACCTACACTCTGGGTAAGGCTAGAATTAATTTTAATTAAATTAGAATGAGATATAAAATCCTGGCATGGCACATACAGTTAAGCACATGCCAGTTATCTTTTTAAATAAATAGTCCTTTCTCTCAAAGATCATATTGTAAACTTAAAGGTTTCCCCAAAATTTATAATAATAACAAAATAAAACAAGGTAGCCTATGCCATTTCTGACACGTGCATATTGAAGCAAAATAACACAAGGCATTTTTTCTTTTGGAGACTATGCTCTCCTCAGTGACACAACATACAGAATATCTTTATATTCACTAATACATGATGTTAATCATAACACCCTAATTACAAAATATCAAGTGAAACAAAACCTAAGGTGATATTTTTAATAAAGACTTTTAATAAAGAATCTGAGACACGTTGTAAAAACAAAGCAAACATTACGCTTTAAGATAGTCTTGCTGTCTTGGTGCATGATCCCAAGAAATTAAACCTTGTGTTTATATTTCCCCTGAGCTAAGGAAAATTTTGAGTTGCATTCTCTTTCATTTTGCCTTCTCGCTTTGCCTCCTCGGAAAGGGACCAGAGACATGAGGGACAAGAGACATGAGACTCATGTTGAGTTTTCTTTTGTAAATTTTTAACAATCAGCTTCTTTGAGGTATAATTTACATACTATAAAGATTCACCAGTTTTAAATGAGCAATTTAATGAGTTAGGATAAATGTCCGTAATTGTATAAATGCCATACAAACTGGACAGGCACGGTAGCTCATGCCTATAATCCTAGCATTTTGGGAGGCTAAGACAGGAGGATCACTTGAGACCAGGAGTTTGAGACCAGCCTGGACAACACAGAGAGACCCCATCTTTATTAAAAAATTTTAAAATTAGCTGGGTGTGGTGGTACATGCCTGTAGTCCCAGCTGCCTAGGTGGCTGAGGAAGGAGGATCACAGGAGCCCAGAAGTTCAAGGTTACAGTGAGCTGTGATCATGCCGCTGTACTCTAGCCTAGGCAACAGAGTAAGACCCTGTTTCAAAAAAAAAAAAAAAAGTCACACAGTCATGAGACAGAATATTTCCACTATATAAAAAAACCTTTCCTTCACCTTCCAAGTTAAACCTTTCCCTCAAACTCCAGACCTCAAACCCCTAGATCTGTTTTCTAATGCTACATTATTGCCTTTTTCTAGAATTTCATATACATAGAATCACAGAGTCTTTGGCTTTTACAATCATAATGCTTTTGAGGACATTTGGTTTGTCTTCAGGTCTGGGTGATCATGGGTGAAGTTTCTGTGAATATTCCTGTACAATTTACTATGAAGACATATGTTTCTATTTCTTGGGACACATAGGAGTGAGATTATTATATCACATCGTGGGTACATGTTTAACTTTATAAGAAACTGCCAAACTGCTTGCCAAAGTGGCTGTGCCATTTTGATTCTCACCAGCAATATATGAGAATTTCAGTTATTCCACACCCTCACCAACACTTGGTATTATCAGAATCTTTTATTTTAGTCATTGTACTATTCCTGTATAGTATCTAGTTGTGGTTTTATTTTATATTTTTCTGATGATTAATAGTTCATTCATGAGATATGATCTCTCTCACTTTACCTAGATTTTTAAAAATATTTTTCAGGAATGCATTACAGTTTAAAGCATATAGGACTGGTATATTTTGTAAATTCACCCCAAATTATTATTTTTATACTATATTACGTGATACTATTTTATGTCTCAATTTCTAATTGTTTATTGCCATAATTGAAATACAATTTATTTTTGTGTATAGACCAGATATCTATCCTGCAACTTTGCTAAATTTGTATTAGCCACTAATAGTAGAGGTTTTCTGTATAAACAACCATGCAGTCCGAAAATAAAGGCAACTTTACTTTTTCTTCTCACAGCCGCACCTAAAACTCCTGTGAGCACTTACATAATAACTTCATTTAGCAACTCTTGAGTTATATCAGATTTTAGACAACCTTTTTTCAGATTTCTTTCACTCAAAATTAACTAAATATACACTAAAAAGGGGTATTTTGACATTATACACTCAAAAATTTCTTTGACATGACAATTTCTAGTCAAGGAATGGAAATAAATTTAAATTACATCCCTAATTTGTATGAAGTCCAAATGTTTTGCTTGGATGCATCCATATACATACACATGTTTTGCTTTTCATAGGCACACAAAGTGAGAGGGATGGAAAGGGATTGAATATCTTCTACTACTCTTGTCTGTACAAATTGGGCATATGCTATTTTCACTTGTTTTTAAATATTTAATTTTTATTTTGCCCTAACGATAATTTTCTATGCTATAACTTTCCAAAACGTAGTTTGATTGCAAACTAGGCATGAGCACCAAAGTACTGCAAATTGTTTGCTTCCTACCTGTTCCTGTTCCCACGAGCAATCCACTAGCAATGCGTTCATCTTGGTAACAGCAGTTACCTCCTTCAACAGAAGTTGAATCCAGTTTTCAGTTTTTCCAATACTGGTAGAGCTAACTTCATCACCCATCACCACCAGCTAAGCAGAGCCCCCCTCGTCAGAATTCTTAGTTTCAGTACTACGGGTCCCTCCTTCCAGTTTCTAGGTTTTACAATTTCCAACTTTCATTCTTTGTTCCCTCCGTCCTAACAATGGTGGCTGCTTCCTGCAGCTGCTATCTCCACGCGCCTTCATGTTCTCTTTTTTTTTGCCTTTTTACTTTACATAATATATTTAGACATCGTTAATAATTCCATAAGTTAAATCATTTCTCTTAAAACATGATGTGCTTTTTATTTTTGATAGGTCCTGATAAATAGCTTCATATTAGGACATAGTATTGGAGGGTTAATTCATTTCTTTGGCTTGCCTGAATGTCAAGCTACTTGTCAATGAGAAATGGATTCATCAGGCACTGGCTTATGATTCATCAAGTATCACTCGGGATTGATTGTGGTGAAATACCAACTGACACAGGTCCTGGGGAGACCAAGCAGCTGCTGCTCTTCTGCACTACAGGAATAAAGATGACAACAAGGACTACAGTGTGAAGTGGATTCTCTACGTGCACTGGAACACTCACAGAGACAAAAAGAGGAACACTGCGAATGGATTCTAAGGGTGTTGGACCAAGCAGGCTGCAAAAGAATTCAGAAAAGGGTCAAATGTATTGAGGAAGCATTTACGAGTGTTTTTGTATTTAATGTGTTAGCTGGAAATGGTTCTGACAGTTTACTTTGGTTGAGTGACACTTGGATTCTTTGATACTCTACACTTAATGAGACTAAGATGCTGTAACATCCCTAGTAAAATGTGGAAGAGCAGATCCAAAGGCTTAGGAAGGTAAGAATGGTAGAGTAGATTTATCATGTGTGGCCTCCATTCCCTCCTCCCAACACTCTTCACCCAGCTACATTCACTGAAGACTTCAAAGGATGTTCCATTTATATTGGTGAGGACAAAACCAAAATCTTGAAAAAGCTCTCTGGCTGCTGTCCTCTATAAGCTACCTATGAAAGTGGGAGATGTTGTCATTTAGAAGGACTTCCTGATTTTACATGGATCCTGCAGTTGCAGATTTGCAGAGGCCAAGTGGCATATCAGAACTTAACTGACAAAGATGATGTGGACACATTGCCAGTTTATTCTTTCTGCCCATCATGATAGAAGGAATAAACTGGTAATGTGTTCACATCGTCTTTGTGATCATAACAGCAGAAGGAATAAACCAGTAACCGGTATATTTTTACTGCCATATTTTATCACCTGCCGCTATCTATAGGTGGTAAATTAATTACAACATATCTAGGAATGAAATACATAGCTCAATAAAAGTGTTACTTGATCTATAATAAGAAAAATTTCAGGTCTGCCAGAAACCAAATGTTAGTTGACACGATGTATTGTCATAGCCTCTCACCTAGCTTTCATATGTAAGCCTAGAACCCCTGAATTGAAGGGGAGAGGTTAGGTCCATTTGAAGGTGGAGCCTGATACCCTGCCATACATATATACTATAAACTTTCCGTCAAGCCTTCTTCAATGGGGCCTGTAGGCATTGATTAGTTTGATTGTGCTATGGGAAAAAAGAAAAAAACAGATCTTTTGGGAACTATCAGGCACTGGCTCTTAACTTCTTAACTACCTAAGTACCATTTGGTCCACCAGTCATATTAGAGGCTTAAGGCTGCATGTCATCAGTGAGTTAAAAGTGGTGTGCTGCAGAAAGATGTAAGCTGGAGATATAAATTTGGATATATATCTATGTATGTATGTATAGATACGTATACATACATTATGTGAATACAATATGTACATTATATAAACAGCCAAAGCAGTAAGGCAAAAGAAAGAAAGTTATGAGAATCAGAAAGGAAGTGCACATAAATACTTTCAATACCCTGAGAAGGTATTATTGCCTACATGGATAATCTAAACTAATCAACAGAATAGAATCAACAGTATATATTGTGTGTATATATATGCTAATGGCTCTAAATATTATCTATATACTGATGGTATTTAGAGCCATGATACTGGATGACATCACCAAAAAGTAGTACAGATAAAGAAAAGAAGTTCAAGCATTAAGCATGGAGACATTTCATATTTTAGGTATTGATGATATGAGAAGGAACTATAAAAAGAGATTGAGAGGCAAAAGCCAGAAATACAGTAGGGATAACAGGTGAAGGTGATGTCCTGGAAGCCATGGGAAGAAAAGGGTTTCTAAAGGGAGAATAAGCAGCTGTGTGTCCAATGCTGCTGCTCAGGCAAGTCAGAAAAGGGCCAAGAAATGATTACTGGATTTTAGCAAAGTGGTGACCATGAGTAAAGGCATTTCAGAACAGTGACGAGTGCAGAAGCCTGATTAGCGTAGGTTCAAAGAAAAGAGAGGATACATTCAAAACAGCAAGTACAGAGAACTTTTTAAAAAGAGTTATGCTATAGAGGAAAAAAGACATAAGGCAACAGCTAGGAGAAGAAGTAGGGTTGAGAGAAGGTTGTTTGTTGTTAATTGTTGTAATACAGGAGACATAATAACGTATTTTATTTATGGCAAGGGAAATGTTCCAAAGACAAGGGGGGAAATGATAATGCAGAGAGGAGTACTGTTTGACATTATTTTTGAGTAGGAGAAAGGAAACACAATTAAATGCGCAAATAAAGGGTTTACACTTAACTTGCAGCACAGAGAGTTTATCCACAGAAATAGGAGAGATGATAGAAAATATTAGTAGAGATTTAAGACATATAAAATTTTAAAAATCTACCAACAAAATTTTTTGTTCCACTGGACACTGTGGTATGTGCTTGTAATCCCAGCTACTACAGAGGCTAAGGCAGAAGGATCACTTGAACCCAAGAATTTAAGATAAGCGTGGGCGACATAGACATACCTCATCCTCTCCTGTCCCCACCCCCAAAAATGTTGGTTCCTTGGAAAGACTTACTAATAAAACACTGGCAAAGTTTCCAACTAAAGAAAAATAATCCTATAATAAGCAAAATTAGGAAAAAAAAGGGGACATAAATTTTTTAAAGCCTGCAGAGATTTCCAAGATGATAAAAGGATATCACAACCAACTTTCTGCCAATGAATTTTAAAATAAATTATAGAAAAACATAACAGCGAAATTTTCTAATGAATAAACAGAACATTAATAGCTCTATAACTGTTTTTAAAAAGTGAATCTTCATTTTTAAATATTTCCTGCTAAGTACACTTATACTTAAATGATGAAGTAATTAAATCATTTCCTTTCAGATTAGAAATGAGGATAAGAAAATAAACTATCACATTTCTATTTATCATTGTACTGGTGAACTTAGCCAAAGCAGTAAGGCAAAAGAAAGAAAGTCATGAGAATCAGACAGGAAGTGCACAGAAATACTTTCAATACCCTGAAAAGGTACTATTGCCTACATAGATAATCTAAATAAATCAACACAATATAAAATAATTAATAAGAAGTTACTGGATTTATAAATAAGCATATAATTTCAGTTTTTACAATCAGCAGTTAAAAACATTATTTAAAAAAAATTATTCTAATAGTAATAAAATTATAAATCCTTAGAAATATACAAGACCTGTATGGAGAACATTGTAAAACACTTGAAAGACAGTAAAAACCTAAATAAATAAAGATATGCTATATTCATAGTTCCAGAAAATCAATACCATAAACATGTTCTTTGTTTCCAAATTAATGTATAGTTTTAGTGCAATTTATCAAAATCTCAACAGGTTTGCTTGTATATTTGAGTGGGGCGAAGGTGATTGTGTAGTCATGCATACATAATTGAAACCCAATAGGCAATTCTAACATCATTGTAGAAGTGCAAAGGTATAATACCCAAAATAGTCTTAAAGAAACGAGTAATAATTGACAATAGATATTAAGGAAAAGATGATATAAGTTCCAACGTTAAAAAATACATTCCAAAGTATTCCATGAGTTTTGTTTTTGTTTTTGTTTTTGTTTTGTTTTGTTTTTTAAGAGAAAGAGTCTCACACTGTCCCACAGGCTGGAGTGCAATGACACAATCTCGGCTTACTGCAACCTCTGCCTCCCAAGTTCAAGCGATTCTCCTGCCTTAGCCTCCCGAGTAGCTGGGATTACAGGCGCCCACCACCACGTCCAGCTAATGTTTTGTGTTTTTAGTAAAGACAGGGTTTCACTATGTTGGCCAGGCTGGTCTCCAACTCCTGACCTTGTGATCCACCTGCCTTATCCTCCCAAAGTGCTGGGATTATAGGAATGAGCCACCATGCCCAGCCCAATGAGATTTTTTTTTAAAACAACTCTGTTGAGGTATAATTGAAGTACAGTAAATGATACATATTCGAAGTGCACAATTTGTTAAATTCTGACATAAGTTTATACTTGTGAAACCATTGCCTCCCAAAAATCTCTTTGTACCCCTTAGTAATGCTTCCTCACCCCATTTTCAGGCAACCACTCAATCTATTTTAGATCACTATAGGTTCATTTTCATTTTTCTAGAATTTTAAATGAATGGAATTGTACTTAATGTTGTCTTTTTGTCTGGCTTTTTTCACTGGAGATTATATGTTTGTGTGTGTGTGTGTGTGTGTGTGTGTGTGTGTGTAATTTTTTAAATGGAATCTTGCTTTGTTGCCCAGGATGGAGTGCAATGGCATAATCAGAGGTCACTGAAACCTTGAACTCCTGGGATTAAGCATTCCTCCTACCTCAGCTTCCTAAGTAGCTAGGACTACAGGTGTGTACCACTACACCCAGCTAATTTTTTAACTTTTTGCAGAGACAGAATCTCAGTATGCTGGCCAAGCTGGTCCTGAACTCCTGGCTTCAAGTGTGGATAAAATTATTTAAAACCTATCATAACAGGTATCAATAATTATTTCCTTTTTGTTGTTGAGTAGTGGTCCCACAGGGGATTTTAAATGATAACCTCCTGAAAATATGGGAGAGCAAAGATGAGGAGGATGACCTCACATCTTGGAAATTCTCATACCAACAGACCTTCATGAATTTTCCTATGTTGGCCCTAATTTTGCTACCCTACTTTAGAAAGCTGTGGTTTTAATGAACCATATTCTTCTCAAAGAACCTGTTGCTGAAAACTTTTCTTCCTTTCTACAAATTAACTGAAAAGAGTACATGGTTACAAAATTGTAGCTATGAATGAGCTTTCCCTATGGGACATTTAGGCTTTGCTTTATTCTATTTTTATAGATTGTACCCCTGTCCACCAGCTAGCTGATATGAGATGTTGAAGACAGTTAAGAGGTTGGGGGTAGGCCAGCTCTTGGTCAAGCTACTACAAGAAAAGTAGTTCAAGGACAAGTTGACTGATTTTTCAGGAAAACAACAAAAGTAGTAAAAATTTCTAATACACATAATTTAATGTACTCAGGAATAGTAATGATAGTGACTAAAATTCACCTGAATATTTTCTGTGTACTCAGCATTGTTATGAGCTTTACATGTATTGTCTCATTTAATCTTTAAATCCTAATGAGATTGGTGCTATTAATTATTCTTATTTTATATAAAGAAAACTGAGGCACGGAGACAGTAAGGTCAGAGAATAAATGTCATAACAGAGGAAAACCTACAGACAAAATGACTCTAGAGACATATATGTCTTGATGTGAATTCTAGCCCTGCCATTTAGCAGTGCCTGGTTTCTGTTCTGGTTAAGTAGACATCTGTAAAATAAATTTCATAAACTAACAACACCAGCTCATATGGCTGTTGTATGGCTTCAGCGGTACGCTAATGCTTGCAAAGTACTTATCACAGAGTCAGTAATAAACAGTAGGTATAATAATAATTATTATTATTACAATGCCCAAGCAGTAATACCTTCAGCCATTATTACCCTGAGTCAATCTCTCAAAAGCAAATTGTTTTTAAACCTAATAATCAAAAATGGGCTTGCATCACTCCTAAATATTGGACATTTTAAAAGCATGGGAATTAATATTAATTCAAATGCACTTTGATTTTCTACCAGAAGTATTGATTTATACTCTATCGCTAAGTGTGTTTCCTGACAACATATTAAGACAACTCCTAATTTTCTTTAAAACACATCCAAAGAGAAACACACTTAATATTTTAATCCAGTGACAAATGTGTTTGCCACATGGGTATTATCTGAGAGTTAGCAATTAGACTCCTTGATCAACAATCCCGGCTTTACTTTGCTTCGTTCAGCCAACTCCCATTTCTTTTATTTTCCTCAGCACATAATGTGATAAATGTCCCCAATGCCACGTGCTTCACAGGGTAACTGTGCGGTTGCCAAGGCACACGCTCAAAAACTCTCACCAGGCAGAGATGACAAGGAGTGTAATATAGCAAGGCTGTCTATGGCATTCTGGAATTCTTTATGGCTAGGGAAAGCTCAAGAGCTTGCTCTTGAATATGCAGTTAACCTCATTGTAATTTTCAGTGTGCGTCCCTCCCCATACATCTTATCACAATCAAAAATGATAGACTCTTATCTTAGAGAAGTTGGGGACCACCGACTTGCCACATACCTTTGAATGCCACATGACAAAATGCACCTTGCCAATGCATCTCTCTCCATTGCCATGCCAGCTCAGGATTAGTGCAATGACCTTTCCTAATTAGATGGCGCAAATTTCTATCTAGAGTCTTATTCTGAATTATAGTTACCAGTCATCTGACTGTAAGAAAATACTCCAGGCTGTTAGCACCAGGCAGCTGGGGGAGAAAACCAAGGTAGCGATCCTTGTCCTACAAAGCCGTCCTTGGCTCTTTGTAGTGGAACAGAACTGGAAATCCTGTCTGGCCCTGTGGGTAAATAAAGACAAGAACTTGGCTGTTGCAGTTGTAGTCATCAAGTCCTTCTGAAATATCTACATGGAAGATTATTTTACTGATTTTGTTCTCTTCTTGAAAACAAGCAAGAGTTGGAAGAGGCCTTAATCTAGACTTCCCACTAGTTTGCATTAAGTTCATCATTCCAGTGATCTGCATTTAGGATCCATTGAATCACTTGCTTATCTCTCCTTCAGTAATACCCTCTCCTGCACATACAAACACAGAGACCTCAATACCATCTAGCAATACTGTGAGGACCCTTTTGTTTTCCCTTCATCATAAGAAGTGTGCTCAACTCTGTACTCCCCTTAAATCTCTAGCTTCCCCAACCTCCCTCCTCCCCACTGAATCCTTTTCTGTTAATGTCCTTATCCTTCTACTCCGCAGAGAAAATTGAAGCCTTCCCAATGGAAATCCTACAAAGTTCGTGCATTGACATATATTGTATCCTTCCGCAATGAGAAATAGATGGTCTCTTTATTTGAATGGATAATCCCTCCACCTGTGCTATGGATCCTCTAAAAGTCCAGCCTTTTTAAGAACCTAACCTTACGACTTTCCTCATCTCTTTATTTATTTATTTATTTATTTTTATTTCTGTGGCTTCCTTGCCATCAACATTTAAACATCCTCAGGTTTCCCTTCCTCTGAAAAGAAAAAAACCTCCTTCAACTCTGTTTCTCCCATAAGCTACCTCTTTCTACATTTTTAATTAACAGGTACTACTTCTATTTTTGTCTTTCTCTCTGTTTCATTAGCTCCTTGCCCCACCACAAATCCCAGGAAACAGCTCTTATAATGTTACCAATGACTTCTATGTTATCAAAGGTAATTGGTTTAGCTCTGCTTACCTGGATTCTCTATGGTATTCAACATATTCCTTCCTGCTTGAAACATGTTCTAGTCTTGATTCCAGGAAACTGGTCTCTGGTTTCCTCCTACCCCAGACAATTCCACCTCTTCTCAATTTTCTCAATTCTTTCTGCTCTATCTAACCAGTATATGATGGAGTTTTCCAAAACTTAGTTTTAGGTACTCTTTTCATGTCAAACTATAAACTCTCCCTAGATGATTTATTTCAACTGCTCTACACAACTTCATTTACCAGAAATATACTAATAAATTCAAATTAACTTTGCTGCTAGCCTTCTATGAGGCCCACAACTATACTGTCAATTGCACCTTCATCTTTATTGGTATATTGCAAAGGCATTTTGATTCTAACTTGCCAAACCAGTGGGAAAATCTCACTCTGTTCTCCAAAAGTGGTTCTTTTAAGTGTTCTGCATCTAAAAGCACTAGTGCCTATCCGTTTGTTCATACAAGAAACTAGGGAATTATTCTTAAGACTTTCTTCTCCCTCAGCTGCCACATTCAACCAGCCATTAGGTTCTTTCTTATAGGAAGAATCCCTATTTCCCTCTGGTTGAGTTGCCCAAAAGGAACTTCTGCCCCTAGGAGAAAATAATATTGAAATAACACTACTAGTTTTCATTCCATCATGCCTCTTTGTATTCTCCTCTTTTATGAGGAAAGGGAAGGTATTGCTTTATTGGGAGTTTAGGAGCCAGGCCACTCTGTTCTCCCTCTTTCTTGGTTCATTTTCTAATAGTGGGTGAATTGTAAAACACATAGGAATAAACTTAACCCAAAAAGTGCAAAATGTGTACATTGTCAACTATAAAACATTATTGAAAAAAATTAAAGAGGATCTACATGAAACAAAAAACATCTCATCTTCATGGATTGGATGATTTAATATTGCTAAAATTTGCTGAAAATTGGTCTAGAGATTTACTGCAAGCCCTATCAAAATCTAAGCTGGCTTTTTTGTAGAAATTGACAAGCTGACACCATATGAAAATGCAAGAAAGATAGAATAAACAATCTTAATAAAGAAAAAAATTAAAGTTTATTAAATTTAAAGTTTTTAAAATGGAATTCAGAAGACTCACATTTCCCGATTTGAAATCTTGCTAAAAAGCTACAGTCAAGATAGTGTAGTACTGGCACAAGAAAAGACAAATAGATCAATGGAGTAGAACTAAGTTTCCAAAAATAAAATCTTACATTTATGGTCAACTGATTTCCAACAAAGGTACCAAGACAATGCAATGAGGGAAAGAATAGTCATTCTGACAAATGGTTCAAGGACTATTGGATGATATCTACATGCACAAGAATGAAGTTGCATCCCAACCTCACATCACATATCCAATATAACTCAAAATGGATCAGAGTCCTAAATGTAAAATGTTTAAACTATGTAACAACCTAAAAATAGGCTTCAAAAAAATCTATAAAACACTTTTAAAAAATCATAGGAGTAAACCTCTGTGACCTTGGGTTAGACAATTATTTATTAGCTATTACTCCAAAAGCTTAAGAAATGAAAGAAAAATCTGACAAATTAGAAGCCATCAAAATTTAAAACTTTAATGCTTCAGAAGACACCATCAAACAAGTAAAAAGACAAACCATGGAATGGAAGAATATATTTGCAAATCATATATGTGATAAGGAAATTTTATCTAGAAAATATAAAGAGAACTTCTTATAACTCAACAACAGTAAGAAGCTCAATTCAAAAGTGAGCTAAGGGTCTAAATAGTTCTTTAAATAAAATACCTAGATACCAATAAGAACACGAAGAGATGCTCAACATTATTAGCTATCAGGGAAATGTAAAGCAAAATCACAATGAAATATCACTTTATACCCACAAAAAGGAACTTGATGAAATAAGTAGACACTAAATGTGGGTGAGGATGTGGAGAAATTGGAGCCTCATACATTGCTAGTGAAGTGCAACCACTTTGAAAAACCATCAGATAACTCCTCAAAATGTTAAACATTAGGTTGCCATATGATCCAGAAACTCCACTACAAGTTCAAGAGAAATAAAAGCTTACGTTCACACAAGAACTTGTATACAAATGTTTATAGCAACATTATTTGCAACAGCCCCAAAGTGGAAACAACTCAAAAGTCCATCAACTGATGAATAAGTAAAATGGGGTACATTCATACACTGAATTGAATTTTTTCAGCAATAAAAGGGAATGAAGTATTAATACATGTTACAACACAAATTACCCTCAAAAACTTTTATATATAAAAGAATCCAGTCACAAAAGACCACATATTGTAGGACTCTATTTATATGAAATATCTAGAATAGACAAAACTGTAAAAACATATTACAGCACATGTGATTGTGCCAAAAAGCATTGAATTTTTCACTTTAAACAAGTAAATTTTATGGTATGCTCTTGTCCATCTTCAAAGCCAGTGAGGTCATATCTCTCTGACCCCTTCATCAATAGTCACATCTCTTTCTCTAACGCAGCCACAAAATGTTTTCTCATCTTCAGAGTTTATGTAATGAGATTGGGCCCACCCGGATAATCCTGGATTATCTGGGTGGGCCCAATCTCAGTCTATAACCTTAATCACATCTGCAAAGTAGCTTTTACCATGAAAGGTAACACGTTCACAGCTTCCAGGGTTAAGTAATAAACATCTTTGGGAATCCATTATTTTGCCTACCACAATATATACTTTATATCCCAGGAATTTTTTTTTTTTTTTTTTTTTTTTTTTTTTTTTTTTTTTTGGAGACGGAGTTTCTTTTTTGTTACCCAGTCTGGAGTGTAATGGCGCGATCTCGGCTCACCGCAACCTCCGCCTCCTGGGTTCAGGCAATTCTCCTGCCTCAGCCTCCCGAGTAGCTGGGATTACAGGCACGCGCCACCATGCCCAGCTAATTTTTTGTAGTTTTAGTAGAGACGGGGTTTCACCGTGTTGACCAGGATGGTCTCGATCTCTTGACCTTGTGATCCACCCGCCTCGGCCTCCCAAAGTGCTGGGATTACAGGCTTGAGCCACCGCGCCCGGCCCCAGGAATTTTTTTAAAGAGAAGATACTTTCTACTTTTCTACCTCCAGGAGGATATATACTTGGCTCAGAGCCCAGGGTTGCCTTCCAGAGGCAATCTTGAAGCCTGTGTCTCTCTGTTCACATAATGTACAGAAATGAGTTCACAGTCCTTAAAAAGTGGCTCTGCAGACTGAAATCTTCCCTTAGAGGTTCATTTTGCATCCTAGACTTGAACAAAATGCATTAGGAAAGAATTGGCCACACACTTAAGCTTCCCTAGAATGATATTGTTCATAGGCCCACATTTTTCAATTGATTCCAAACTCAAAAGTTAGAGAAAGAAGATAAATTACTGCCCACAGAAGCTCACAGCATTGCTTTTGTCTTCTGGACACCTCTCATGAACACCAATAGTAAAGACCATCTTTAGTGTCACTATCTCACTCCAAGCCTGCATCATGGCTCAATAAGATTAGTAAAATGGCCACTTTGAATATTTTCTCTTCTCTTCTTCTAACCCATTCTCTTAGATGCAGCCAGAGTGATCTTATTAAAATGCAAGTGACATCATGTCACTCCCCTGATTAATTCTTCACTTTGTTTCCTGTTACTGTTGGGATAAGCGTTTTAAAGGTCCTGCATGCAATGCCACATGTCATGCTTCACTTGAAACATTCTTCCTCTTGTTCACTGCATCCCAGAGTGCTAGAGCACTGCTTTTTTTCCTATTTGGTCCCCCGTTTCCCTCACTCTTCACCAGGATGATCCCAGCATAGCCCAATAATCTCAGATTAAGCTTCATTTCCCAGAGCTCCAATTTAAAGCAAGAAGCCTGTTAATATTATGTACATTTTCTTTAGCATCTTATCCTTTTCCTTGGAAGTACTCATCACCATTTTATTTAATGTTAGTATTATTAACATTATTCATCACTTCCAATCCCAACTGGTATATTACCACAGCATTACCATTGCATGAGAGAAAGTAACCAAGGCTCCACTGTCCCAGGCAGCCTTATTCCTACCAGAACAACTCTATGATAATTACGGGAGAATGCACCCTGGAAAAAGTAACACAGTTCATGTGACTGCATCTTCCAACATCATTTGGTATCAGTTGTCCGGTGGTGGAATTAATGGACAAAATAGGACTATGCACATATGTATAAAAACAGATCAAAAATAAGCTCATGAAAAATAGGCATATCATAGAAGTTAACATTTTAATGATATATCTCATGCTGTGATAATAAACAACTCATTTATTTTTAATGATTGGAATCATGGAGTTGGAAGGGACTTCAAGATATTACTAATTTTTAAGTGATTTATATGGAAATAATTCATAAATAAGCAGGATAGACAATGAAAGAATCTTTAAATGTTGACTCCTGGCCTGGTGTGGTGGCTCATGCCTGTAATCCCAGCACTTTGGGAGGCCAGGTAGGCAAATCATCTGAGGTCAGAAGTTTGAGACCAGCCTGGTTCACATGGTGAAACCCTGTCTCTACTAATAACAGAAAAATTTAGCCAGGTATAGTGATGCATGCCTATAATCCCAGCTATTATTCAGAAGGCTGAGGCAGGAGAATCACTTGAATCCAGGAAGCAGAGGTTGCAGTGAGCCGAGATCATGCTATTGCACTCTAGCCTGGGTGAAAAGAGTGAAACTCTAGCTCAAAAAACAAAACAAAACAAAACTGACTTCTGACTATGCTACCTGATAGCCGTATGATCTTAGGTAAGTTATTTAACCTCTCTCCTCCTCCACCTATTTATTTGTTTTAAAGTGATAATAAAAACTCAATGGTTATGAAGAGTAAGGGTGAATTATATTTGTGATGCAACAAGCACAGTTGAATAGTAAACAGTAATTTCTAGATTTGTGAGTTACATGAAAAATTTTTATAAATGATACATAATGTATATTACATTAAACATAATTTTAATTATATTAAAGCACACATATAATTGATTTAGGTAATATATATTCAAATATGTATTCAAAAGACACGTGTAATTGATTTAGGTATTTGATATATATTCAAGTACAATAAAATTGATTTAGGTCAGACACAGGGATATAATGTTGCTTATTTTGTCAAATTTTATGAGAAAATCCATAGAACACTATTGCTTTATAGAAAGAAAAGACATGTTAACAGATTTAAATTGAATACATTGAGCTGTATGTTATGCATTTTTCCATGAAAGAATGAAAACCCGATCACAGACTATTACTGATTTGTGAGCTAGGCTTGGAGACTCACAATTAAAGTAGTTATTTAATAAATATTACTTGAATCTAAATCTGTTCTAGGCCCTGATATCAGAAGATTAAGCAACTAAATCATTGAGAACCAGTTCTTGCCTGGGCTCTTTAAGATATCAAGAGAAGACTCTCCTGTGCTCGTGGCATATCCAAATCCATAGGCTTAAGCTTTCAAGTAAACTTACACTCCTTGGTTTTGATGGCAGACAAGTACCATTTTCTTTCAATTTGATAAATAATACTCACCTTTGCAGATGTTTGGGAAAATTACAGATAGAATATTTTATTCTGCCTGTCTTTAAAAAATGGGTTGAAGGACTTTTAAAAATATGTATTAAGATCCTCGGTAATAAACCCGTAAATCTACCCACAGAATGGCTGACTTTCAAGACATTTAAAAAAAGACTACTGAGTGCTCTCATGGAAGATACATTGCATGACTTTTCGGAAAAGAAGCTGGCAATCACATAGTAAAAATATTAAATTATTTACTCTTTCCAAACCATTGTGTCTTTTCATATTTCTTATTCCATATTTCAAATATGAAATTTAAATTCCAGTGCCCACTAATAAAGTTTTATTAGAACATAGCCAAGCTGATTTGTTTATGTATTTTCTACAGTTGCTTTGGTGCTGCAACTGCACAGTTAAATAGCTGTGGCAGAAATTTTGTCACCCACAGAGCCTAAAATATAGTCCTCCCTTCTTATGCATGCTGGATATGTTCCAAGACCCACAGTGGATGCCTGAAACCTTAGATAGTACCAAACCCTACATGCCCTATTTTTTTTCCATACATATATACTTATAAAATGTAAGTTGTAAATTAGGCACAGTAAAAAATTAACAATAATAACTAATAAAAGAGAACAGTTACAACAAAATACTGTAATAAAAGTTAGGTAAATGTGGTCTCTCAAAATATTTTATTGTACTATACTTACCCTCCTTTTTGTGACCATGTGAGTTGATAAAATACCTATGTGATGAGATGAAGTGAGTGAATGACATAGGCATTTGGTATGAGTGGAAACTCCCAGAAATAATTCATAAGATTTAATTTGCATGTTGTTCTAAGTAGTGTGATGTAATATTGCGCCACCCCACTCCATCCTGCTGGGATTGCCATTAGCTATTTAGTCTCCCTCTAGGTTATAAGATTGACCATCATGGCCTCCCAGTGTTTGTGTTCAAGTAACCCTTATTTTACTTAACAATGGCACCAAAGCACAAGAATTGTGTAATATTTTTGGACATTAGTTGACTGTGAGTCACTGAAACTGCAGAAAGCCTACCTGCAGGTAAGTGGTGACTATTGCATTTACTATGTGGCCTTTTATGAAAAAAAATTTTGCTGACCCCTGTCCTAGAAAATAGGGCTATTTCAGGCTGGTCTGCCCCAAAACCTTGCTCTATGCCATGCTGCCCCTCATATGTATATGGGCAGAAGGTGAAAGACAACACATAGAACTGTTAACAGATAAAAATTGTCTGTGACAGAACAGCACCTAGCCCACTTACTTAATATTTTTTGAGGGAATGAATGCATATATGACTACTAATGGATACAGAGGGACTCATCTGGAATGCTCTTAATAGATTGCTTGTGTCATCTCTCCTTTGCCATTATCTACGGAGAAGTGGCCACTAAATGAAGAAGCCAACAATCACTTGAAGGGGTCTTTGGGTTCTTTACTGTGTGAGAATAACGTGGCTTATGAATTTCTAGAGTTATTGAGTAACAGAGAAAGAATCTTCTATTGAAGTCTTGTTTCTGAGAAGGCTGTCCTGATGCTACTGTGTTAGATAAGCCAGTTGGTCACTGGAATTAACCATGTTCATGTCAAGGGCTATGAAACAGGAACTTCTGGTATATTAACTTGTGTCTAGACTGGTGCCACTAGTCACTTGTGGCTATTTAAATTTATTCAAATTAATTAAAATTATATAAGAGTACAGTGTTACCTCTTCAGGTAAAGGAGACACATTTCAGGTGTTCAATAGAACAAGTGACTGGTGGCTTCTATTTTAGATGGGATAGAATACAATATTTTCATCATCATAGAAAGTTCTATTGGGCAATGCTGCTCTAGACACTGGTACAACTATTTCACGCAACTGATGGCATAGCGCAGAGATTGAGCATTTTTGCCTTAAGTCACATGCGCAATTCGTCAAACTCACTTCCTACCCCAGTATTTTACATCACAATACGTCTCTAAATTTAGAAATCATTGACAGGAGATTTGCCTTCCAAAATTTTATTTTCCAAATTTCAAAAATCTGTGTGTACCTCTCTTGCTTCGGTTTGAGATCCAAAGATTAGGTGCAGCTATGAGCCTCACATTAGAAAGACAAGGGTCGATTTTTTTCACAGAATATAATTCTTATTATATAATTAATGATGGATGAAGGCCTGTGGATGCACATTGGAATCACTTCTTTCTCTACTTCTCTGCAATGTGTTTAAAGCCTTGTGAGCTATGAATCAAGTAACTGATGAATGTTTACTGGCTTGCAACTTTGCTTATAACACCATTCTCTACTCACAGTGCCTTTTATTCAAAGCAGAGAGTATTTTACATCTCCTTACTCATTAGAACATCTCCTTCTCCTGGATGGGTGACAGGGATTAAATCTGTTCACAGATGGGGAGACCAAGGAGAAGAAAACTGCAAGGTCACTTTGTGACATTGATCATTCTAAGAAGAACCGGATTTACTAAACCAGTAATAACTGACCGAGTGCTAATAACGATTCTTTGAACTATGAAGAACATTCCTCATCTAAAAATTTTTTTTAAATAAAAAATAAACCTACAGATCCCAGTATTCCCAGGCGGTCTCCCATCCAAGCACTAACCAGGCCCAACCCTACTTAGCTTCCGTGGTCAGATGAGAGCGGGCGCGTTCAGGATGGTATGGCAATAGACTCACCTAAACTTTTTAATAGGCTTTAGGCTTTTTTTCCTGAAACTGTTTTCTGAATCTGTAGAAAAAAGTAACTTCCTTCTTTTCTTTTTTCCTTCTTTTTTTTTTTATTTAGTAATGGTAAAAGTAGTAAACGCTAATTTGAAAAAATTTAACAAGTGTAAAGAAGAAAAAAAGTCCTCATTTTTTCATCCAAGTAACATTTGTTGAATGCTTACTATGTGCCAAGCACCGCTCTACTTGAAGACAACTTTCTCTTCTTGAGCCTCTTGGTACTTATGTTTTCCCCAGCATATAAATCAGAGAGGAACACTGCAGTGGAAACGGCATGCCCATCAGCATCACACCAACCTGGGTTCAAAATCTGGCTCTGACCCTTACTTGCTCTGTGACTTTGGGTAAGTTATTTAAATAATCTGAGACTGGGCACAGAGGCAGTGGCTCATGAGTATAATAATCCCAGCACTTTGGGAGGACAAGGCAGGCAGATCACTTGAGGTCAGGAGTTCGAGACCTGCCTGGCCAACATGGTAAAACTGTCTCCACTAAAAAATACAAAATTAGCAGAATGTGCTGGCCCATGCCTGTAATCCCAGCTACTCAGGAGGCTGAGGCAAGAGAATCGCTTGAACTTGGGAGGCAGGGGTTGCAGTGAGACAAGGTCACGCCATTGCACTCCAACCTAAGCAACAAGAGCGAAATTTTAGCTCGATAAATAAATAAATAAACAAACTCCCTGAGCTCCGCTTTCTTATGTGTAAAATCAGAATAGTAATAGCAGATCTACAGGTTTCCTAAAAGAACTCAAATAATCTCTGCTCTCCTAGGAAGCATGTAAACTATTTGGGACATGAGCCTAAGAGCATGTCTTTGCTCAGTACCAACGTGGAGCAACACAAATGAGTAGGCTTATTTATTTATTTATCTAGTTTTAATCATGAAAGGAAGGAAGGCAGGACCAGAGAAACAGGGGATATGGGCCGCTGGACTTGAGGCCAAGTTTTTCCAGGATTAAGAAAGGGAAGGCAGATATTTTCTTTCCCAGGCTAAGCTTGTAAATTCCCAAGTGTGTCACCAGCTATAAAGTAATCCATGTTAACACCATTCAGAGCAATGATTGTTAGGTCTTCAAGCATACTTGTAGATTCAACACAGAAGAAGAGGTATGCAGGGCAAGTAGGGCTGTGTAATCTTAAATTATAGTGAGTTAAATAGGAGCCTTTGAGAAATGACTATGTTTATCCATAGTATTTGCAGATCTCTCTTGCCAGCTTACATACTGCTGTCACAATGGGAATGAAGGAATCACGGAAGCTTCCATACAGCCTTGCCAATTCTCTTTTTTAGTAAGAAGCTGATTATTCAGTTTGGAAATAAACCCAGATTCCTTGTCTCTCTTTCTGCCTATTTTCCTCTACTACTTTCTGATCATGTCACTTATAGAAGCTTTGCCAGAGGATAAAAAGGAACACACTCAGGAAGTATTTAGTCAATGTTTCATTGTTTTCTGGTAACACAGATAAAAGTTATTTGGAAGACTGTATTCTAAGACTATTCCTTACTCTTGATAATGCAAATTAGAGATCAATCAAAGCTCTGGAAAGATTATCTTGTTTTCTATACCAATACTCCACTCTTTAGAAGTGGACATTCAAGGACTAACCATCTCCTTTCTTCCTCATTACCATGAGCAAATTAAAATTCGGATGTAACAAAATTCTCTTAGAGGTTTTATATTAATTTTTAGCTCTACACATTGATCCCAAACTAATTTAAAAGAAAAACAACAAATTTAATCTTTGAACTGAGAAGAACAATTTACAACATATTGAGCAACTTAGAGTTTTCATTGCATGAGTCAACAATTAATATAGTTTAGTTTCCTGCCCTACCAGATTTTATATAAAGTATAGCTTTTTGAAAAATTTTAGAACATTATTTTCTAACCAACTTGCCACTATGCAATATTTATTGTTACTGTAGATATTTTTTTCCCCCTTAGCCCAGCTTGAGATCATTTTATGCCCTAAAGCACATCACAGTATGCCCTGGAGCATATCTTGGGAATCAGAAGTGAATCTTTAAATTGCCTAATTTCACATCTCAGCAGCTTTGGTTTGGTCAATATCAGTGAAGAGTACACACTGAGACAGAGGTTAAAAACACAAAGACAAAACTCCAAACTGAATAGAAGAAATAACTTGCCTTCAAGTGGAAAGGCTATAATTTTGTTGATTTTGTCTTTCATAAAACCTTTCTCAAAAAAGATGGGCACTCTTATATCCACAAAACAACACTCTCCTCCCACCAAAGTATTTTTTAAATAATTAGGCACTGTCTTTATTATATGTGATTTGTCAAATAGAAGAGATATGCCTCTGGAATCAGCTTCTAGGTGGTTTATCATTTCTGCTCTTTATTTGTTCTGTTTGATGACTATTGCTTTCCTACTGCCTGTGAGCTCTTTGGAATCCTTTAAATAGGCTCAAATATGCAGGTCCAACTGCAGATAAATATCTTTTCATTTTATTCTTAAAATTATAGAAGAATGTTTATGACCTTTACAGAATGACAAAAATTGCTATGTGATCTTCATCATAAGCTTAATCAGGCACAGCTTTTTCTACAAAACAGATTTAGAAATAACCACTCCATAGGATGATTGTGAAGTCTGAAGCAGTTCTCCCATGTACACTTCCCAGAATATTGCATTTCATGTAAGAGACACTCAAATATTCTCTCTATAAGCAAAATTGAAGTTAGGTGAACATCTCTGCCCTATGTTGTGGGCAGGACAATCCTGTTTAGAAAGAGAAGTGCCTCTGAGAGAAAAATTTCAAGTTTTTCAGAGGTGACCAGAAAACATTATGCGGCTTTGGTTTGAGGTCCTGCTGTATAGCACGCATTAGGTTAGGTATTGGTATTTCATACTCTCTAGACTACAGCCATTGGGGCTGACTCCCAATTATCTATTCTACCCACAAATAATTGGCCCAAGCACAGATTGATAAATCCATACTTCCTGTCTGTAATGGGTTCAGGGGTAACCAATTCTGGGTAAAGAGGTATAGAGAAAACTTAGACAAGAGGACACTTGCTAAGAGATTGCCACATGATACAATCATTTTCCTCATACTTCTGGACTTGGTCACTTGGGGGCATAATGTTTAGCACTATAGCAGCTATCTTGCTACTAGCATGAAATAAAACTCATGAATGGCAGAGGGCACACCCTGATGACATCATTCAATTGCTGAAACAACAAATCCTGGAGTATACCCTACTACTGGCCTTCTTAGGTATGAAATAATAAATATCCTTGTTTAAGTCAGTTGGTGTTATTCTTATATTACTTAGACTTAGAAAAAACAAGCAAGCAGAAACAAAAACACCATTCTACCTAAGAAGAGTAGCTTCCAAACGATCCCCCTGCTTCTACTCTTGCTTTTCATAGTCTATTTTCACCACAATAGCCAAAGATCCTTTATACTCTTATCTTTCCCTGGCTCAAAACCATGTAGTGGCCAACAGTGTACCTTAGCAAGTAATCTAAAATCATTATCAAGGCTTACAGTATCCAATATGATCTGACCCTTTTCATTACCCCAGCATCACCTCTTTCCAGTGTTTGACCCTCTCTACCTTTGCTAATGGCCACAATGACCTTTCTCTTCCTTGAACAGCTATTTCTCATCTCAAAGACATCATTCTTCTCTCTGCCTGAAATGTGCTTCCCTTGTGTTATCCTTCCTTGTGTTGGCCTTACCAACTCATTCTTAATTGAAGGAGCTGTACAAACTCCATCTTAGCTTCTTCACTTCTAGTTATTTTCCCTCCATTAAGTATGTAGCTGTAGTGTGTGGCTGGGGCAGGATGACACCAGGCACATCCAGGAATGCATTTGCTGATAAGATACTGAGTCAAGCAGTAACGGCAGACCCTGGGAATGCAGATGTTGTTAAGTACCCAGAGCCCCCATATCCATAAGTTGTATGTCTTTTGTGACAGCTTAAGCCCCTGCACGTGGTACTTTTTACTTCTTATGTACCAGTTGATCTTTTAACTTTTTGCTTGCTCTGCTTCTGTAAAAAAAAAAAATTGCTTCAGCTAGGTTCCCCCTCCCTTTTCAAACTAGGGTATGAAAAAACCACCTAACTCTTTCTTTGGGGCTCAGAGAGTTTTGGGCATTAGCCATCTCTGAGTCACCAGCAATAAAGAACTCGCAACTCAAATCTCAGAGTGTGGCGCATTCCTTTACTCACTCGAGTATAACAGTCTTAGTTTTTATTTCATTCTATTCTCAGTTCAAAGTTATCTTCTCAGAGAGGCCTTTATCATCCTAGCAAAAAAATAGCTTGCATGCTCACTGACACCCAGCTTTCTATTTCATTTGTTGTATTATTTACTTCATAGCATATATTACTCTCTGCAACTGAATTGAAAGTAATGGCAAACACCGCAATTACTTTTGCACCAAACTAATATGTATTTGTTTACTTGATTTTGTCTGTTGGCCACACTAAGATGAAAATTCCATGAGAGCAGAGACCCTGTCTACTTTGTTCACCTTGTGTCTCCAGGGCCTTATACAGTGCCTGGAGATAGAGCTTGTCTCTGTGTCTCCACCCAAATCTCATCTCAAATTGTATTTCCCATGTGTCAGGGGAGGGGCCTGGTGGGAGATAATTAGGTCATGGAAATGGATTTCCCTCTTGCTGTTCTCAGTTGTGAGTGAGTTCTCACAAAGTATGTTGGTTTCAAACTGTGTGGTTTCTTCATGCTCTCTCTCTCTCTCTCCTGCTCTGCCAAGGTAAAGATGTGCTTGCCTTCCCTTCACCTTCCTCCATGATTGTAAGTTTCCTGAAGCCTCCTAGCCATGCTTCCTGTTAAGCCTGTGAACTTGGAGTCAACTAAACATCTTTTCTTTACAAATTACCAGTCTCAGGTAGTTCTTCATAACAGTGTGAAAATGGACTAATACATCTGGCATGTAGTAGTAGGTACTCAATCAGTATTTGTTTAATGAATGGAAGGTAGAACTAACGTAAGGGTAGGAGGACCCCAAAGCCAGAGATTCATAGAAAAACGCTGTAAGAAGCAGCAAAGTAGATAGAAAAACAAGATATTCAAAAGCAGCATTGATGAAATCATTAAAAATGGAAAAAGTACAAATGGAAACATGCAATATAAAACAAATGGCTATTAATATCAGTTACCAGAGGTCTAGGCCTGAGAAAAACTAATGGATGTTGCTTTGGTACAACATCAAATCTGAATAAGAATAGGAACATGTGACACCTAGTAAGCTAGTCTTCATCCATTGGTCCAGTGGAGAAGTAAGCTCCATTGGCCCAGGAAGTCACGAAGACCTAAAAAATTCACAGATGTGAATTTAACCACAGATAATGAAAAATAAAATGTTTGAAATTGCATATGCTCTCACTTCTCTCCAGAAGATAATTCTGAAAGTGATATCAGCTCTATCTCTAGCAAACTGCTGAAATTTTAGAGAAGCTTGAAAACATAGCAGGAGCACAACCTCTAAAAAGTACCTCTTTACATACTATTAGGATGATATGCTCTTTGGAACAAACATAGAAAAAAAATCAGCGAATCCAAATATTAACAGGATATACAAGGAAAGAGATATGGAGCCACATGAAATGTTAAAAAGCTATCTTTTCTGTTTATACGACAATACAGCTGAAATTGAGTCTTCAAAAACTTAGACAGTAGTTGCATGGCAGTGAAAAGAAAAGTGTTCGATTAGACAGGAAGTAGCTAAAACTTGCTTGAAGGGAGTAATAAGATGCCAGAACTTAGAAACACATATTAAAAATCTGTACAAAAAAGGTGTCAAGGAAGAGGTAAATCCAAAAGCTTGAAACATTTCAAGATTCCATTCAAATAAGTGCTGGCAAGAAAAACGACAAAAGAAAAAAGACAAAAGTAAAATTCTCATGGACTTCCAGCTATATGAAAAAACTAAAGTTGGTTTTAAAGATATGTTCATTGATCTTTCTGAAGAGTTACTAATCCCAACCAGAGCTCATGATCTATGACTCCATAGCTACATAAAAGTTTACCATTAAATCAAGGACAGCAGTATGATTATAAATGATCAAGGGGAGGAAATGTATTAAAGAACAGTAGTCTTTAAAAACGAACAAATAAATCTTATGAAAATGATATTTACCTGGCAGACTCAAGATGAGAGGAAAATAATAAAGACATCTATGCTGACTGAAGGTTCCTTAACTCAATCTCTTAATGCAGAGATCCTGGTTATTCTGGTTAGCCACAAGATTGGAGAACAAATTGTGAGCAAAAGGTAAGGAAGGCATTGCCAAAGGTAATGCAGTATTCAAAACTCTAATCTTTCTTCCATGTAAGACACTTGAGGCTCTTCTGACCAAAATAAAAATAATGGCTAACATTTTTTGAGTGCATACTGGCTACCAGACACTGTTCTAAGGATATTACATAAAGCACTTCATCTAACTCTTACAATGACATCATGTTAGTCTCAATAGGATCCTTCAGAAAAACAACAAAATGACAACAGGAATAATTGCATAAAATGTAACAGAAATCTCAAGTGGCTGTAATAATGTCTAACATGGCAGACAAGATGTAAAAACACAAAGTACAGTCATTTGGGAATACGTTGCATATACCTGGGTCATAGCTTAGACAGACAAAAGAAATAATTCAGCCTGCTAGAAAAGATGGGAATTCTATAACTGGAGACACAAATGTCTTCTTTTCCAAGGTAAGTATAATATTTTTTTCAAAAGAAATATTAACACCTTTGATCTCTGTCATATTTACATTAACTACTTGGACCTGGATACTCCGTGGTATACAATTCTGCTCTGAAGGAAGTGTCAAGAATTAAGGTAAAGCTAAGCATACTAAAACAGGCTTTTTCTCCTCTTTGGAAATTTGTATTAACATTAACAAGAAATATAACCTATTTTTTGTATGCTTGTTCTGGAATAAAGTATCATTCTCATCAGGGCTTGGGTCTAATAAAACAACTCTTTGCTGCAAGAGCTGGCAAAATTGAAATGAAGAATTATTTCCCAATGATATACAGAAAAACAATAAACAGGTGACACAGGCTTTCAAACTGGGCTAAAAAGGGTACAGAAGTGTAACCAGGTAGAGACTGGACGATCATACCTCTGAGCATTTGGTAATATGTTGAAAAGACAGTTGTTAAGACCATGATTAAAAAATATATGTATTAAGAAGAGCACAAGGGAGGAGGAGGTGGAGGAAGATAGCTTAATAGAACCCTCCAGTGATTGTCCCTTACTGTATGAATACAAAATTTAACAACTATCCACACAAGAAAGCACCCTCATAAGAAAGAAGAATCAGGTTAGTAATCACAATACCTGGTTTTAACATTATATCAAGAAAAAAAGCACTGAAGAGGGTAGAGAAGACAGTCTTGAATTGCCTACACCACTCCTCCCATATCCCCTGGCAGCACAGCATGACATGGAAAGGGAATCTGTGTGGGGGGGGGAGGGAGTGAAGCGATTGTGAGACTCCACATTGCAGCTCAGTACTGCTTTGTCCCAGTGGAAAGAAACACAGGGCAGAATTCTGCCAGTGCCCATAAAGAGAGCATTTAGAGAAACCCTAGCCAGAAGGGAATTATCCATCCCAGAGGTCAGAACCTGGGTTCCCACTAGCCCCACCACCATGGGCTAAAATGCTCTGGGGTTGTAAGTAAACTGGAAAGGAAATCTAGGGGAAAAGGACTACAATTCCTGGTCAAGTCCTGGTGCTGTGCTGAGCTTAGAGCCCGTGAACTTGGGGTGCAGGTGACCCATTGAGATGCCAGCTGGGGTAGCCACAGGAGTGCTCCCTGCACCAACTCCAGGTAACTCAACTTGCAGCTCCAGGAGAAGATGGATGAGTAAAGAAGACTTTGTCTTGCAATTTGGATGCCAACTCAGCCACAATAAAATAAAGCACCAAGTAGAGTCCTGAAGACCCCATTCTAAGCCATAGCTCCAGGATGATATTTCTAGACCAACCCTGGGCCAGAAGAGAACCAACTACCCTGAAAGGAAGGACTCAGTCCTGGTAAAATACACCACCTGCTGACTAAAAAGCCTTTGGATCTTGAAGAAACATCAATGGTAGCCAGGCAATAGTCGCCATGGGCCTTGGGCAAGACCTAAATCCTTGCTGGCTTCAGATATGACCCAGCATTTTTCCAGCTGTGGTGGCCATAACCCCTTCTGCTTGGGGAAAGAAGAGGGAAGAATTAAAAGGACTTTATCTTGCAGTTTAGGTACCAGCTCAGCCAAAGTAAAATAAAGCAACAAGCAGAACCCCAGCATTTCCAGTTCTAGGCCTTGGTTCCTGGAGGGCATTTCTAGACCCACCTTAAGCCAGAAGGGAATGTGTTATCCTTTTGGGAAAGACCCAGGTCAGGCGAGACTCATCACCTGCTGATTAAACAGCTCTTGTGCCTTGAATAAACATCAGTGGTAACCAGGAAATACTAATAGACCTGGGGTGGTGTTTGCCATGGAGAAAGACTCCTGCTTGATCAAACAATAGGGAAAAGTAAAGCGAACTCTTACAACATGGGTATCAGTTCCACTCCAGCAAAATAAAGCACTAAGCAGGAATCCTAAAGCCCCCCATCACAGGCCATAGCTCCTGAATGGCATTTCTGAACTCACCTTGGGCCGGAAGGAAACCTGCTGCACCGAAGGAAAAGACTAACTTTTGACTGAATTAATCACCTGTTGATTAAGGAGCCCTTGGGCCTTGAATAAACATCAGCGGTAGCCAGAAAATAGTCACCATAGGCCTTGGGTGACACTCAGTACTGTGCTGGATTCAGGTGTGACCCAGTACAGTCCTGGTGGTAACGGTCACAAGGGTGTTTGTGTTATAGCTCCCCCAGATGCAGGCAGCTCAGCAGAAAGAGAAAGACTCCATTCACTTGTGAAAAAGTAAGGGAGGAGAATAAGAGACTCTGCCACATAATACAGGGAATTCTCATCGATCTAACCTAAGACAACCAAGGCAGTACCTCTATGAGTCTCCAAGAGTCACAGTGTTACTGGGCTTGGGGTGTCCCCTAATGCAATTATGACAATTCCCTTTGAATAGCTGGAAAGTTTTCTCAAGAAAGATAGGTACAAACAATTCCAGACTGTCAAGACTACAATGAACACCTAACTCTTCAGGGCCCAGACACCACTAAACATCCAAAAACATCAAAACCACCCAGGAAAATATGACATCACCAAAAATACTAAATAAGGCAAAGGTGGCCAATCCCAGAGTGACAGAGACATGTGACCTTTCAGACAGATAATTCAGAATGGCTGTTGTGAGAAAGCTCAATGAAATCTGGATAACACAGAGAAGGAATTGTCCTATCAGATAAATTTAACAAAGAGATTACAATAATTAAAAGGAATCAAGCAGAAATTTAGAAGCTAAAAAAATCAACTGAATAACTAAAGAATGCATCAGAGACACTCAGTAGCAGAATCAATCAAGCAAAAGGAATAATTGGTGAGTTTGAAGATAGGCTATTTGAAAAATATACAGTTTGAGGAGTCAACAGAAAAAAGAAAAATATATAATGAAGCACACCTTCAGGGTCTAGAAAATAGCCTCAAAGAGGCAAATATGAGTTATTTGCATTAAAGAGGAGATAGAGAGAGAGAGAGAGATCAGGGTAGAGAGTTTATACAAAGAGATAATTACAGAGAACTTTTCAAACCTAGAGAAAGATATTAATATTGAAGTATAAGAAGGTTGTGGAACACCAAGAAGATTTAACACAAATAAGACTACCTCAAGACATTTAGTAATCAAACTCCCAAAGGTTAAGAATAAAGAAAGTCTCCTAAAAGCAGCAAGAGAAAAATAAAAAATAACATATAAAGGACCTCCAATATGTGTGGCAGCAGATTTCTCAATGGAAATCTTATGGGCCACAAGAGAGATGCATGAAGTATTTAAAGTGCTGAAGGAAAAACTTTTATCATAGAATCATCATCATAATAATACACTCAGTGAAGATATCCTTCAAACATGAAGGAAAAATAAAGGCTTTCCCAGACAAAGAAACACGGAGGAATTTTGTCAACACCAGATCTTATCTACAAGAAATACTAAAGTGAATTTGTCAATCTGAAGGTAAAGAACATTAATGAGGACTAAGAAATAATCTGAAAGTACAAAATTCACTGGTAATAGTAAGTACACAGACAAACACAGAATATGATAACACTTTAATTGTGGTATATAAATCACTCATATCTTAAATAGGAAGTCTAAAAGACAAACCTATCAAAAATCATAGCTAAACAAATTATAAAGACATATTTAGTATAATAAGATATAAACAGAAATAACAAAAAGTTTAAAACTGGGGAGGATAAAGTTAAACTGTAGAGCTTTCATTAGTTTTCTTTTTGCCTGCTTGTTTGCCTTTGCAATTAGAGTTGCCATCCATTTAAAATTATGGGTTATATGATGTTATTTGCAAGCCTCATGGTAACCTCAAATAAAAAACCCTGCAACAGAAAAAAATGCAAAAAGCAAGAAATTAAAACATACCAGCAGAAAAAAACAGCTTTCACACACACATACAGACACAAAAGAGAGGAAGGAAGAAGGAAGAAAAGACCACAAACAAGAAAATAAATAACAAAATGATAGGAGTCAGTCCTTACTTATCAGTAATAACATTGAATGTAAGTGGACTAAACTCTCCAATCAAAAACAGAGTGGCTAAATGGATAAAGAAACAAGACCCAATGATTTCTTGCCTAAAAGAAACATAGTTCATATATAAAGACACATATAGATTGAAACTAAAAGGATGAAAAAAGATATTCCATTCAAACAGAAGCCAAAAAAAGAGCAGGAGTAGCTATACTTACATCAGACAAAATAGACTTCAAGACAGAAACTGTAAGAAGAGACAAAGAAGGTCATTATATAATAATAAGGGGGTCAATTCAGCAAGAGAATGTAACAGTCCCAACACTGGAACACCCAGATATATAAAGCAAATATTATTAGAACTAAAGAAAGAGGTAGACCTTAATACAATAATAGGTGGAGACTTCAACACCTTGCTTTCAGCATTGGACAGATTATCCACACAGAAAAATCAACAAAGAAACATTGAACCTAATCTGCAGTATAGAAAACAGATTTAGTAGATACTTACAGAATATTTCATCCAATAGTTCAGAACACAGATTCTTCTACTCAGTACATGAATCATTCTCAAGGATAGGGCATATGTTAGGCCACAAAACAAGTCTTATAACATTTTTTTAAAAAATTGAAAACATTAAGCATATACTTTAGATATTTGGCACTGCCCAAATCACATGTTAAACTGTAATCCCTAATGTTGAAGGTGGGGCCTGATGGGAGGGGTTTGGATCATGTGGGCAGATCCCTCATGAATGGCTTGGGCCACCCCCTCGGTGATAAGTGAGCTCTTATTCTAAGTTCATATGAGATTGAGGTGTTTTAAAATATGTGGCACTTTCCTATTCACTCTCTCACTTTTGCACCTGCCCATATGATGGACCTGGTCCCCCTTTCCCTTCTACCACGATTATAAGCATCCTAAGCTCATCCACCAGAAGCTGAGCAGATGCTAGTGCTATGCTTCCTGTATGGCTTGCAGAATCATGCGCCAATTAAGCCTCTTTTCATATAAATTACCCAGTTTGAGATATTTCTTTATAGCAATGCAAAAATGGCCTAATATAATCAAGTATATTTTCTGACTACAGTAGAATAAAAGTAGAAATAAACAACAAAAGGAACTTTGGAAACAATATAAACACATGGAAATTAAACAATATACTCCGGAATGACCAGTGAGTCAATGAAAAAATTAAGAGGAAAATTTAAAAATTATTTGAAACAAATAAAAACAGAAACGCGGCATACCAAAATGCATGGAATGCAGTACAAGTAGTACTAAGAGGAAAATTTGTAGCAGTAAGTGCCTCCATCAAAAAAGCAATAAAAATTCAAATAAATGCCTTAACAATGGATGTTAAATAACTAAAAAGCAAAGATTCAGAGCCAAAATGGCGACTAGACACAGCCAGAAAGAATATCTCCCACTGAGAGAACAGGGTATTGGGAAGACTGACATATTCTAAACAGATCTTTGTAGGGAAGGCATTGAGAGTGGATGGAGAGAGGACACAGACCCTAGGCTGAAGCAGGGAGGAAGCTGGAAACCCTGCACCCAGCTGCCAAGTACTGAGACTCATTCCTGGTCCCCAGCAGCTCCGGGGGGAAGGGGTGAGTTAAGCAGGTAAGAAGTGGCCCACTAATGTCACAGTCCTCCAGAATCCTAGTTACAGGAAACACCTCACCCCTCATGGACACTTGAGCCGGCAAGCAGAGCTGCTTGAAGAGGGAGTACTTCAATCAGAAATAAAAGCACGTTAATGAACAATAAGAAATCATCAGAAGGTACAAACTCACTGGTAATAGCAAGCACACAGAAAAGTACAGAATATTATAACATTGTAAGAGTAGTGTGTAAATTACTCTTATCTTAAATAGAAGACAAAACAATGAACCAATAAAAAATAACTATAACTTTTCAAGATATGACAATACAAAAAGACAAGACAAAACAACAAAAAGCTTAAAGGCAGGGTGAAGAAGAGTTGTGATTGATTTTCTTTTTCCTTGTCTGTTTAGGCAATCAGTGTTAAGTTGTCACCAGTTTAAAATAATGTCATAAATGTTATTCACAAGCCTCATGGTAACCTCAAATCAAAATGCCCGTAGTAGAAAAAAATTTAAAAGTAAGAAATTAAAACATACCACAAAAGGAAATAGCTTTTACAAAAAGGAAGACAGGAAGGAAGGAAAGAAGGAAGAAAAGACCATAGAACAACAAGAAAACAACAAAATGACAGGAATCAGTCCTTACTTATCAAAAACATTGAATGTAAATGGACTAAATTCTCCCATCAAAAGACACAGAGTGGCTAAATGGATAAAGAAACAAGACCCAGTGATCTGTTGCCTAAAAGAAACACTCTTCACACATGTAGATACATATAGACTAACAATAAAAGGATGAAAAAATATATTCCATTCCTATGGAAGCCATAAAACAGCAGGAGTAGCTATATTTATAGCAACCAAAATAGACTTTGAGACAAAAACTATAAGAAGAGACAAAGAAGGTCATTATGCAGTAATAAAGGTGTCAATTCTGAAAGAGAATGTAACAATTGTAAATATACATGCACCCAATGCTGGAGCACTGAGATATGTAAAGCAAATATTATGAGAGCTAAGGATACATATAGACATCAATACAATAATAGCTGTAGGCTTCAACACCTTCCTTTCATCATTGGATACATTATCCAGACAGGAAATCAACAAAGAAACACTGAACTTAATCTGCACTATAGAACAAATAAACCCAATAAATATTTACAGAGTATTTTATCCAATGGTTGCAGAATACACATTCTTTCCTTCAGCACATGGATTATTCTCAATGATAGGCCCTATGTTAGGTCACAAAACAAGTCTGAAAACATTCAAAAAAAATGAAATAATATCAAGCATCTTCTCTGACCACAATAAAATTTACAAATCAATAAAAAGAGGAATATTGGATGCTACACAAACATAGAATTTAAGCAATATGCTCCTAAATGAACAGTAAGCAAAGGAAGAAATTAAGAGGAAAATATAAAAATAACTTGAAACAAATGAAAAATGAACTACAACATATCAAAATTTATACAGTACAGCAAAAGCAGTAATGAAAGGGAAATTTATAAAGTGCCTACATCTAAAAATAAGAAAAACTTCAAATAACCTAATGATGCATCTAAAAGAATAGAAAAGCAAGAGCAAACCAAATCCCAGGTTAGTAGAAGTAAAGAAATATTTAAGATCAGAGCACAAATAAATAAAATTGAAATGAAGAAAACAATAAAAAATCAATGTAATGAAAAGTTAGTTTATCTAAAAGGTAAATAAAATTGATAAACCTTTAGCCAGACTAAGACAAAAAGAGAGATGATCCAAATAAATAAAATCAGAGAAGAAAAAGGAGACATTACAATGGATGCCCCAGGAATTCAAAGGATCATTAGTGGCTACTATGAGAAACTAACTGACAATAAATTGGAAAACATAGAGGAAATCAATACATTCCTAGGCACATACAAACCCACCAAGACTGAACTATGAAGAAATCCATAACCTGATCAGACCAAAAACAACTAAGAATAATCAAAGCCATAATAAAAATCCAGTAAAGAAAAGCCTCAGATGTGTTTGGGCATGGTGGATTATGCCTATAATCTTTGTACTTTGGGAGACCAAGGTGGACAGATCATTTGAGCCCAGGAATTCTAGACCAGTGCGGGCAACATGTCAAAACATGTTTCTACTAAAAATACAAAAACTTAGTCAGGTGTGGTGACACACACCTGCAGTCCCAGCTACTTAAGAGGCTGAGGTGGAAGGATTACCTGAGCTCGGGAAATTGAGGCTACAGTGACTAAGATCATGCCACTACACTCTAGCATGGGCAATGGTAATAAGATGATCTAAAAAAGAAAGAAAGAAAGAAAAAATTAAAGAAAAGCCTGGGACATAATGACTTTACTTTTGAATTCTATCAAAGATTTAAAAAACTAATACCAATCCTACTCAAACTGCTCCTAAAAATAAAGGAGGAGAGAGTACTTCCAAATTCATTTTATAAGGCCAGTATTACCCTGATACCAAAATCAGATAAACACAAAACAACAAAAGAAAACTATGGGCCAATATCTCTGATCAGTATCAATGCAAAAATTTTCCATGGAATACGAGCAAACTGAATTCAATAACACATTTAAAAAGTTATTCATCATGACCAAGTAAGATTAATCACAGGACACAAGGATGGTTTAACATACACAGATCAATCAATGTGATAGACCATATCAACAGAATGAAGGATAAAACCATATGATCATTTTAATTGATGCTAAAATATCACTTGATAAAATTCAACTTTCCTTCATGATAAAAAAACAAACAAATAAACAAAAAACCTAAGATTAGAAGGAGCTTACCTCAATACTATAAAAGCCATAAACAAGAGACGCACAGCTAGTATCAGATTGAATAAGGAAAATCTGAAAACATTTCCTCTAAGATCTGGAACAAGACAAAGCTGTCGACTTTCACCACTGTTATTCAACATGTAGTACTGGACGTCCTATCTAAAGCCATCTCAAAAAAGAAAGAAAGAAAAAGCATCCTAATTGGAAAGGAAGAAGTCAAATTACTCTTGTTTATAGATAATATGATCTTCTATTTGGAAAAACCTAAAGACTCCACCAAAAGCTGTTAGGCTAATAAACAAATTAAGTAAATTTGCAGAATACAAAATCAACATACAAAAATCAGCAGCATTTCTATATGCCAACAGTGGAAAATGTGAAAAAGAAATGAAAAAAGTAATCCTATTTATAATAACTACAAACAAAATCAGATACATAGGAATAAACTTAATCAAAGAAGCAAAAGATCTCTACTATGAACACTAGAAAGCATTGATGTAAGAAATTGAAAAGGATACCAAAAAAAAAATGGAAAGGTATTTTACAGTCATGGATTGTAAAAATCCAATACTGCTAAAACGTCCACACTACCCAAAGCAATCTACAGATTCAATGCAATTCCTATAAAAATGCCGATGACTTTTTTTTACATAAATAGAAAAAAAATCCAAAAATTTTTATAGAACCGCAAAAGACTCAGTATAGCCAAAGGCACCCAGAGCAGAAAGAACTAAACTGGAGAAATCACGTTACCTGATTTCAAATTATACTATAGTGCTATGGTAACCAAAACAGCATGGTACTGATATCAAATCAGACACATAGACCAATGGGACAGAATAGAGAACTCGGAAACAAATGCATATATCTACTGTGTTGAACTTACTTTTAACAAAGGTGTCAAGAATACACGTTGGAGTAAAGACAGTTTCTTCAATAAATGGTGCTGGAAAACCTGAATATTCATATGCAGAAGAATGAAACTAGACTCCTAGAGCATATACAAAAATCAAATCAAAATTGATGAAAAACTTAGGATCTCAAACTATGAAACTATTACATGAAAACTGAAGAAACCCTTCAGGACATTGGTCTTGGCATAGACTTCTTGAGTAATACAAGTACAGACAAATAAAACAAAAATGGTCAAACAGGATCACATGAAATCAAAAAGATTCTGCATGGCAAAAGAAACAATCAACAATGTGAAGAGACAACCCACAGAATGAGAGAAATTTTTGCAAACTATCCATCTGACATGGGATTAATAACCAGAATATATAAGGAGCTCAAACAAATCTATAGGAAAAAATATATAATAATCTGATTTTTAAATGGGCAAAAGATATGAATAGACATTACTCAAAAGAAGACATAAAATGGCAAACAAGTATATGAAAAGGTGCTTTACATCACTGCTCATCAGAGAAATGCAAATCAAAACTACAATGAGATATCATCTCACCTGAGTTAAAATGGCTTTTATCCAAAAGATAGGCAATAAGGAATGCTGATAAGGATGTGGAAAAAGGGGAACTCTTGTTTACTGCTGGAGGGAATGTAAATTAGTACAGCCACTATGAAGCACAGCCACTATGAAGCACAGTATAGATGTTTCTCAAAAAACTAGAAACAGAGCTACCATATGATCCAGCAATCCCACTGCTAGGTCTATTTCCTCAAAGAAAGGAAATCAGTATATCAAAGTAATACCTGTGTTTCTAGGTTTCTTGCAGCACTATTCATAATAGCTATGATTTGGAAGCAACCTAAGTGTCCATCAACAGACAAAAGGATAAAGAACATGTGGTAGGTATATACAATGGAGCACTCAGCCATAAAAATGAATGAGCTCTTGTCATTGGCAACATGGGTTAACCTAGAGGATGTTGTGCTAATTGAAAAAAAGCCAGGCACAAAAAGACAAACTGCATGTTCTTACTTATTTTGTGGGAACTAAAATTAAAACAATTGAACTTAGGGAGAAAGAGAGTAGAATGATGACTACTACAGGCTGGGAAGGGTAGTAGGAAGTGGTGTAAAATGGGGACAGTTAATGAGTACAAAAATATAGTTAGATAGAATGAGTACGACCTAGCACTTGATAGCACTGCAGGGTGAAAACAGTCAGCGATAATTTTTTGTACATTTCAGAATAACTGCAGAGCACAGTTGGATTGTTCATAGCCAGAAAGAAATGGTGAATGCTAGAGGTAACTGAGACCCCATCTACCCTGATGTGATTATTACGTATTATATACCAGTGTTAAAATATCTCAAGTACCCTATAAGTATATATACCTATTATATGCCCATAAAAATTTAAAATTTTTAAATTTTTTAAAAAGAAAAGGAGAAAAGTACAGCACAAGGACTATGAGATATATCCAGAAATTTGTTAGTGTGGACCTTACTTCGCTACCCATAGACTAGATTCACCTAAAATAAGCATTGGATGATGGTCTGTGTGACCTTTGACTGACTGGCTAACTAGCTGTGTAACCTTGGGAAATTTTTGGAATTCAACTTTCTTATCTATATAAGGCAGGCATTACATTGGTTGATCAGAAATGTCACTTCCCATTCAGAAAACAATTCTGAATCGGCTTCCAGCGAGAACTAGAAGAATAACCATTGCAGGAAAGACCGTGAAGTAGCCAATAGGGCAAATCTCAGTGAAAAAGTCCAGCTGCTGGAAATATAGACAATTTCAGGACAAAAACTTCTGTGCCACATGGCAAGTCTTTTACAAAAGTGACTCATTGAATTTCAGAAATATCTGAACTATTATGAGATTGTATTAGTCAGGACTCTCTAAAGGGATAGAACTGATAGGATATAAGTATATACGAAGGGGAGTTTATCAGGAGAACTGACTCACATGATCACAAGGTGAAGTCCCACAAGAGGCAGTCTGCAAGCTAAGGAGCAGGGAAACCAGTTCAAATCCCAAATCCTCACAAGTAGGGAAGCTGACAGTGCAGCCTTCAGTCTGTGGCCAAAGGTCCAGGAACCCCTGGTAAATCACTAGTGTAAGTCCAAGAGTCCAAAAGCTAAAGAATTTGTAATCTGATGTTCGAGAGCAGGAAGCATCCAGCACAGGAGAAAGATGATGGCTGGAAGACTCAGCAAGTCTCTCTTTCCAACTTCTCCTGCCTGCTTTATTCTAGTCACACTGGCAGCTGAATAAATAGATGGTACCCACCCAGATTGAGGTTGGGTTTGCCTTGCCCAGTCCACTGACTCAAATGTTAATCTCCTTTGGCAACACCCTCACAGACAAACCCAGGAACAATACTTTGCATCCTTCGATCTAATCAAGTTGACACTCAATATTAACCATCACAGAGATGATGAATATCATAGTCATAGTTTTGAATACCTATGAAGTTTGTGTGCTTACCAGTTTTAAGAATTATCCCCCAAGTCCCAGGATAGTCTTCCCTTAGCTTTAGGTTACCATGATGATACAGCAGCTTAAGACATAAGTTCTTCTCACAGCAATAACAAGATCTATCCAAGCATTAACTGTTTTCACACACACCACTATTTTCGCCTTGAGGTTTATATGTACACTTTATATAGTCTGGATATTTGTCCCTCCAAATCTCATGCTGAAAATTGATCCCCATTGTTGGATGGGGAGACTAAAGGGAAGTATTTGGGTCATGGGAGTGAATCCCTCATGAATGCCCTGGAGCCATCCCCATTGTAAGGAATGAGCTTTCACTCTGTGAGTTCCAGCAAGAGTTTCACCCTACCTTTCCAGGGAGCTGGTTGTTGAAAAGAGCCTAGCATCTCCCCTGCTCTCTCTTGCCATGTGATCTCTGCAGAGTGTGGCTCCACTTCTTCTTCTGCAATGGGTGGATGCAGCCTGAAGCCCTCACAACCAGTGGATGCTGGTGCCATGCTTCTTCTACAGTCTACAGAACCAAGTAAACTTTCTTTCTTTATAAATTACCCAGCCTCAGGTATTCCATTACACAATGCCAAGGGACTAAGATGACACATGAGATAGGGTCTATCAGCTCCAATCAACTAGATGGCTCAAGAGCAGCAGTATCAAGAAGAATGCTTCCCTGGATAAGTATTGTTTCTGATTGCCCAACATCCTTTCATTAGGGCATCATTTATCTCTCATGGCATGAGGTCCTGAAGAGGCTGCAATGGCAGAACCCTGCTCCCTTAACTTCAGAAAGTCCATCTTTTTCTCTTCTGGGAATTTGGATCTTGATTGGAAACATGCAGTTGCCTGAGGCAGTTAAAAGATAGTCTCCCAATTGAAGTGACCTGGAAGGAAATACACAAACTTTCTCTGGTTTTCCAGCTTTTCCTTGAGTCTGTGAGCTACTTTGTGCCTACGCTAAACAGGGTCAGTTTCACTTGCTTACCCACAAAGAATCCTGATGCCAAAATGCAAAAGGGCTAGTCTTGCCAATCAAGTTTCTTGAAGGGAAATGTCAAGATTGTGTTGCATTCCCTAATCATTTGCTAAGGGGGAGAAAACAGTGACTCAGAACTAGAACAGAAACCATCTGGCTTAACAAATTTTCCTAATGAGAAAACAATTCCAAAGAGAAGGGACTGATTGGAAAACACACAATTAATAATGACGGACACAGATTCAAAACACCTGATGCTTAAGTCTAGCGCCTTTCTCCAACTATCAACATTTTTAATGGATAATCCCCAAAAATGAGTAACTATCTAGTAATTGGATGCAGAGTCTATTTCTAATATTTTTAAAAAGGTATATATATATAACAGTGGTTACTTTGCTTTTCAACGTTTTAACACATTGACGCAGTTCAAAAATTTATTTTTTAAATGCAGTGTAGATCTTTCTCCCACACGTGCCCCTCCTGTCCTGTCCCTTTCTATCCTTAGGTAACAATATTTATTCATTTCTTTTGTATGCTTCCAGGGTTTCATTATGCAAGTACAAACACATGTATTTCCTTATTTTTTTTTCCAAGTCATGGTTTCGCTCTGTTGCCCAGGCTAGAATGCAGTGGCGTGCACACGGCTCACAGCAACCTCAGCGTTCCAGGATCAAGTAATCCTGCCTCAGCCTCTTGAGTAGCTGGGATGACAGTCATCACTGGCTACTCTCACTTCGGCCTCCTAAAATGCTGGGATTACAGGCCTGAGCCACCATGCCCGATCTGTTTCCTCCTTTCTTACACCAAAAAGAGTATACCCTACATACTTTTATGCACCTTACTTTTTTAACAAGAACTTTTTTTTTTTGAGACTGAGTTCCGCTCTCGTTACCCAGGCTGGAGTGCAATGGCGCGATCTCGGCTCACCGCAACCTCCGCCTCCCGGGTTCAGGCAATTCTCCTGCCTCAGCCTCCTGAGTAGCTGGGATTACAGGCACGCACCACCATGCCCAGCTAATGTTTTGTATTTTTAGTAGAGACGGGGTTTCACCATGTTGACCAGGATGGTCTCGAGCTCTTGACCTCGTGATCCACCCGCCTCGGCCTCCCAAAGTGCTGGGATTACAGGCGTGAGCCACCGCGTCCGGCCCTAACAAGAACTTTTATAGGTTTTCCACATCGTTACATGAAGAACAGTCTTATTTTTACAGGTGCATATCTCACTCTACGGACATACATTTATTTAAGCCATCCCCAGTTGATGGATACTTAGGTTATTTTCAGTCTTTTGCCTTTCAAGCAATACTCTTGTAAATAACATCAGTTCATAGCTAAGCAATCTTTCTGTGCAACAAATTTCCAGAAGTTTATTTGCTGAGTCAATGCAAATGTATGAATTTGAAATTCCGATAGATATTAACTAACTTCCTGCATAAGGGTTCATGTAGGTTTGTATGCTACGTGCATGAATTATCAGACCTGTTTCCTCACAGTTTTGTTAAACAGTATGTTATAAAAACAATAATTGTCCAATTCAGCTATTTAAGGAAAAGTAACTCAGAAGAGTTGATTTTTTAAGTAATAAAAAAAATTCTTTAAGACAGCTTACCTGTAGATTTTCTACCTTGAATATACAACACAGAGAGTGTAATAAAAAGCTGTCCTCTGAAATCACTCTTGTTGCAGTTAAGAGATTTGCTGTTAGGAAAGGAAGCAGGACGCATTAGCTTAGCTGCAGAAAGTGTTTACTGTTATTTGCATCCAATAGTACTGAATATTAAACGCATTTAATAAACAGATCTTCCAGACAGGCTTTGTGTGGGCAACAAGGCCGTTTTATTTCTCGCTTGGGTTCAAGTGGGCACAATCCAAGAAAGGACAGGTGAAGGGGGTAAGGTGGGAATTGGATTTATAGGTTGGGGTAGTTTTTTGGGGGTTGGGGGTATTGCAGAGTAAGATCAGTTACAGTGGTGAGGGTAGGGGCAAGGAGTATACATGACCACAAGTTCAGTTACAATGGTGAGTGGGGGTGAGGCAGAAGAGCAGTTAAGATGGCAGGATGAGTGAGAGGTATTCACAGTATCATAAGAATAGTTAAGATGGCAGGGTTGGGTGAGGGGCTTGTCTGGGGAAGCTCCACTGGGCAATCAGGGACAATGGCTAACGCAGGCAGTGGGAGCTGGGAATCGTTCAGCCGAGGCAGGCAGGACTTCAGACTTCCAGGCTCCAGGCTTGCATATGGAGACCTGACATCTCCCAAACAATAATCTCTTTTATGTTGAAGCTGACCAAGTTGAAACTCCTCAATAAACTGGACTTTTCAAATCTTGGCTCTTGCACTTTCAACTGTTGACCTTAGGCAAGTTACTTAAACTCTTTTGCCCTATCTTCACAATGAGGATTCCCAAGAGAAGATGCATAAAGCTCATAGAACAATGTCTGAACACATAAGTGTTCAGCTCATATCAACTATTGTCATCATATAATTTGCACATGTCACAGTCATCTTTAATGAGCCTAAGGATGTGTGGTAGTGAGATTGCCAGGGAGTATAATCTCAAACACAGTTGAAGATATGGAGTGTGAAGAAGGAGAAGTAGGTAACATAAGGAACAAGAGGATGTTTGATCTGTCCACTGCATTCAAATTCAAATTAAAAAAAAATCTATGTTGGCCAAACCAAATAATCCTGCATGCAAATTCTGTCTTGGAGATTGCAATATCAAAAATAATTTCAATATTCCATTTAGCTTTACCATTCCATGCTGACCGAAATAGTCATTTTAGCCAACAATGCCAGCATTCAACCTGGACTTCACCACTTAGTCAGCTTCGACTCCCTTCTCCTTTGCTGCCTCTTTATTTGATCATTCTTATATTCTGTTCATACCTCCATTCAGTGAGTCCTCAGCCCTCTTTCCAACATAACTTCTGAATGCTCCATGTCTCTGCCCACTTCCCCGCCTGTATTTGTCAACTATTGCTGCAAACCTAGAGTTTTACAACAATAAAGGTACAATTTTCTTGCTCTCCAGTTTGAGGGTCAACCAGGGAGGATCTGCTTCAGTTTGTAGTTGGCTGGGCTTTGGGATTTGAATCACAATGCAATTTGCATTACATGTCTCTCATTCTTCCTGGACCAGCAAAAGTCAGGAGCACAAGAGGTTAGACAGAAAAATACAATGTCTCTGACGGTCTGATATGGTTTGGATTTACATCCTTGCCCAAATCTCATGTAAAATTATAATTCCTATGGTTGGAGAAGGGGACTGGTGGGAGGTAATTATATCCTGGGGGCAGATTTCCCCCTTGCCATTCTCATGATAGTGAGTTCTCATGAGTTCTGATGTTTTAAAAGTGTGTGTCACTTCCCCCTTCACTCTGTCTCTCTGCTGCTGCCATGTGAAGAAGGTGCTTGTTTCCCCTTCACCTTTTGCCATGACTGTAAGTTTAATGAGGCCTCCCAGTCATGCTTCCTGTTAAGCTTGCAGAACTGTGAGTCAATTAAACCTTTTATTCTCCATAAATAACCCAGTCGCCAGTAGTTCTTTATAGCACTGTGAGGATGAACTAATACAGAAAGTTGGTACCAGAAGAGTGGGGCATTGTTACAAATCTACCTGAAAATGTGGAAGTGACTTTGGAACTGGGTAACAAGCAGAGGTTGGAACAGCTTAAACAGAGGGCTCAGAAGAAAACAGGAGAATGTGGGAAAGTTTGAAACTTCCTAGAGACTTGCTACATGGCTTTGGCAAAAAATGCTGACAGTGATATGGACAATGAAGTCTAGGCTGAGGTGGTCTCAGATGGAGATGAGGAACTTACTGGGAATTGGAGTAAAGGTGACCCTTGCTATGTTTTAGCAAAGAGACTAGTGGCATTTTGCCCCTGCCCTAGAGATCTGTGGAACTTTGAACTTGAGAGAGATAGTTTAGCATATCCAGCAGAAGAAATTTCTAAGCAACAAAACATTCAAGATGTAACCTGTCTGTTTCTTAAATTGTGCACCTTTATTAACCTGGCTGTTTCTTAAATTGTACACCTTTATATGTGTGAACAAAGATATGATCTGAAACTAAAACTTACATTTAAAGGGAAGCAGAGCATAAATGTTTGGCAAGTTTGCAGCCCAGCCACAAGGTAGAAAACAATAACACATCTCCTGGGAAGAAATTCAAGCCTGCTGCAAAAATTTGCATAAATAAAAAGAAGCCCAATGTTAATGGCCAAAAGAATGGGGGAAATGTCTCCAGGGTATGCAGAGATCCATCACAGCCCCAGGGTCTAGTAGGAAAAAAAAATGGTTCTGTGGGCCAGGCCCAGGGCATAGCTGCTCTGTGCAGCTTCAGGATATGGTTCCCTGTGTCCTAGCCATTCCTGCTCCAGCTGTGACTAAGAGGGGCAAAGGAACAGCTTCAGAGGGTACAAGCCCCAAGTCTTAGCAGTTTCCACATGGTGTTTGGCCTGCACAGCACAGAAAACAAGTTGAGGTTTGGGAATCTCCACCTAGATTTTGGAGGATGTATGGAAACACCTGGATGTCAAGGCAGAAGTTTGTTGCGATTGTGGAGCCCTCATGGAGAACCTCTACTAGTGCAGTGTGGGTGGGAAATGTGGGGTTAGAGCCCCCACACAGAGTCCCTACTGGGGCACTGCCTAGTGGAGCTGTGAGAAGAGGGCCACAGTCCTTCAGACTCCAGAATGATAGATCTGACAGCTTGGACTGTGCACCTAGAAAAGCCACAGGCACTCAAAGCTAGCCCATGAAAGCAGACAAAGGAGCTGCAGAGCTGCAGGGGTGGAGTTGCCTAAGGCCTTGTGAGCTCACCTCTGGCATCAGCATGCCCTGGATGTGAGACATAGAGTCAAAGGAGATCATTTTGGAGCTTTAAGATTTAATGAATTCCCTGCTGGGTTTTGAATGGCATGGGGCCTGTGGGCCCTTCATTTTGGCCAATTTCTCCCATTTGGAATGTAAGCATCCACCCAATGCCTTTACTCCCATTGTATCTTGGAAGTAACTAACTTGTTTTTATTGTACAAGCTTATAGGTGGGAGGAACTTACCTTGTGTCAGATGAGACTTTGGACTGTGGACTTTTGAATTAACACTGAAATGAGTTAAGACTGGGGGACAGTTGAGAAGAGATAACTGTATTTTGCAATGTGAGAAGAACATAAAATTTGGAAGGAGCCAGGTGTAGAATGGTATGGTTAGAATTTGGGTCCCCACTCAAATCTCATGTCAAATTGTAATTCCAAATGTTGGAGGAAGGGCCTGGTGGAAAGTGATTGCATCATGGGAGCAGATTTTCCCCTTGCTGTATTCATGACAGTGGGTGAGTTTTCATGAAATCTAATGGTTAAAAAGTGTGTGGCACTTCCTCCTGCACTCTCTCGTTCTCCTGTTGCCATGGGATGTAGGTGTTTGCCTCTCCTTCTTCCATGACTGTAAGTTTCCTGAGGCCTCCCTGTCATGCTTCCTGTTAGTCCTGTGGAACTGTGAGTCAATTAAATCTCTTTTCTTCATAAATTACCCAGTCTTAGATAGTTCTTCATTTCAATGTGAGAACAAACTAATACAAGGTCTTAGCCTGAAACTGGCTCACTGTGACTTCTACCTATATTTCACTGGTCAAATCAAATCACATGGCCAATTCCAACATCAGTGGGGCTAGGAAACTTACTCTATTGATTTTAGAGGAAGGTATTACAAAACTATTCCAAACAAAAGTTGGCAAAAGTTGCAAATATATAATTTGAATGAAGGGAGGACATGAATAATTGTGAACAAATGAATCAATATACCACAGTATATTCTTTTGATCATAATTGTTGCTGTCCTTTCCACATGGAAAACACACTTAGCCCCTCCCCAAGACATCAACCACAAGGGTGGAGAGATGTGGAGTAAATCTAAGCCCAAACATAACCCAGAGTCAACCCTAACTCAGGTGATCTGCAGCCTGAAATAGTCACTTGGCTAAGCCAGCCTAAATCAGCAGAACTACAAGTATGAAATAAGTGTTTTGTGTTATAAGTCACTGAGTTTGTTGTATTACCTGACTAAGACAACACATTTTCTCATATTTGTTTCTATATCCTTGACATGACTTTACCACTTCCTTAATTTTCTTAAATCCTTTTGCTATGTCTCAGATTGATCCAAATCTTCTTTCAGTGCCTGTTTCTTTATCTCATCTTCAATAATAATGATAGAGGCAATGTCACTCATTTAGTGCTTTCAGCATTGATCCTCTAAATGTTTTTTGGAAAACTTATTATTCACTCATCTTTACACAAAGATTTTTGAATACCTACTGTGTGCCAGAAGCAATAACAGGAACTTGAAAAACAATAATGAAAAGAGAATCTATCCTCAAGGAGTCTAGAGTTTAATAGGCATAAACAAGAAACAATTAAGAAGGGACATAAATACTCTAATTTACAAATTATTAACCTTAGCTCTTTAATTAAATTTGAAGCTAGGGTAAAGAGTTATAGGCAAAGATTATTTTATTCTTTTTTAAAAATTTATTTTTTTAATTTTTGCATTATAGATGTACATAATTTCAGAGGATGTGATAATTTGATACATTCATATAATTTGTAAAGATCAAACTAATGTACTTTTGATATCTATCACATTAAATATTTGTCTTATCTTTATGCTAAAAATGTTCAAATTATTCTCTTCTAGCTATTTTAAAATGTATGATAGATTATTGAAAACTATGGTCACCCTATTAATCTATCTAACATTAGGTCTTATTTATTCTATCAAACTGTATATTTGATACCTATTAATAAACTTCTCTTCATACACTCCTCCCCTGTACACTTCCCAGCCTCTCATTCTTTTTTGATTCTTTTGTAGTACCAAGCACAATGATTTGTCTAGAATAAATGTTCAATAAAGAGTTGACTTGTTTTGTTGTTACATGACATCACAACCCAATGGCCTTTGTGCTATGTCTAGCAACTGAGTATTTAGTCCATTATTCCCAACAGACATTTTACATAGTGTGCCAGGCATTGTGCAAGGCCCAAGTATTCCTGGTTATCAAGCAGAACATAGTCTGGCTAAGACAGGCATGTAATTATGACAGCACTTACTGCACTATATTAAGATACATGAGAGTACTATGGGACGAGAGAAGGGTATCCAACTTCATTTGGGGAAGCAACTTTATAACTTCACAATTATAATTGCAACTTTAAAAACATGTAGAAATTTTCCAGGCAGAAAAAAAAGGGGAACGACTACTTGAGGTCACAAGAACATCATACATAAAGGTACAGAGTCATGTAAAAGCAGATCAGATTGAAGATTAGCAAAGCATTAAATATGGATAGAATTTAGGTTGGTTGAGAGTTGGGTGATGAGGGATGAAGCTGCAGCTGAATTGAGAGGATCCTTGTATGAAGGCTAGAGGAGCTGATGAACTGAGGAGATAAAGAAACAAGTGGGATTTTTAAGCATGGATGAATAGTAATTGGATATTTTATTTGAGGGTGACAATCTTATGACAGTGTGAAGGTTGGAATAAGAAAAAATAATTTGATTATAGAAAGACCGGTTAGGAACAGTTGAAATAATTCAAGTCTAAAATGATAAAGGCCTGGCTATGATGGGCCTAGCTATGGTAAGGGCTGGACTGGAAGGACATTTTTGCAGTAGAGATTTCAGGACCTGCTAAGTCAGGAAGTCAGGGGTTGGAAAATGTAGAGGAGATGAAGATAAAGCAAGTCTGCACTCTGTCTAAGCTGGGAGCTGATGGGAGTGGTGACCTAAAATAGGAGAATAGGTAGGTTCTACCTGCAAAAGACAGGGCTCTGGACTTGAGTCTTGTCTGTTCTACCCAATGCTCTGTCATCCTGAGTGAGATACATCACCTTTTGAAACACAGTTACACCATCTATAAAATGGAAATATCTACTTCATGGGATTGTTTTGAAATTAAATAGAAGTAAAAGATAAAAACGTCTAGCTTACTTCCCGACCCATAGAAGCTACTTGATAAATATATTTTGAATAAAGAGAACAGAGAAATAGAAGGAATAGCAGAGACTGGAGTTTAAATCTAGCTGGTTATATAATGTTGAGTGTGTTACCTAAATTTCTTGACACTCTGTTTCTTCATTTGTGAAATAGTGAAAATTTGACCTGCCTCATTGGGTTGTTGGGAAGATTAAACCCGAAACCATATGCATATCCTGATGTACACTGACAGATGGTAGGCACTCAATCAATTTGTATTGAATAAAAGTATGAATTAATTCAACTGAGCTTAGTAATCTTGTTTAAAGAAGCAGAAAATATATACATCCCCTTTAATAAATATTACATACACATTCATACAACTACTCATAAAAGAGGATGTTAAATCTCTTTAAATGGTAAGTTTCCATTATTTGGAAAGCCAATTTACTTAGAAAACATTATTCAAAATGGCATGCTTTGCTAATTTAATTGTATTGCATGAAAAACAAAGTCAAGTATACAACTAAATCTTCCTGCAGAGTATAGTGATCTGCGTAACTTTTACCCCAAAGCAGTGGTACACAGACTGAAAAAACTTGGGAACCATGATTTTAAAAAAGCCAAGTGCTACTAGCATTGATTGTTTAATTATGTGTGTGTCTTTAATTTGTTGATGATACTATTCCTGCTTGAATAAGTGCATTTTCTTTCCTATATTGTGGCTATTGTAGATACTGCCAGTGCACCTCACTCCTATCTACTCTACTTCCTTTTAGTACTTGAGTTAATCTGTATACACTCTCCATCATTCCCCCCACCACCCTACTTTTACGAACATGGCCTCCCAGCTACAGACTACATTTACCAGCATCCCTTGAAGCTAAGTATGTTCATGTGATGAGATTCTGGGCAACGGAAGGGGAGTGGGATTTGTATGTCACTTCCTTGAAGACACCTGTCCTGAACTCTTTCTCCAGCAGCACCAAGGAGTATGACATTCAGGAAATGGCAATGCGGCAGTAAGGAAGGAATCTGTGCCCTTTAATGACCTAGAGGAGTAGATCTACTTCGCCACCTGGACCGGCCATGTGAGACATACACTTCTATCTATGTAAGCCAGTACATTTGGGGGTTTCTTTGTAAAAGCATCTCAACCTCTATCCATGTAATGCAAGGTTTTGCCTTATTTTTCAAGAAAAACAGAATTGTTTTAATGGTAAACTTTGCCTTTAGGATTTCTAGGACAGATGGATTTTTAAATGACACAGTCTAATGTGTCAGACTGAAATTCCCAAATACTCATTATCGCACCAAGGTTATTAGCAAGGGTCTTTCTCGAGGGTCTTTCTATCATCTTTCATTTGATAATAGTATTTTGATTTTGAATGGTGAGTTCTTATGTGCCAACCAGGTTGATTTTCATTATGATTGCCTTTTGTAATGAAGTAGCAGTTTTTCCATTTCTTTTACCAACCTTGCCAGTGAATGCTTTTTGAGTAATACAAAGACTGTTTGAGTTGCCTTATCTCTGTTATTGGACTTAACCATAAATTAGATTTTTTAAAATGGAGGGTCTCAGAAGAGAATAAAAATAAGAAATGGTCTAAAACATAAGAAATGGTTCATCAATTTTTAACTTTGAAATAATAGTGTCGATTTTGTATACCACAATCACCAATTTCCATCTGAACATTTGTTTTGACTAACAGGCAGTACAGGAAATAGAATTTTATTATATTGTATTGCCACTTTTGGCAATTGGGGAAAAAATAGGATTCAAGATTCTAGTTCTATGTATCTTTAGTAATAGTATACCCTACATCAGTACTTTTATTGCTAATGTAGTAAGTCGCTATGAGATTGTTTAGATGTCAAAAATAAAGTCAATAAAAAGATACATAACATAAAAGAACAAGAATACCAGATGATGGTGGAATACGGCACAATATAGACAGAACATATCAAAGTTATCATACATGACCACTTACACAACTTAATCATAGATAGAACTGTCCTGGAAAAGCTGGTCTGGAAAATAACTACACTGCTAATATTTCAGTCACCATAATTCTCAAATTCCGAGAAGCCAAATCAGTTTCTTCCCCTGGCCTTCCCAGTAACCACTGACAGCTGTTGTAGTGGAAAGAACTCCTGGCTATGACTCAGGAAACTTTATTGCTAGTCCTAGCTTTACCAATTACTAAGCATGAATTCAGACAGGTCATGTAACCTCTGTGCAGAGTGATTACGAACTTCAGAATAAGATAATCTATGGGAAGTATTTTGGAAAATAAGATTAAGATAATCTATGGAAAGTATTTCAGGAACTAAAAAGTTTTATGCAAATGTGTGTGTGTGTGTGTGTGTGTGTGTGCGCGCGCGCGCGCGCACGCATGCAAAAAACCTCACACTGTTAATATAAATCCAGGTATATATTTATATTTGCTTATATATGAAAATATATACATTAAATATATATACATAGGAACACAAATATACACACACATACATGACCACATGTATGTGTGTGTATAAAAACACATTACCTAAATTAAAAACTTTTAGTCCTTAGGACTTACGCCCTGGTTGCTTATAAACTGACCCGAGTCAGCAGTTATAGATTAACATGCAGTGCAAAAGTGAGTTGAGAAGCTCCAAAACAAAACAGTCTATGTAGATGACATTTAAGGAGAAAGTACTTTTTAGTGGAGCCCTCCTGTTCTTTGTTGATGGCGAAAAGCCAAGCATAAAGAGACTTTTATAGTGATAAAATAACAGGTTACTAATAACATATTTGTTACCTGTTAACTCCCACCTTCTCCTTCCCAAATAAAATCTAGAATCTTGACGATGACCTATATCTCACCATATGGTTTCATCCATATCCCATTCCTCTGTCTCCCCTTCCCTGGGCAATAAAGTTAATAATCTAGCTCCAGTAGAGTTTTCAGGAAGTATGATCCGGGTGGTAAGTTCCCATAGTGGAATAAAAGGCACACATTGTACTTATACCCTAACGTCGGCAGGACTGTTACAAGCAACATTTTATTGACTTTTTTTTTTCTCAGTGATAATTGTTAATCAAGACATTAAGGAACAAGAAGACAGTCATGAGAATAAGCTGTTTTTCCTTTACTGAGGTTCCAATAATTTTCCCTCCTAAAACAATTTCAAGCAAGCTATATTTAAAAAAATACATGCAAGTAAATTAGGAATTAATTTCTTGGTGGGATGGAGAGTAATACATATACATTTGATTCATCAGCTCAGATAATAGCATTCTATTCTTACAATATCTCTCAATTTCCTTTGACCTTTATTTTAAAATAAACAAATGGAAAGCATTGCATTTTATGGCCTTAGTTCTCAATTTGAACACCAAATATATTAGACTATATTTTTACTGGACAGTTTAGTATTGATAAACTATATTAATTGTTAATAGACATTAGTAATAGATATTAATAATATCTAATAATAGATATTAATAGTTAATAGACATTAACTATATTAATGTCTATCTCAAATTAAAACTTGCAATCACTAGATTTACATTTGTACTGGTAAAGAATAGCATTTAAGAGATTTGCTTCTCCCCTTTTTCTTTCTAAAATGATAATATAAAATGTGTTAAAAAAAAAATCTCTGCACAGATAGCTTGGAAATAAAGAACAAGAGCTGATCACTGAATACCATTCCCACACATTGTTCTAATGCTGTGGTTGGCCTCATCACTCAACCACAGCAGCACTCCAGGAGCCCATGCATCTCCAGGCATTATACAATGCTTACAACTGAGACATAGGTCTTTCAGAAGCTGAAATTTATTCTTTTCCAGACTAACATCTCTGCTTTCTAACCTTTACAAGAAAATAGCTCCTAGAGAAGAATGTATTTAATGTTTGCCAGCTTAGAACCATAATGTGCCTTTCTTCCAAGGAAAATCTCCAAAAGCAGTGTCTCATTCGGTATTATACATTATACTCACCAAATAGGCTGCAAAGAACACCGGCCCTGTTTTACAAATGGAGGCCTCAGTGCCATGAGTCCCAGCCTCTCCCCATGCAGACGGAGCAAGAGGAGGCAGTGGACCCGCACTGAAAGCCACATATTTCACTCATTTCTTAAATGTGCATTTATGAGCTCACATGTCAATACTCCTTAAGCACATGTAAACAAATAAAATACATTGGGAATGCTGGTCCTTGCGATAAGAATTTAACATGTTTAATAGAGCAACTGCAACGGGACAAATTGTATGCAAGTAAACACCATCTCATTGACCCCAGACTTACCTGACCTCTCTTGTCCTCTGGGAGTTGTAAATACCCACCGAGATTGATGGAAGTCTGCAAGAACAGGCCGTGGAGACAGAAGCCCCAAACCTTAGTCTTTATATGCTCCTCTTCCTCTGTTCAGACATCTCCCTTCTCTCTGATTGGCTTGTGGCTCTCTCCCACTGCTCCTTGACTTTGAAATCTTCTCTGATCAGTAGCTCTCAGGGTTAATCTCTCCAACTTCCCTAGAGCTTCTACGCACATCCTGGGCATGCAGATATATTTCCAGTGGCCCAGAGTGACAATCTGTGGGAGATAGCTTCTTCCAACTCCTTTTCCTGGGGACTAGTTTCTCCCTTGCACAGCTTGTCTTGGCTCTTCTAGCAGGCTAAGGGAGGTAATCTATTCTCTTTACCTGCAAGTTGTAAATCATAATGTGGTTCTGTTTTAGAGGGGTGGTCTGCATGACTGGCATACTAACTGCCAGAAATAAACCTCGGATTCCACATTTGAACCTCTATCTCATCTTCTAAGTGAAGTACTACGAAAAAATTATGATTTCTATTATTGCCTTTTCTCTTTGGCACTTTCCTACCTAGATTAGCAATGTTTTCCTTTCTGAATCTGATTTTTTTCCTTTATTCTTTTGTGTCTTGTATAGTTTTCTTTAACACCCACCAAGGGCTGTTTTTCTGAAAAAAAAAAAAAAAAAAAAAAAAAAAAAAATCTTTTATTCTTCTTTTCCCACACCATATAGGTTCATATTACAGAATGAGTTTGTATGATTTCTGAGTAATAACTAGAATAATTTTGTCATTTCATCTTCACTTATTGAATTCACAAATGAATGCTTAGGCTAGATTCTGTCATAAAAGGCAAAGGGAGTTTCCAAGTTCCTTTCTTTGTGTGAAATTTTATTTATCTATTATTGTGTAAAAGCAAGAGAGGAGGTTAGGAATTCTTCAGCTATGCATAGACTTAGCTGTTACAGGATTATTGAAGAGGCAGATATCCAATATGCCATTTTCGAATGTCACCATGACCATTTCTGATCACCAGAATGTGATAGTATTATTACTTAACATGTAATTGAGTTTTATAGCCTTGGTCTATACACAGACATGGCAAGAACATCTTTTTAAAATCATGTTTAATTGAGCTTAACTGATTTCTGCCTAACAGATAAATATCAGCTTTCCCTGAAGTTCTTCATTTACGTGAAATTCAATTAGTGATGAGATTTAACATTTTTAGCAATAAATTCATAACATCCTAAGTGTAATCCCTTGAAATCTTAAAACAGACTAACTCATCCCTCCTGCCCAATTTCTCTAGATGGAGGCACAGTGAATGTCCTCTCAGAATTCTCAAACATTGAGTTATTTTTGAGTCAGAACATTTCCACTGGTTGCCCGTGGGTAGAAATGCAGTATTATCACATTACCTTTGAAATCCCTTCAGACTGTGACCCACATTCTCAGCAAGGCAACTATATATGGACACCTTCTTCTCCATCAACTTTTTTAAATGTTTAAATGATATCTTCCTGGGAGTATCTGGTCACTTTGCAAGGTCTCCATCCATTGAATTGGGTACATGGGATACATGTCTATAAATTGGATGGATATTTGGTCAATTTAGAAGTACCAAGAACTTTATTAATATATCCCCAAATATTTCAGTTGTAAAGTTCACAATATTGTCCTAGAGAATTACATTTATCTGTATTTCTTGTATTTTTTTCTTCTCACTCCATACCCCAGTTATACATACATATATGTGTTTATAAATTTATAGTTAAAAACATATTTTCCATCTATCTCTCTAACTCACAATTCAGGCTTTGATGAAAGAAATACTTCACTTAAATACAAGGTCTTAATATTCACTATAGCTCTCTGTGGATACAGATCTTGGTGTGCTATCTTTCATAATAATATTTTTCACATGGTCTGTCTGAAAAAAATCTGAAGAAGTCACTGTCTCATGGTCTTGTCCTATCCTCCCTAGATGTACAACCAGTCTTCAGAAATGGGCTTAGCTAACAAAAACTTCAAATGTTTTGTCTACCCCAAGGTACCTTCATTTTAATCAAGAATAAAACTTAGTACATTTCTAAATGGCAGATTTCCAGATACCCTTGATGTGGGTAGGGATACCCTTGATGGGGGTAGGGATACCCTTGATGGGGGTGGGGATACCCTTGATGGGGGTAGGGATACCCTTGATGGGGGTAGGGATACCCTTGATCTGGGTAGGGATACCCTTGATAGGGGTGGGAAAAATGGGGTGGAAATATTGCCAGTGCTCTGAAGGGAACAAAATCAAAGAGGCAACAGAGCTTGCAACTTTAATGACTGTAATTGTTCCAATGAGTAATAGTACTCTCGTTTATTTTTTCTAATATTTACCCTACAAGGTGAGTATTGTTCACAAATAAGGAAGTTGAAGCTCCCAGTTATGTGACTTGCTCAGGGTGACAGGGCAGAGAAGTGGCAGAGCCAGGTCTGTCAATGCCCACATCTACCCACCTGTCTCTGTACAAAGATCCTGTCAGAAAGTGTTGAGGAAAGGATAAGTGAGAGCTAAAAGTTTCCAAGTTATCAGCTACAAGTAACGTGGGATTTTTATAGGAAAAGACGTTTGGACTGGAAAATATATCTGGAGAACCTAAAAACTCCCCTCTCAACATTTTCCTAAAATCTGAAAAAGTAGAATAGTAAAACAGAAAGAGGATGGGCTTAAAGTCAGAAAGCAGTGGGTCAAAGTCTGCTACTGCCTCTTATACTGGCTCTACCTTGAGTAAAACTACATAGTGCTTTGTATCCACATTCTCCCATTAAATAAAAGAATATAATAATATTCACTTCACATGGCTACTATGAGGATTAAATGAAATAATTTATATGAAAGTCTCAAGATAAGTGTTCTGTTTATAGTATAAACTCATAAATGTTCTTTACCTTTCCTTTTATCCATTGTTATAATTGATTTACAAGACTTTATTTTATTGAGACAGGGTCTCATTCTATCACTTAGGCTGGAGTCCAGTGGCACAATCATGGTGCGCTGTAACCTCAAACTCCTGGGCTCAAGCCTTAGCCTTAGCCTCCCAAGTAGCTGGTACTACAGGCATGCACCACCATGCCCTGCTAATGAAAAAAAAAATTGTAGAGCTGCTATCTCACTTTGCCACCCAGGCAGGTCTCACACTCATGGCCTTAAGAGATACTCCTATTTCGGCCTCCCAAAGTACTGGGATTTCAGGTGTTAGCCACCGCTCTCAGCCTGCAACCTTTAAATAGCTACAAAGGAAGAGTCTTTTCAGGTCTATAACTGCATATACATAAATGAGTTCTAGACAACAGCTGTACTACGTTGGTTAAAAGCATTAATTCTAAATCATAACTGCTGGTTCAGATCCTGGCTCTTCTCTTTACAAATTTTGTAATCTTGACCCACTGGCTCAACACTACTATAGGTCAATATCCTCAGGGAAAATACTGGCACTTACTTTGTGAGGTTTTCTGAAATTCAGTGTAATTTATTAATAAAAGTAAAGTGCTTAGTATAATAGCCAGAACTCAGTAAGTGCTCCATAAATGCTAGCTAGCTGTTATTACTAACCAGGCACATAATAGATTTAGAAGACTCATTCTCAACAGGGTTGATTTTGCTCCCAGGGGACATCAAGCAATATCTAGAGACAGTTTTGGTTGTTACAACTTGGTAGGAAGCTGCTCCTGCCATCTAGATCATAGAGGTCAGAGAAGCTGCTAAACATTGTAAAATATACAAGACAGCCCACCCTACAAGAAATTATTCAGTCCAAAATGTAAATAAAGCTAAGACAGAGAAATACGGAGCTAGAAAAACCACGCTTAGTCAACAAAGACCCTGAGATGTTTTCTCCATAGGGCATTAGATAACACTAACCAGAGATTGCAGACAAACCAAATAACCCTTTGAAACTGTACCCCATCCAATACCAAGTAAGCTAATGCTGGAAAAAGTCAAAATGATAATTGAGTATATGGAAGCATAACACTCTAGTATGTCTTAGAGTTATTTCAAAATACTGCTTTGAAAGAGTAATCTTTATTTTTAATTAGAATCACTTTTCTAAAATGTATTGAATAGGATTCTGAGAGTGATGAGCTAGGATATACAAAATCTTTAGGGACCACAGGTCCAATCAAAATTAATGGCTGAAAATTCATCTAGATTTCTTCTCCCACAGGACCCAGCCAAAAAAAAAATGGTATGCTTATAATGGATACTGGGTAGGAGAGGAAGTGGCCATGAATCTCCATGTTTCTTTATATTTTCATCCTCCTTAACCTAGCCTAGATAATTTTTGGATGGTGGGATTATTTAAAGAAAGTTAAATGAGAAGGGCTCAAAGTATCCTTTTCCTTCCAGTCCTGATCTCTTAAATGTAGCAAGCGCTCTAGCTGAGAGGATTCTTTATCCATCCTTTCTATAAGCTTCTCTGTATCTCCTCCTCTTATGTTGAAGAGAGTATGTTGGCCACTTGAAGCAAAACCTACAAAGCCCAACAGAAACACTTTCTTCCTGAAAAAAAAAAAAGCCTCTAAAGTCTGAAGAGTAAAATAGGAAACTTCCCATAAGGAACCCATCATTGGCCCTGACCTTCATTACTTGGGAATTGATGGCTGGTGCTCAGAGAACTGCTAAGTAACAGTGAGATCCCTTTCCTTCTTCACTCCTTGGTATGCAGGTACTGCTCAAACACTGAACAGGGTTCCAATGATGATACATGACAACATATGACTCCTTTCTTATGCTTGCAGGTGAGATTCACAATAGAGGTTCATATATATACACAAAATACGCTCACTGTTGTCTGCCATAATGTCAAGGGAGGATTCTATAATATTCTAATTTTAGTGGACTTAATAATGGTGCCTAAAGATATCATTCCTGTATTAATCCATTCTCACACTTCTATAAAGATACTACCCAAGACAGGATAATTTATAAAGAAAAGAGGTTTAATCGACTCACCATTTCACATGGCTGGGGAGGCCTCAGGAAACTTACAATCATGGTGGAAGGAGAAGCAAGCACTTTCTTCACAAGGCAGCAGGAAAGAGTGTGTGTGTGTGAGCACAAGTAAAACGACCATTTATAAAAACATCAGATCTTGTGAGAATTCACTCTCTATTACGAGAACAGCATGGGGAAACCACCCCCATAATTCATTTGCTTCCCTTCCTTGACACTTGGGGATTATAGGTCCCTCCCTCTACATGTGGGGATTGCAATTTGAGTTGAGATTTGGATGTAGACACTGCCAAACCATATCATCCTGTCCCTGGTCCCTCCAAATCTCATGTCCCTTATACATTTCAAAACCAATCATGCCTTCCCAACAGTCCCCCAAAGTCTTAACTTACTCAGCGTTGAAAGTCCAAGTCCGAAGTCTCATCTGAGACAAGACAAGTCCCTTTCACCTATGAGTCTGTAAAATCAAATGCAAGTTAGTTCCTTCCAAGATACAGTGGAGGTACAGGCATTGGATGCTACCTTCCAAATAGGAGAAATTAACCAAAACAAAGGAGCTACAGGCCCCACACAAATCTGAAATCCAGGAGTGGAGGCAGTCATTACATCTTAAAGCTTCTAAATGATACCTTTTGACTCCATGTCTCACATCCACGGGACACTGATGCAAGTAGTAGGATCCCACAGTCTTTGGCGGCTCTGTCCCTGTAGAAGATACAGCCCCTCTCCCAGCTGCTTTGATGGGCTGGTGTTGAGTGTCTGTGGCTTACCCAGGTGCACAGTGCAAGCTGTCGGTGGATCTACCATTCTGGGGCCTGAAGGACTGTGGCTCTCTTCTCACAGCTCCACTAACAGTGCCCCAGTGAGTACTCTGTGTGGGAGCTCCAACCCCACATTTCCCTTTCTGCATTGCCCAAGTAGAGGCTCTCCAAGACGACTCAACCCCTGCAGCAAAGTTCTGCTGGAATTTCTGCAGCAGGTGTTTCCATACATCCTCTGAAATCTAGGCAGAATTTCTAAAACCTCAATTCTTGACTTCTATGCAGCAGCAGGCCCAACACCACATGGAAGCTGCCAAGGCTTTGGGCTTGCACCCTCCGAAGCAACAGCCTGAGCTGTACATTGTCCCTTTTTAGTGTCAGGTTTTGCTATGCCTATCTGCTCTGAAACCCAAGAGAGGGAACAAAGAGCAGCCAGGTGGGCTCAGATGCTGGGGGATTAAGCAATAACACTGCATTTTCTGTTTCTATGCTCCAGTAAGTGCCAAGTCCCAAGACTGTACAAAGCAGCAAGGTCATGGGCCCAGCCAATGAAACCATTTTTCCCACTAGGACTCCAGGCCTGTGATGGGAGGGGCTGCCCCGAAGGTCTCTGACAAGCCCTGGAGACATTTTCCCCATTGTCTTGGCAATTAACGTTTGGCTCCTAGTTTTCATGCAAATTAATACAGCAGGCTTAAATTCTCCCCAGAAAATGGATTTTTCTTTTCTATCTCATCATCAGGCTACAAATTTTCCAAACTGTTATGCTCTGCTTCCCTTTTAAACATAAGTTCCAATTTCAGATAATCTCTCTCAAGTTCAAAGTTCCATAGATCTCTAGGGCAGGGGTGAAATGCTGCCAATCTCTTTGCTAAAGCATATCAAGAGTGACCTTTGATCCAGTTCCCAATAAGTTCCTAATCTCCATCTGAGACCACCTCAGCCTGGACTTCATTGTCCATATTACTATCAGCATTTTGGTCAAAACCTCTCAACAAGTCTCTAGGAAGTTCCAAATTTTTCCACATCTTCCTGTCTTCTTCTGAGCCCTCCAAACTGTTCCCACCTCTACCTGCTACCCAATTCCAAAGTCGCTTCTACGTTTTCAAGTATCTTTACTGCAGTGCCCCATTCCCAGTACCAACTTACTGTATTAGTCCGTTCTTACACTTCTATAAAGACACTCCCCAAGACTGGGTAATTTATAAAGAAAAGAGGTTTAATTGACTTGCAGTTCTGCATGGCTGAGGTGACCTCAGGAAACTTAAAATCACGGTGGACGGAGAAGCAAACACCTTCTTCACAAGGCAGCAGGAGAGAGTGTGCCTGTGTGAGCACAAAAACCGTGCCATTTATAAAACCATCAGATCTCCTGAGAATTCACTCACTATCAGGAGAACAGCATGGAGGAAATTATCCCCATAATCCAATCACTTCCCTTTCCCTTCCTTGACACATGGGGATTACAAGTCCTTTGAGGTGTGTGGATTATAATTTGAGAAGAAATTTGGGTGGGGACACAGAGCCATATCATATAATTCTCTAATCCCTGGAACCTGTCAATGTTATCTTATTCGAAAAAAGGATCTTTGTAGATATGATTAAGTTAAGGATCTTGAAATTTAGGGTATTATCTTGGATTATCTGTCTAGACCCTAGGTAGCATCATAAATGTCCCTGTAAGAGGGGGGATCTGACACACAGAGAAGAGTAGAAGGCCACGTGACCACAGAGGCAGGGACTGGAGTAACGCAGCCACAAACCAAGGAAGCTGGCAGCCACCAGAACTTGAAAGAGGCAAGAAATGGATTCTTCTGTTTGGTGAAACTGATTTCGGACTTCTGGCCTCCAGAACTGTGACAGCACACATTTTAGTTGTTTTAACCCTTCTAGTTCGTAATTTGTTTCAGAGGCCACAGGGAGACTGATATGGTACACCGTTTATGACTTTGGATTCGCTTCTCACAGGCCTCCATCACCCTAACCTGAAAAGGGAAGAGAAATGTGAAGAAAATTGTAGAGGAGTAGGAAGAATGAAGACACAGAAGGCAAGAAAAAGAAGAATAGGAAGAGAAGATAAAACTGGATAAAATACAGGAGAAATATCTTTACCGAATGGTAAGTTGTATATAAATTATACTGGGGAAAAGTGAAATTTGGTCCCTAAATTCCACATCTACCTATATGGTCAACATTGAGGCTATGCGTAAAACCTAGAGAAATTTGTCTTAAAAAATCATCATGAATCACTTAATAGTTTTAATGGTAACAGTGATGAGAAAAACTTCAGTAAGCTACATTAAAACTGTTAAAAATTAATTAACAGTTTTGGCCAAAACAGTGACCCCTTAGTCATCAAGCACTTAGGGTTGATTTGCCAACCCTACACATCCTTCAAGGTTCTGCTCGTAACTTGCTTCCTCTATAAAAATCTCCTTTGACCTCTGCTCTTCCCATTTTCTGAATTTATATTCCATGTGTAGGAAGTATGTCTCTTATTTCTGCTCTTCCAACAACAACAACAGCAGCAATAAAAAGTCCAAAGATGCTGCTAAATACCTTAAAATGTACAAGAAATAGTTATGATAGCTTGATATCTCCTCCAGCAGTCGGCACAGGACACGACTATAATAGAGTCCCTGTGGTGACTGACGGACTTACCACTATTCTGAGACCAATAACACAGATGGTCTCATCTGTTTCATCTTCTATCTATCTTCAATCTATGTATCATATTATACAATGATGACTGATATTGAGAATTATATCCCTGAGGCATGCCAGATCTAAATCATAAAAAATAGATTGATAAAATTCATTGTCTTGCCAGTTGAGAAAATCTACTCATACATTTTAGGAAGATTTCCAACTGGAAGAATTGAGGCCAGGATGCATTTGTCATCATCCTAATTTAATGCAATTAACTGCAACCCTCAAGTCCCAAATATTCAAAGCATCAGAAGAATTGCTTTATTAACCAAAGATTCATAGGTTTAGCCTATGACTATACCTGAAGGTACTTTCTGATATTTATTACCCACTGTGTGGCAACTCTTAGCACAAGGGTGGTATAAAACAAGCTTCTTTTTTAGTTGATTATATGTTACTGGCTTAAAATTGCTCGGCGGAAGGTCTGCATTTGTGGGCTTGTTTATATTTTTTATATTGCTCATTTACATCAAGTGTAACTGAAATTGAAGTTCAGTTCTGTAAACTCTCCCACAGTAAGTGCTCAGAGAACTGCCCACATGCAAACCATTCTGTACACGCTTGGCTAAAGAATTTACTCAAGAGGCTGGGTGCGGTGGCTCATGTCTGTAATCCCAGCACTTTGGGAGGTCAAGGCGGGTGAATCACTTGAGATCAGGAGTTCAAGACCGGCCTGGTGAACATGGTGAAACTCCATCTCTACTAAATATACAAAAGTTAGCCAGGTTGGCCAGGCATGGTGGCACTCGCCTGTAATGCCAGCTACTTGGGAGGCTGAGGTGGGAGAATCACTTGAACTGGGGAGGTGGAGGTTGTGATGAGCCCAGAAAATACCACTGCACTCCAGCCTGGGCGACAGAGTGACTCTCCGTCTCTAAATAAATAAATAAGTAAATAAATAAATTTAGTCAAGGACATACAACTGTTGGTAAGAATCCTTCATGATTTTACATCTTAATGTTTATTATTATTATTTTTTATTTTTTAAGCATAAGAAAATGAAAGGCACATTGTTGGCATTCCTGTCATGTCAAAATAATGATATAAGCCATATTATACAATTAAGAATCAGAAATATAGAGAATGGGAATAAATTAAACAAGGAACTTATTAACACACCCCCAAAACAGAAAACTGGGAACTAAAATAATGTAAACAGTAAAATAACAGCTGCTCTTGTGAAAATCCATATATTCTAATAGTACAGTATTTTGTAATTAATTGCCTTTCCCACCTTGGAAAAATTATGTTATAGTTATGTGGCCCATATTAAGGGTTCTTTGGGCTTTTATAAGTATAAAAGTATTTCAAAAGTATAAGTTTTTGAAACTGGACATTTAGCTATCCACTGAGTCAAGTCGCTTGATGAAAAACTTCCATTTTTTTTATCTGGGTCTTTTAAAATGTTCCAAAATAATGATTCAGATAAACCATAAATAAAAGAATTATGATCACATTTATAAAATGTAAAGCACCTTCCTGTGTTATCAATATATCTAAATCACAATGTGGTCATGTCAGTCACCTGTCCCATGCATTTCTATTTTGGTGACCCGAATTAGGCCAGAATAATGAGTATAACTAAAAGGCCCACACACCATGGAAAGCTTAGCAAGTTGTAAGGCAGGGAAAAGGTCCTTGCCTAGGCTGGTTTTACCGGGGTTCCTTTTCCTTTACTTTCCAAAATGAATCCTGTAGGTTGTAGTCTGTTTTTCTCTCTGCTAACGATAGCATGCTCAAAGCTCTACTAGCACTTTCTGGAACTCTTTAACTTCACTGTCATCCTGAGAGAACTCTGCCCCTGAAGGGGAAAAGAATTTTTCTTCACCCAGGGCCTTTTTCCTTGTATTAATATTAATATCCCATGAGAATATTAGCTCTGGAGGAAAGAATTTGGTGGCATAATTCCATATTTACTCATGAAATCCACCCTCACTTCCACTCACACATTTTAATAAGACACTTAAAAGAAAAGCTCCCATTCCTCCCTCTCTTCCTGGACACTTCGGCTTTATCTGACACCCATGTTTTTTCCCCCTCTTTTTTCTGCTTGAATCAAAAACCACTTTTTACTAGCAGAGCACTCTTTTGGTAGAGTATACCCTGTATTTGTTAGGGCAGAAAAGTATTTAAATTTTTAAAAAATCACTTGGCAGTGGCTGGAGTGTAGAAACAGAAAATGGAGTGAGTTATTGCTTAATCCCCCAGCATCTAACCCCACCAGGCTGCTCTTTGTTCCCTCTCTTCGGTTACAGAGAAGGTAGGCATAGAAAAGCCTGATGCATCATCAAAGCTCCATGAGATTGAAGCAGCGTACTGTGGTTGGCAGCAGCCTTCCAGCCTTCTTTTCCTAGAAATGCTATTTAAAACACCCTCTATGAGTGAGAGAAAAAAACTCATTGGTGTCACTGATTCCTTCAAATAATTTTTAAATGACACTTTGCGTATGTAGCTGGTTGACAAAACACATGGATTTTGAAGCAACACATACTGACTGCATTCACATTTGGGCTCCATACTTACCAGTATGTGATCTCGGGTAAGTTACTCAATTTCGCTGTCCCTCAGTTTCCTCATATAAGATACATTCTTGAATGAAAATGATAATAATACTAACCTCATAGGGTTATTGTAAGGATTGAGTTAAAATATAGTGAAAGCTCTTTTGAATACTGTTTGCATATAGCACATGACATATGTTAGGTACAGAATATTAACATATCATTCCCTGATAACATAGGTAGATTTAAAGACATGCTTATAACAATATATCTCTTCCTGGTATCTGAATTGACATTCAGTAAATATTTGATGAATTAATACAATCTAACAGAATAAATATGCTAATTTTAGAGACAGATTAGCTTTGTCTACTCATTGTTCTATAGCTTCTGTGATTTGTTGCTGATTAATAAATAGAAACAGAACCTCATGGTTTATGGATGAAGTGGATCAGGCCTAGATAGTAAGAAACATTTATGATGAGCCTCTGTGTGCCAGGTTCTGAGGCTGACACTTTTCAGAACCATTACATGTAAGTCTCCTAATAGCTCTTTTAGGGCAGATACAATTAGTTCCTTTATATAAATAAGAAAAATGAAGCTCAAAAGTGTTAAGTAAATTACCCCAAATTGCAGAGTAAGTTGTGCAAGAGGTAGGATTCTAATCCTAACTATTTTTAAGCAAAATATAACATGTAAAAACGTGGTGAGGGTGGATTATGCAAGTAAAATGATTTTACAGAAAGGTCATTTTGAATAAAACACTGAAAAACAAAGTGTATTTTAACACTACTGATAAGGACACACCTGAAACTGCGAACAAAAAGGTGTTTAATTGGACTCACAGTTCCACATGGCCGGGGAGGCCTCAGAATCATGGTGGGAGGTGAAAGGCACTTCGTACATGGAGGTGGCAAGAGAAAAATGAGGAAGCAGAAAAAGCAGAAACCCCTGATAAACCCATTCAGATCTCGTTAGATTTACTCACTATCATGATAATATCATGGCAAAGACAGACCCCGTGATTGAATTACCTCCCCCTAGGGTCCCTCCCACAACATGTGGGAATTCTGGGAGATACAAGTTGAGATTTTGGTGAGGACATATCATTTTGCCCCTGGCCCCTCCAAATCTCATGACCTCACATTTCAAAACCAATCATGCCTTCCCAACAGTCCCCAAAAGTCTGAACTCATTTCAGCATTAACCCAAGGGTCCACAGTCCAAAGTCTCATCTGAGACAAGGCAAGTCCCTTACATCTATGAGCCTGTAAAATTAGAACCAAGCTAGTTGCTTCATAGATACAATGGGAGTTCAGGTATTGCATAAATACAGCCATTCCAAATGGGAGAAAATGGCCAAAACAAAGGAGTTACAGGGCCCATGCAAATCTTAAATCCAGCGGGGCAGGCAAAGGTTCAAGCTCCAAAATGATCTCCTTTGACTCCAGATCTCACATCCAGGTCATGCTGATGCAAGAGGTGGGTTCCCATGGTCTTGGGCAGCTCCACTCCTGTGGCTTTGCAGGGTACAGCCTCCTCCTTGTCTGCTTTCATGGGCTGGTGTTGAGTGTCTGTGGATTTTTCAGGCACATGGTGCAAGCTGTTGATAGATCTACTATTCTGCGTTTTGGAGGATGGTGGCCCTCTTCTCATAGCTCCGCTAGACAGTGCCCCAGTAAGGACTCTGGGTGGGGGCTCCTACCCCACATTTCCCCTCTGCACTGTCCTAGCAGAGGTTCTCCATGAGGACCTTGCCTCTGCAGCAAACTTTTACCTGCACATCTAGGTGTTTCCATATATCTTCTGAAATCTAGGCAGAGGTTCCCAAACCTCAGTTCCTAACTTCTGTGCACCCACAGGCTCAATACCAAGTGGAAGCTGCCAAGGCTTGGGGCTTCCATCCTCTGAAGCCATAGCCTGAGTTGTATGTTGGCCCCTTTCAGCCATGGCTGGAATGGCTGGGACACAGGGCACCAAGACCCTAGGCTACATACAGCAAGAAGACCCTGGGCCTGGCCCAGGAAACCATATTTTCCTCCTGGGCCTCCAGGCCCATAATGGGAGGGGCTGCTCTGAAGGTCTCTGACGTGATCTGGAGACATTTTTCCCAGAAAATAGGTTTTTCTTTTCTATTGCATAGTCAGGCTGCACATTTTCCAAACTGTTATGCTCTGCTTCCCTGATAAAACTTCATGCCTTTAACAGTACCCAAGTCACTTCTTGAATGCTCTGCTGCTTAGAAACTTCTTCTGCCAAATACACTAAATCATCTTTCTCACGTTTAAAGTTCCGCACATCTCTAGGGCAGGGGCAAAATGCCATCAGATCTTTGCTAAAACGTAACAAGTATCACCTTTGTTCCAGTTCCCAACAAGTTCCTTATATCCATCTGAGACCACCTCAGCCTGGACCTTATTGTTCATATCGCTATCGTCACTTTGGGCAAAGCCATTCAACAAGTCTCTAGGAAGTTCCAAACTTTCGCACATTTTCCTGTCTCCTTCTGAGATCTCCAAACTGTTCCAACCTTTGCCTGTTACCCAGTTCCAAAGTCGCTTCCATGTTTTCAAGTATCTTTTCAGCAATGGCCCACTCTACTGGTAACAATTTACTATATTAATCCATTTTCAGGCTGCTGATAAAGACATACCTGAGACTGATAAGAAAAAGAAGTTTAATTGGACTTACAGCTCCACAAGGCTGGGGAGGCCTCAGAATCATGGCGAGAGGCGAAAAGCATCATTTCTTACATGGTGGCGGCAGGAGAAAAATGAGGAAGAAGCAAAAGCAGAAACCCCTGATAAACCCATCAGATCTTTTAAGACTTATTCACTATCAGGAGAATAGCATGGGAAAGACCAGCCCCCATGAATTCTGGGAGATATAACTCAAGTTCAGATTTGGGTGGGGACACAGCCAAACCACGTCACAGGCTTGTAATTCAAAGATGGCTTGGTCTCTCTCAGCATTAGTTTTGCAGTAGAGATTCAGACTATATATTGTCCACTTTAATCCAGTACAGACTGTTATTTTATACTTCAGCAGTATATTCATAAACTATAGAAATGGAAAAGGAGCCAGTTATTGAACTTCCTCAGTTAACAACTAAGAGTCATGACAGGTAAAATGGCAGGCACAGTGTTACATGGCAATCAGTAACAGAGGCAGCCAGGATTCCTCTGGACCTAACACTAATCCTCTTACAGTAGGCAGGACAGCCAACCGGACACTGTGGTTTTCAATCCATTTAGATGAATGTAGATCCTAGTTCACCTTAAATATCCCAATTCCTACTTTCATAACTAAACCTAAAAAAAGTTATTAGAGTAATTCTTAATATTATCTGGGATAACAAAATAAATTAGAATATTCTCTAGTAGTAAAAGTAGGTAGACTTAATACCTAGGAGCTTCTATTTTTAAAACCTGACCAAAATTTTGGCATAGCTATATCTTCTCAAGGGACAAAGAGAGTTAAATATAGTCTGGGAGGGAGAATGGTCTTTTAAAGTGCTGCTCCTTTTTTTTAATGAAGAGAGGAGTTGAAGGAATCCTTATTTTTTTTTTTCTGTTAGACTGCATTCATTCACTAAATATTTATAGTTACCCAAATAACTATAATAGCAGAAATGCTACTTCCTTTGCATATTTCAGAGTATTTATTACAGTGCTGGGCTTTTAGGAGTCACTGACTAGTGGTGTCTTTTCCTAAGTTTAGTATGTTGGATAACTTAAAAACAAAAGTCACTGATGTTATGTCAGCTACTACTGACGTACTGCTATAGAGACAAAGAGGCATATGGTTCTTGACTATTACAATGCTTGTGTTGTCCAGAACTGCGTGGTGTAGTATGCATTTCCTAGTTATAATGTTATCAGTAACATGAAGTCCAAAGGCATACAGTTTCTTTCACTGTGCATGCATCAGAAGCTTAGCATCAACAGCACTCTTATCAGGCTGAGAAGCATCAAGTTGCATTATGGTATTTATAACTAAAAAACCGGCATCATCTAGCTATAGCATAGGGCCTAGGAAGCTTTGTTAATATGAGTGACAAGACACATGAAAAGCACATTATCCACTGCTTCAGCAACACCGCATCACCAGACACATCAGCTGAAAAAGCTGAACCTTGGGAAACTCACACTTTATGACCTAAACTTCGACAAAATGTGCCAAACATCACTTCAGTAGAAAGGGTTGTGGATTGCAATGGCAATGTGAAGAGAGAGGAAGTAGTAAAAGTAAAGAAACAAAGAGGCACAGAAGTACACAATTCTAAGTGATTTTTACAGCAGACACTTGGCCCAAGTGAGCAAATAAATTGCTAAATGACAAGAAATTGGCATGTGAGAAACTAAGCAAGCTTCTCAAGCCAAATGTCTTAAAATGAAGGATCATTGGTGGAATGAATAGGCAACCAAACCACAATCAGCTCTACATTAGCCAAATATTGGCAGGTCGAGAAGGCTCAGCAAAGATTGACCTTCCTATCATATAGGTAGTGAAGCACAGCTCCCTAAGGATGACAATAAAAAGTCAACAATTAGGGAACAATTGATGTTAATTTATCAATATGAGTTTCTCTACTTTCCCTAAAAACCCACATTGCAAAACCAACTTAGAATTTAAGGGACCAACATTACAATCTCAAGGATTTTGTTCCACATTAACCATCCAGTGGATAGTCCTGGTGAGGCATGTGGTGATGACAGACATATATGTACACATATACACACACAAACATCCACAAATAGGATGGCCAACACACACTCAGGCCTTCAGCTATAGACTTGCACAAACACAAAAGAAATAGTGCATTAAATGACAACACAGATGCTCTATAATATCTATTATGGAAAAATCAGCATATTTCATGCTCAGTAAATTAGTATTAATAGTGGTGGCATAAGGATGTTATCTGATTGACTGTGATGTGAATTTAAATGAATACAATCAAGCTAGCAGCTCTATTAAGTGCTGAAAAACTGCAGATTTGTCTACCAAAACCAGTTAATAAGCACACTTTGCTCACTGAGGTCAGGAAAGATGGATGAGAGTATAGATGGAGTTAGTTCAGTTAGTAAATGTATTTTGAACTTATTATGTGTCAGCCACAGTACTAGGCAAAACACAATGCCTTTCCTGAAAGAGGTTACTGTCTAGTGAAACATTTTATAATTTAGAAATAGAGTAATCATCTTTGCAGCAGCTATACGGAATTTAACAAATAAGCTTCTTTCTAGGTACCATTAGTTATGTCTGGCAATTTTTTAGGTAGCTTTTAAAGATTCTGATTCCAGACAAAATATTGATTGAAAGAGTTAAGATGTTCAACAAGTGATAGTATCAAAACAATAAAACCCCTCATCTTGGTTCTTTTTATTTTTTCTTTCTCTGAGATAGGGTCTCACTCTGTGGCCTAGGCTAGACTGCAGTGGTGCAATCACAGCTCACTGCAGCCTTGACCTCCAGGGCCCAAGTGATCCTCTCACCTCAGTTTCTCAAGCAGATGGGACTATAAGCATGCGTCACCATGCTCAACTAACTTTTGTATTTTTTGTAGAGATGAGGTTTCACCATGTTGCCCAGGCTGGTCTCAAACTCTTGAGCTCAAGCAATCTGCCTGCCTTGGCCTACCAAAATGCTGGAATTACAGGTGTGAACCACTGTACCTAGCCAATCTTGGTTCTCATTTACACAAATATTTCTATATGCTAGACCTCGAGCTAATAATTATAAAATGGACAGCAAATATCAAAGTGGTGATGATTTACTTTGGTCTAACCTTACCAAGACCTACATGGGTTATAAATGTTACTACATGGGTCCTCACACAGATTATAAGTAACTTGGGCATTAGCTCCCATGATGCTATCAGCAAAAGGTCAGTAATCATTCTGTTGGTAAAAGGCAGTATTGCTTTTGTTAAATTGATCAAACGTTTAGGTAAAGTCATGACATTGAGATTGGAATCAGAATGAACATGGATCTCACTCTGGTGACTGCTACTTTGCATCAGTTATCACCTTGGGAAAGCAGGTAATTTCATACACATTTGAAAGGACAAAAGAAGATACTTCTCACATCCATACTTACAACACTAGGGGTATAGACTGCAGAGGATTTTAACTTGTTTTCCTTTAGATTTCTTGTTTCCAGTTTACTTGTAATGACTCTCCAAGAAGAGCAATAGACACTGAATATTTAAAGGCAGTAAACATCTAGCCTGAACATCTATTTGCATGAATATTACATGGGAAAGTTTTTCTATATCTGTTCTGAGGTACCAGTGTCAACAACTGTACATCCCTCTGAGAAATACAGTCCCAAAAGAGAAAGAGTAGAGAAATCTGACTTCAGTTGTGAGCATCAGTGTGAAAAATAATACATCATCTGCAGCTCAAAAGCTGTGGAAGCAAGGTAGCGGCAGACAAGACGGCAGCCATTCAGTTGGACAGCTGTCTCTTAGGAGCTCCAGAACTGAATTTTCTCACATGAGATTATGAGAAGTCCAGCCTATATCCAGTAAGCATTCTGAGAATCTGAATCTCATCTTCATTTTATACCCAGCAAATGATACATTTTCATGTACATACACACAAGATCCTTGCTCTGAACAGTAAAGGTTGCCCAAAAACAAAGTAAGAAGAATCAGTTTTGGGTTGTATGGCTTCACTTTCAGTATTTATCTCAAAAGAGGTCAAGGAAAATATGAGAGTCTTGGCCCTCTTCCTGTATTATTTAATATTATCTCAATATATACAACTTTTATAACTTTTAGATACCTCTTCCTTTTCAAAAGTCCAATTTCAATCTTTTTTCAGAGAAGAGCTATAAAAAGTGAAATACTGATGAGTAATGAAAGTTTAGCATATTCAAGTCTAGTTCTATCAACTTCAAATTGTGTATAACTATTATAATTGGTAATTAGGAATTATGAAATACATACATACTGAAACATATAGATCTAGTTAACCAACTTTATCAGCCTACCAAGTAAAGAAATTATACTTAAATTCTTAAAAATCACAAGGTTAAGACTGGTAATATATAATAGAGGAGACTTTTTAGCCAATTAAATAAGATTTGGTACATAATAGGTGACAAGAATTTAGTGATGAATGAATAAGTGGATAGATGATTAAGGGAAATAATTCTTTCTTGAGTGGAAGGTCACTAGTGCTGAGGAAACTTCGGGATTTTAAGTACGTAATTGTTGGCATATGTACCTGTTCAACGATGGGAAGATTTTCCAAAGCAGATAACAGTAGATGTAATAAAATTCGTGTGTATATTCATGTAGGCGGTTTTTAAAAGACATTATCTACATTACCACTTGGTACAAATTCCAAACCATAAAATAACTGAAGACATTGTAAACACAGTTTGAGGAATTATGCTGTTTGCTCGATTTACTTGTTTTGTGATCTATGCACGACCTGTACATTTCAGTACTTTCACTGTTGCAATTGGCTGGAAGGGTGAGGAGACCTTAGCAAAGCTTCTAAATGGGACCTATTGCATTGCAGTTACCCAGTAAATAAAGACCGTTTCAAAAAATCACTTTCTCTGAATATGACGCAGTGAATATTTAAATTGTCAGAAATCAAGAGGAGTTCTTGAAAATATTTAGCCATTTTAGAATAGGAGAATTCTGTGTAGATTTTCATTTAGTCTATTTTTAAACAATGGGGGAGGGGCATCAACTTGTATCCAAACAAATATTTCATATTAGCAATTATATTTAAGGGGGGTACTGTATAACTATTGCGTATTGATGTAAGATACACATCTGTAAGATAAAAGGTCAAGATGAATCATATGTGGCTATCAGTTAGCAGTCTTTCAGGGATGACAAGATGGAAGGGTAGAAAAAATTTCCTGAGCTTGATGTCAACATTGAGGTAAAGCTGGATGAGATTTGAATGTCAAGGAATCATCAAATTAAAATCTTCCTTCACATGACAATGTCAAAGTCTGGAAATGTTACTCTGAAACACAGTGATTGACTGTGACCTACTGGTATAGAGAGGGAAAATGAAATCGCATGTGAAATGATAAGGCAGAACCAATGCCCCAAATCAGGTTGCTGTGAAGTTCCTGGGAGTGAGAGAAAACAGAATTGCAACTTGACTCTGCAAAGTTAATAATCAAATACTACTTCTGTTCTTCAAACCAAACAGAGGAACCATAGTATAGGCCCTGATTTAATTGGATATCTTGATGATGATCCTGATGAATGGGCAGAGTCCTGCTAGAGTCTGTTATGAAGAGGAAGTGGGGAGTAGCTTCTACTAGTTAATCAAGCATCTTTGGAAACGGCTTTAAGACCTTCACTTGGATGAGGCTCAAGACTGAGTCACAGCTCAAACACCTGGGAGAACACATGATATTGGAAACCAAAATTTAAAAAAGACTCTCGTCCTTCACCTGGAAAATAGCCACTTTCTATTTTCCTTCCTTCAACTTGTTTTTGTTTTGGGATAGGCACTAAAACTCAGAGAAGGCTATAATAAAATGAATGTCAAGGCAGGGTCCCTGAACTTGAGCATTTATCAGAATCACCTGGAGGACTTGTTACTACACAGATCATTGGTGCCATCCCCAAAGTTTCTGAATCAATAGGTCTGGGGCTAGCTAGAGAGTATGTAATTCTAACAAGCACCCAGGTGATACCGCTGCCGGTTTAGAGGCCACACTTTGTGAACCAACGCTTTCAGGAATCATTGAACAAAAGGGTATGTATCTTCCTCACAAAACTAAATTTGTCCCCAGTGGAATCTAATCCGTGAGTTTACACGCAGTTAAAATTAAGAAATGAGAAATGAGCAATGACCACCACTGTTAATTTGGAACAGTCAAACTAACCTCACAAAAGACTTCTCCAATGGAAAAAAATGGGAAACTCTTTCCACGGTACACATTGACTTTATTGGCTGTGGTCTTGGTCAAAGCACAGAATGAACCTTGGCCAGCAGCATGAGGTCTCAAGCTGCAGCTGTTGGGTGGAGGCTGCTCTGCCAGTGACTCTGGGCAGGAAGTGCCTCGTTAGAACTGTTGCATCTGTTTTACTTAGGCCAGGGGGGAAGAAGAAAGAAAGAAAGAAAAAAATCCTTAGGTTTCTCCAAACCTCTTTTAGTGCCCACCTTCCCAAAGCCACCATGTTAGATGGCTTTGCTACCCATCACTGTTTTACTTCTGGTAACTAAGAGCCTGGGGTTGGGGTTCATTATGATGGGAAATTTCAAATATGCTAAGTCATAAATCAAACCTGTATCTTCAATCACAGTGCAATTAATGACAGCAAAAATAAAATGAAAATCCAAAAGGACAAGCACAGGGCACCCAGACTGAAAAGCGTCAGAAAGCCGACCACTTTGCACCCAGATCCAAACTGCCGGCCAGCAGTCCATAAAGAACATGAAGGATTAGTGCAACTTTCATCAGAAATGTGACCTTATAGTGCACATCAAGTTCAACAGGACTTCTCACAATGCTTCTTTCCAGGACCCTGTATCACATAAAGGATGAAGTGCTACCACAGTTTTTTTCCTTCCAGTAAACAGTTTAAAATGTGTGTTATTAAAGGCCACCCAGCTTCCTCTGCGTTCATATCATTTTACAGAACTCCTGCCATCCTTCATTCCCTTATCCAGCTAAGTGCTGAGCAACAATGGACAAACAAAGTCTAAACTAGCATTACCACCACCCTGGGGATAACACTGAATAAGAGTTATGCAGTATGATCTGATAATAGCTGGCTTCAAGAGCTAAGAAGAAAGGGGGGGAAAAGCTTGTAAAGGGGCTATATTTGAAATTGAAATTTTAAATCAAATGTGCAACTGGACACACATTTTGAGAATTGTTCTTTTGGCTATAAGGTGATGAAGGTGATGAAGGTGATGTGAATAGGTTCTCTGATACACGAGGTACATGTAAATATTGTATGAAAAATAGCTGTGTATTATCATACAAGGACGAAGAATAAGGATCTTATTTTACCAAGAGAAGCCTTCCACACCTGGTTAATAGACCAGCTCACAGCTTAAGAAAAATAACAAAAGCATTTCCTGTATTAATCTCACTAACTCCTTCTGGTTGTGATTTTCCTGCTGTCTTAAAATACATGCACAGGACAAGTGAGCATGACTCTAGCCCACAGCCTGGCCCTAACAAAGGACATAAAGCCACTTCTAAAGATCTGTGAGGAGAGGACTAGAGAAGGATATCAAAGGGAGACGCTGGGAGAGATGAAGTATTTCCAATAGAAATATAGTATCTCAAGGACGAAGAGATGCACCATTTGAAAGGCCAAATTTTCACATTGTTGACGAAATGTCTTGCACTTTTGAAGGCATTTGAATGCATGGTGGCTTCAAATGACTCACAGGTACACTTTTAATTTAAAAATTTGTAATAAAAAACAAAAGGAAACCATAATTTAATGGAAAACCTAACACTATAAAAATTAAACTTGGCATTTTTAAAAGCAAGTATGATTTTAAGGAAATATTAGGTCATTATGTAAGAAGATTGTGAGCTAGTGACTAAGGAACATATAATATTATCCTACCTTACCCTCAGAATATTTTTTCACTGTTAAATTGTAACATCTGAACTGTTGGTAGTTTAGCATTCACTAGTTCCCTTTAAAAAAAATATTGCTTCAAGCCAGTATTCTGATTTTTCTTTCCAATGAAGTATACAGCTAAGATGACACAGAGCTCTAATATCTAAGGATAAATTGTTAACTTTTATTTTTATTTAAATAATGCCAGTCAAATGGCCTCACTGAAAGAATAAAAAATGAGAGGGTGACAAGTTGTGGGGATGATGGGGTGACAGAAGATAGACTCTGCAGGATGGTCTAGCAAATGACCATTTGAGAAAGAGAGAGCATTCCTCCAGAGAATGGCAACTATGTAACTTCATTTCCTGAAACATAGCAAGTTATCCTTATAAGTACATGTGATAAATATTGCAAGGCTCTGTTTTGACTCTAGCAGCATTTCCCTGCCCCCAACATTCCCATTTATGTGCTCAAAGACATTAGCTTCTACATTACGAAAGCTGGAAGCCATCAGATGCTATATTACTCCAAACATCAAAGGGAGCTAACACGTAGCTAAGTTTAGTAGCTATATAAATCCAGTATATCCCTGTAGAGAGCAAGGAGGTCAAGTTCACATCCACAATTATCGCAGGGCTTTGCACTCACGTCAGAGTCCAGCTATGTTAGTGAAGAAAAGCTGCTCAACCACAGAAGTATTCCTAGGGTTTCAGCCATAAGAACGGCCAAAGACATATGCAATATAAATCCTTTCCTAATTGGCTGCTCCTGAAAATCAATGCAGGGACTACAAATCCCAGAGTCAGCCCTCTCAGTGTGGGTCATACAGTTATAAGACTTCAGAGTTCAACAGTAGGGGCTAGCCTGGTAGAACATGAAGGGTAACTTGTGCTGGGCTTGGATTTAGGTAGGATATGGCCATAAGCACAGATACAGCAGGAGAAGCTAAAATAGGAGCAGCTGAGGTTAGAACTAGAAGGTGAAGCTGGTTTTGCCAAAGAAGAGCAGATTGGTTTACTTTGTTACTAATCAAAAGTTAAGGTGACTTTTCTGAAATTTGTTTGGAGGCTTGGAATCTAAAGTTCTGCTTTTCCATGTAAGCATGTCTTCCAGCCTTAAATTAGATGTGTCGTGTTTTGTAAGGAAATGAAACTCAATGGAATCTTTCGCGGTTTAAATTTCTTTTCTCAAATAGGGATAAGTTGATATGTTTCTATTGCTAAACATTCAAGAACTTAAAAGCTGAAAGATGGAACTATTTTCATATCATACTTTGGTGCATGAAATGCCTTTATATACAAACTTTCCCAAATTTCCTTTCCAGCTAAGGTTCATAATTTAGTTTTGATCCAAGAAAACCAGATGCTTTCGTGAGAACAGCTTCCTTATTTGAAGGCCATGAAAATCACAAATTTTCTGTTTTGTTTTGTTTTAAATTGAGAGAAAATACTGGAACAGTTTGTTTGGGGGTGTAAGACTCTTGGAAAATTACTCAAAGATCATTCACATTCTTGGCTACCATAGGATGTATCGTTGCATTTTACAGTAAGCACAACTCCTGAGTAAAACAATTGAGGTATTTATCCCTTCCTAAAAAAAGAGTGTGCTATGTAAATGTGCCATCACATTATATGTAAGAGTTTGGTCCTGTTTTTAACATGATGTGTTATCTAACTATAAAATTCAATACAGATTAGAGAAAATGTAACAATTACTGTGGCTCTAAATGTACTTTGCATACCACTGAACTGAGATTCAAAATGAAAAAAATGCATTTACCATACTTGAAAGGAGAAAAATAGGTTCATTTTCTTTGTTAAGTAGGTAGGCATTTTTTATACATGTAAACTTTAAATGCGGTATGCATAAGATTTTATTAAGCTATAGATTATAGCTCTTTATTAGTAAAAATAGGTAACTAAACTATAACAATGAGAAAAGTTAGTGGTTCTGGGAAACTGGGTGCATAAAATGTTATATAACCAATTGGTTTTCAACCTTCCAGTCAGACACTAGTCAAAGAAATAATATGACCTTAGCCAATGGGAAAAACATCAAGCCAGAATTCTCCCAGCTGTGTTTCTCTCCCTGTAGCCTTCAGCAACTTCAATGGAAGTTCAGTGTGTTTAGGGAGAAAGATGGCCAGAAGAATCAAAATTATTAAACCAAAAAGGTCAGCCTTCAAATTAAGTCTTGGATCAAGCGTACTGCAGAATAAGGCTTATCCTTCCCAATGTCCCAGTACTACAAGCAATATGGTGGACCAGCAACTATTCAAACAGGGCTAATATCACATGTAATTGAGGCTATCCTACCAAAGGGGTGCATAAAGGAAAGAAGTTGTTGGCTTTAAAATGCACAAATCAGTGACTAATGTTTCCTTAGCATTCTTTTTGATTTCCAACTCAAGGGAATGTTAATTGCAAGAGATAGGAAAAATCCTCAGAGGAGACAGGTCCCTGGAATTATTTCTACATAAACAGAAGGCCAAAGAATTTTGACAAAATTGTTGTTCACAAAAAGTTGACTTTGCCTTTGAAGTTCTTGTGTGTTCTATAGAAGTCAGACACCTTCATTCATCCAACAGTAGCACAGGGCCTTCAATAACATGATATAATGGCTTTTTTTAGATTTCGAAAGTTCCTTCATAAGATTCCTCTCCATTCTGTTATAAAATCACCGGCCAATATGTTTTCAAGGATTTCCCATGTAAATAATTTGAGTTAATTTACATTTTCAGGTCTAATTGGTTTGGTGCAATTTTTTTTTAATGACCACAGGTGCAATGGTTTAGATCAGTTCTTATAGAAGGGAACAGACTGCATGAAGGCCCTACTAATACACAAAAGTTTTTTAACTCATATTTGTCCTCAGGATTTAAATGAAATCTGTTGTTTTTCCCTTGTATTTTCTTCCCTGGTGCTTATTTAGGTCCAGGGAGATAAAATAGTTTGATGTTGGTCAAACCATCAAAGGTAATAAATTCTCAATACCCTAAATATTACCTCAGAGTAATACAGATTATATGGATCACCAGGACTGTGAGTCACACCACACAGGATACTCCCAATAAGACCTCATAATGCTCCTTAGTATATTGCATTGCTCTAAGAATTCCTAAAGTTAGATAAAATAAAACCAAATCTGTTTAATGTTGTCTAATCCCAAATTTCTCCAGCTAGACTAATAAAATCACTCCGATTTTCATGTAATTCCTAACGCTAAACAAATTTTGCGACATGCACAACTGTTTTAGAATTTCATTTTTTTCCTCTTGGCACAATGACTGGCATATAGTAGGAACTCAATACAAGATTTTTGAAATGCATAAATGATGAAAGTGCATCTCTCAGAGGTTACATAGCTCGTGTTATGCAATTTTTGGATAGGAGATATCTCCATGTCCTACAGGAAGAGCTGCATTTGAGTTTGTGGAAAAGACTGCCATTTTTTTTCTTCTTTAGTACCATCAAATATGGTAAGTTAGGAAAACATATCTGGAGCAGAAGCATCTTTATGAAATGTGAGAACTCTAACGAACAAGTGTACTTTAACAAACACAAAATGGAATGCATATTACAAAGGTACTGGTTTACTGTCCTTGACTGTGCAGAATCCATGACTCAGCAGGATTCAGTTCCTGAAAGTTTACTATTACTTAGCATTTAATACAAATCTTTCTCCACTAGGAGATCAGTATGTAAACACTTTGATGAAAAAAGTTGGGATGGTAGAAGCAGACAGTACCAAATTATACAAGATTATATATAAATCTCATGGACAAAGGAGTTTGGTGCTATGATTTTAGTAACAGTAAACCAAAGCTGGTTCAGGGTATAACTGAAGTGATCACAGTAGGATATTTGGCCACAAAAAGACAAATAAATAAATTGTGCTATGAATTTTTTACAGTGCTCTACAGTTCAAATATCATTTATGAATTCTTTATTGCTATTAAAAATGGATGATTGGAAATAATTTTCAGTTACTGTATGTAGTTGCAGACTGCTGAGATGACAGATATAAAAATCCTGAGCATTTATAAAGTGGGCTGTCTAACGTTATGTACGCACATCTCCATGACATGTTATAACACATGATAATTTATTAGGGAGAAAGCATTTTTTCAAAAAATCAACTGCATATAAATGCTCCCTGAATATAAAGTGCTGGCAACTTTTGCCTCAAGGGAAATTCATTTTCCTTCTTTTTAGCCAGTGATTTTTGAAAGGCCTCAATTAGAAATCCAAATTTTGGTTGGGCAAGTGTGACTGACCACACTTGCAAAGGGAAAATACAAAGTGAAAAAAATATCATTCTTTCTGTGCTAGTATAAGTTGCAAATAAATTAGCTGTGCATCACTCATGAGCTGATATTATTTGGATTGGTTTAACTTATTCACAAGGACCAACAGTATTGTCACTTTTGTCAATGTTTGGCAATACCAGAGAGCCAAAGTGGCAGGTATGTCTGTTAGATAATCTGGGCCAAATTTATAAGAATAGAGACGTTATTATCTGTAAAACACTCTTGTAAAATAACAAATTACGTTTGCTTTTTTAGTTCTCATATTCCTCTTTTTTGGGTTGTGAACTTGTTTCATTCATTGTGGCATCTTCCTTGATTGAAGCTGAATCTGGAGCAACAGTTCTCTTGGTAAATGCTGGCAAGGTAAGAAGAAAGAGAAAAATAAACCTAGGTGAATGTATTTGAACGTAGTTAATGTATCATGGTATTTGATCTAATTTTCTATAATTAAACTTTACATGGACTAACAGACCTTCAACCTAAGAATAAATATACTCTATTTATGGCATTTTCAAAAACACAAGATTTAAATGTCTCTTTTATTTGAAGAATACCTGAGAGTAAAATTTGTATGCTTCATTAAGATACAATGCTATAAATCACACATGTGCGTACACACACACACACACAGAGCACACTCGCACAGAATTTTGAGGCAGAAATCTTAAAGGCTTCTTTTTATGGAATCCTCTTTGTTACAACTTCTAGCCTACTGAGAGTAGACCTGGAGTTGGAGTTTACTATTCTTTTCCTACCTCCTACCCCTCGTCTGAGCTATAGATGCCTATATCCAACTGTCTGTGAAATCTTCTGATCTCCACTCTGATGCCTGCTCATTCCTTACTCTTCTCCAACTTGAAAAATGATATACCCGTCTGCCCAGTTTCTCAAACCTTGGTTGCTCTCTTCCTTTGTCCTGTCTGAGCCACCCATTCAATTTCAGACTGAACTCTGATGATTTTCCCTCCCAATTTCATCTGGGTCCTGATTCACACCATCCCCATTATTATCATCTCAGCCCAAGTCACCATTTTTCCCCTTTCCGTTTTTGTCTTCCTCCCTTACAATCCTTTCTTCACACCACAACCAGAGTTACCTTTCTGAAAAGTAAATCAAATTGTTACTCTCCTGCATGACTCCCTCATCTTGCCCTTAATGGTCGCCCAGTGAACTCAGAATAAAATCTACACATCTGACTGTGGCTGCACCCTCTCACTCACTCAGTGGCCCATATCTCTAGGAGACCATGTCCCTTTCTTCTCTGGAGCTTTTGTATTTTTTGCCCCGACTATCAGGAAGACTCTTCCCATCCAATTTCAACTCAGCTGTTGCTTCTTGCCATTCAGATTTCAGCTGTCACCTCCTCAGGAAGGCAGATCCTGATCATCAACCTAAAGGAGTGCTCCTGCTGGGCACGGTGGCTCATGCCTGTAATCCCAGCACTTTGGGAGGCTGAGGCGGATGGATCACAAGGTCAGGAGTTCGAGACCAGCCTGGACAAGATGTTGAAACCTCATCTCTACTAAAAATACAAAAATTAGCTGGGCGCAGTGGCATGCACCTGTAATCCCAGCTACTCAGGAGGCTGAGGCAGGAGAATTGCTTGAACCTGGGAGGCGGAGGTTGCAGTGAGCCAAGACTGTGCCATTGCACTCCAGCCT
>NW_022436960.1:22156365-22420735 GCF_009761245.1 Sapajus apella | reverse complement strand
AAAAAAAAAAAAAAAAAAAAAAAAAAAAAAAAAAAAAAAAAGAGTGCTCCTGTTTCAGGTACCTTCTATCATTTTACCTTGACAGCACCAATCACCATTTTAAATTATGTGTTTACTTGCTCGCTACCTGTTTCTCCATGAGATGAGGTGACCTTGACTGTCCTGTTCACTACTGTTTCCTCCAGAACTGAACACTGGACATGGTACACAGCCTCCTAGTAAATACTGGTTGAACAAGTGAATATAGTTGAGGGATTTAAAAAGGACAGCCAATTGGGGGTTTTCTATTGATTTCTGGAGTGCCTCTTGAGAGTACCTTATCAACTTGCAATAATCAGAATTCAATTATTTAAAAATATCTGGCATTTGACTGATCAGTAAAAAATATCTGAATGATAGTCACATAAAATAAACCTGTAAAATGAGAGAGATAGAAAGACTGTACTTTCATAGAATTAAATCCTTTAATGGTCAAGAAATAATTTTATTGCCCTTATCAGTGTCCTGATGTTTCATTGCCATTAGTTTTTGGCATTTTATTCCAAAAGTCTGAGGATAGACTACCTATGAAATATCTTTTCACAGTTAGCCAGGTGAGCCTTGAAGTATAACACAGCAGTGAAAAAAATATGCTGTTCTTGCTGTGAATAAATTATTTTTCACCCCAGGGACTTAAACTACCAGTAGAGACACCTCAAAACACAAATTGAGAATACTAACTTTTCTTTTTATAGCACTGTAAACTGAGGTAAGAAAGTGAAATAGTATTTTTAAGCAACTTTGATTAATTTGCTTTTCTAAGAATATCAAGTTAAAAAAATATGTAAGATTCACTTCCAACTCCTATAATAATCCGTAGATAACACATTTTCCCCATGAAGAATCACAGTTCTTTCTTTTTTGGGTTTATTTATTTTAATAAACATTATTTTTTAGAACAGTTTTAGATTTACAGGAAATTTACAATCTGCATTTATTTTTAAAATTTGGTTTGGAGACACCAATTTCTACAAAGATTAAGCATTTTAGTATTAAAAAACTAGAGATTTCTAGAAGTCATCAGATTACAATGAACTTCACTGAAGTCTGGGCTGGTCCCAGTCCTGGGAGTGATGGCTCTGTCCTAGAGTTGTGTTCCTTTAGTCTAAAAGGAGCTATACATGGAGACTAGTGGTCAGTTGCCACTTTTAAAAAACAAAAATGACAGTTTCAAAAGCTGACATTATGAGTCTCCCTTACTAAGCCCCCACTGTCTACAGGCTGAAGGTAATGGAATCCAAGTCTTCTAAAAGAGTATCTGACTCACGGCCATAACTTCTAGCCAGCCAGGAAAAATTTGGTAGTGATCATGACTTTAAATAATGGATTTCTGTGTTCCTATTTCCAATGGTAGTATAAACTTACAATTTATACATTTCTTCCCTTCTTCCTGGCAGAAGGAATCTACCTTTTCTTGAATTGACCTGAACTACACAAAGCTGACATAAATTACTTCTTAAAACAAACTTTCATTAATGCTGGATCACTTCAGAGACCACAAATTATGCAGTATTTTCCCATTTCCTTTGTTTTTTCCATGGTCAGTGATTCTATGCTTTAGTTTGGTCACAGTTTGACAGGGCATCTAAGTCAGCAGAATGAATGCCTTAGCATCCACAGCTTAAACGAAAGGGCCTCCCTCAGTACAAAATCCAACTAGAGTAAGGAGCTAACTGTTGTGTGGACCCAGAAACTTGTGTCTGCCTAAGGACCTATGATTATCCACTCCCAAAGTCTCTAAACAGATCTAAACTGCGCCAAACTACAAACCCAAGTTATCATGTTCCACCTGGAACTTAACAAGAAAATTAGATATTTACTAGTCAGATATAAAAGCTAGGGATTTTCTTAGTAACACCTGTCTTTGTAAGAATCATTTTTAGCCAAAGTGTATATACACATATCAAATAATACCACAGGGTTACATAGGAAAACAGGAGTTTCTTGTCCTACTTCTCTCAATTCCACAATCCTACTCCCCAGAGTCAGCTATAATCACCTCTTCCAGTTTTATTTTCTGTATTTATTTCATTTTCGTAAAACATGGAAAAGCCTATATTGCTATTTTCTGATTTATATATTTAGACATTATCCACACCCAACCCCTTCTCCTCACCCCATATTCCCAATATAATTACATGTGAGCTTTTAGTTATGTGACTGTTTACATTATTATGGCCAAACATGGCTCGTGAAAACCTAGTAAGTATACTATGACAGCATTTCTCTTCTTATTCATTTTGTTTCTCCTGGGTTTATTAATTGACTCTTGTTTTAATTTTATTTATTTTTATTTGGTCTTTCTCTGTGGCCATCTTGCTTCTAAGTGCTGTTACATCTGCCATATGTCCACTAGTAGTCTTTTTTTTTTTTTAAGTGTTTAATTGTATCAGATAATCTATCAGTTTTTTGTTTCTTGCCAGTTTTCTGGATAGAATCTTTCCTTTCTTCCTTCAGTATGGCAGAACTGAAGAACATGCATGTCCAGATTAAAAGTAGTTAGAAGAATAAGTAAAATAAGACTTACACTGAGGCACATCATCAGAAACTCACTGGGGTTGAAAAAGAAGATCCTAGAAGTTTCTGGAACGATTTGTAGAAAGGATGACGTAGGGGCAATAGGGGGTGCAAAAGATGACTTCAAAGGAGTGACAGTTTCTATCAAGGAATAAAGGATTTTTCAACAACATTGGACTTTGGAAGATAATTGCTCAATGACTTCGGAAAGAAAATCATTTTCAACCTAGAATTTTACAGCTAGCTAAAGTCTCAGTCAAGTGTGAAGGGAAGAAATCTATTTTTAGAAATACAAAGACTAAAAATAGTTACCTCCTTTTCTTTGATGTGCTCTTGAGATAGGAGATGGGACTAGACTCCAAAGGCAGGGCTTGGACACCTGCCCAAATTGAGGACTAGCTAAAACACGTCTCTAGCAGAAGCACCTCCCTGTAAAACACACCCACAAGTGTGCCATGTCAATTTATCATTGCCATGGCAACACCAGGAAGTTACTGCTCATTTTCCTGGTGACAACCCAACAACCTGGAAGTTACTACCCTCGTCCTAGAAATTTCTGCATAAGTTGCCCTTTAATTTGCATATAATTAAAAGTAGGTATAACTATGAGTGCAGAACTGCCTCTGAGCTGATGCTCTGGGCACACTGCCTAGAGGGTAGCCCTGTTCTGCAACGAGAAGGACCCCTGCTGCTGCTGTATACTGCTGCTTCAATAAAAACTACAGCTACCACCACCAGCTTGCCCTTGAATCTTCCCTGGGTGAAGCCAAGAACCCTCCTGGACCAAGCCTCAATTTTGGGGCTTGCTTATCCTGACAAAAAAGAAAGGAGTGAAACAAGAAAGAGGAAGGTATAGGATCTGGGCACATGGGCATCAATATAGGAAAAGAGTGAAGGAAAATCTCAGGATGACAGCTGTGCAGTGGGTGTTTGCTGGGTGGGCCTGGCTACTCCTGGCCTCTTGTTTTGTATCCTCTGTTCTCTGAAGACTGACATTAATCATGTATGGTCCCCCCGAATTGATTTTCTAAACATTTTGTCTTTTCTCTCTATTGTCCCATCCTTTTTCTTTTTCTTCTCCTTTCTTTGTGGTTATTTCACATTGTTTTCCACCTTTCTGGTTTTCTTTCTTCTTTATGGCCATCATATTTTAAAATTCTGATATCACTTAGTCTGTGTTCCTTTTTCACAGAATCCTGCTCTTGTTAAATTTAGTGGATATCATATTTTCTTTTATCTCTGGAAGGGTATTAATTATATTTTTGAAAACATACTCTGTTCCCTGTATTACTCATTTGCTATAAGTTATGTTTTTCTCTTTGTGGTCCTGGCATCACTTCTTTTTAATTTTTCAAGTTTAAAGGGAGATTAAAGAAAAATTACAGGACAATTTATTGCTGAATTTTTGCTACAAAAAATAAAGTATTCAGGATACTCCTAATTTTTCTCACTGCGAATGTGCCCCATTATTTAAAACAGAAAACATAAGGCTTATCAGAAAAGCAAATAAGAATAAATATGTTTTCCAGAAATAATTCTAATTCAATTACTTAAAAGTAATTAATGATAAAGTAGCTATGATTAAATTTTTAAAAGTATTTTTGAAAATATGGGGATAGGTCTAGGAAAAAAATCATAAAACAAACTTGTACAAGAGAAGAATAGTAAAACATAAGGCTATGGATTAATCAATTAATTAATTACTTTATTAATAAACCAATTAAGAGTTTTACTTTTTAGGCTAAATTTTTCAGTTAGATTTTAGAATATAAACTATAATATTGTTTTCTTTTCCAAATTATGCTTTCATTGATATTTTTTCCTATTTAACTTTATTTCCTTTTCAGTGAGTGTATTGCTATAGAAACCAATGGTTGCTTGTGAGCAATATGTCTTAATTAGAGAAATGACCACAGTTGGTCACGAAATGCTAGCAGAGAAACCTAAATATAGGTTCCTTCACTGCCTATCATAGTAATAAACAAAATTCCAAAAATCTTGATGTTTTCCATTTAATGTCTTCTAAACAATTCCCTCTAGACACCTTTCCAGCAAGGTTTATGAAGGTTATGATGCAAACATAACAGCAGCAGTACAAAGACCTCTGTGCTCACATCATGGTGCTGTTCATCTCCAGGCTCTTGAATGTCTTACTAATTGGGACACTCTGATATTTCATGGTGCTAAGTCCCTCCTTCCTCCTCCATGCTCATTCATATTAAAAGGACTTGGAGAAAGTTTTCCATTGCTAAATATGAAAGAAAAAAATATTTGGCCTATGTGTATATCAAATTATGAGGTGCTATAACCAACTTGAGGTCCATATTGAAGGGTGCTTCTTAGATTAAAATAGCATAGGGTTTATGTAGATACAAAATCACTTGGGAAAATGATTAGGACAGGAAGAAAAAATGTTCAGCATTTGGAATAAAATAATCATGAAATAATGAAAACCAAACCACTTATCAGAAACCTGATAAATATTTATTCAATGAATTCATGAATATAAACCAGCAAAAATGAGAATTATCACCTTTGGATTTGACCTACTTCCTTGTGGCTTATTTTGGTATTTTATTTTAGAGCAATATAGCTATTTTAAATGACAGAATTATCAAATTTAATGTACAACCTTAGAGGCCCATGATAAACTGAAGAGCTAAATTATTACCTAAACAAGAATCTATTAAATAACATTTGGATCCTAATAGTTGAGATAAATGTGGACTTAACAAAAACAACTTATATACAAATGAATTTAATATTAATTGAATATTAGTTGAGTATTTACTATTTGCCAACTACTATTATAGAGTGCCAAGGAAACAGTGGTGAACAAAACAGGCATGGCTCCTATCCTCAGGATATAAAGAAAAATTGTAGCACACTGTGGGTGCTCATAACAGAGACCGCACTTAAAACTGTGAAGCTTCTTTAAGGAAATTACATATAAGCTGAAACCTGAAGACCATGTATAGTAGGGAAGGGAGGCGGGGGTTTGGGGGGTAGATAGATGGTGGGAGATGGTATCCTCTGCTAATGAACTCACACGTTGTTGACACTGACATTTATCAAGATTTATAGAGTAGTCACAGAGTGAAATCCAGCAGTAATAGTACTGATATTCTTTGTACAAGATTACATATTTCTCAACATTTAGATGCAAAACCCTTCAATTTTTTTGATAATTTGAATTTTATTATAAAACAGCTTGCTTTGCTCACTCCTCTATAGTTACCAGCAATCTCTGAATAAAAAATTTGCCTAATTAGGATTTTTACTTTGGGTGATGAAGTTATTCTGAGAAGTATTAAGTCTAAAAAGAAGGGATTCTACATATTTTTAGTAAACTGTGTACTATTAGGAGTATCCTTGAATATTATTTGTATGATTCATGAGGATTTTCTCAGACTTACGAATATTACTATCATGTGCTGGCCTTAAACTAATTTTTCCATGTGTTGCATTTTCTGAAATCCAATTTAAAAACGGGTACAGGACTTCATTACTTACAGTTCAAGTATGAAAATCTTGGACTAGACAGGAAGCGACTGTGATCCTGCCAAGAGGATGAGTGATCTAACCCATGAGCGTGGGAACCTTCCGGAAAGGTTCTGTCATCCTAAGAAAAAAAAAAATGGCACAGCATGTCAATGATTACACAATATAAGGACCAAGACTCATTTAAATGTACTAAAGCTGAAATTGAATCTTAATATACAAGCTATGTTGTACATGCACAATTTAATATAATTATAATCACTGTAAAAATAAAATAATGTGCACGTTAAGGAAAATTTGGAAAAAAAAAATCTGCTATAGCTATATCCTGTTGCTACAGCAGCATGACAGATTTCTTTCTAGTCTTTTTTCCCCCATGTATAGAATTTATAACCATAGTTATAAAACTTTGTGTTTATCTTAAACTTATGCTATAAACATTTTTAAAGTCATTATTTATTCTAACCTTTAGTTTATGAGTTACCCTCATACTATTTGTTGGATATATACTATGCTTTACTCAACTATTTTTTATTAGCATTTAGGTGATTTCCAATGTTTTACTCCTATACATAACACTGTGAGAAATATTTTTAAACATATAACCTTTTCCATATTTAGGACAATTCCTTATGACAAATTCTTATGAAAAAATACTGAGTCAATGAATGTAATTTGATGTTTTAAAATACAGTTAGCTAGATTGCTTTCTAGATTATATTCACCCTCTCACTCATTTAACAAATATTTAATAAATGAAAATGAACCCAGAAAAGGTCCTTCTCCTTATATATTATATGAATGTGTCCTTATCCACATATCTCAGCTATAACTTAAAATGATTTTACTAACAGATTTAAAATAGGTGCTTAATATACTTTCCTTTGATAAACAGTAAAACTGCATTTTCTTCCCATGAATGTTTCCTACTTATATACTGTATTTGTGGCTTTCTTTTTCCTTCTTTCACTCATTCATTCATTCACAATAATTTATTGGGCACCTACTATGTGCTAGGCTGAGAGCAAGCAAGACACTGGTGTCTACAGTCAGGAAGCCTTTGGTCTTGCAGAAGAGAAAGTCATTAAACAAATAAATGATATAATTAAAAACTATAATAAGTGCTTAAAAATCAGGTAATAACAGGAAAAAGCAAGTTTAGATTTAGGATTCAGATAAGACCCTCCTGGGAGGTGATATTTAAGGCAGTAATTGAATGTTGAATAGGAATCCATGAAATTAGCCAGGTGAAAATTTATTGGTGGGGCATGACAAAGTGGAAGGTGAGAAGGATCCGGGAGGGCAGTCAGGGAATGACGTTCCAGACTCAAGTGAATGCAGAGGTGAGGAAGTGTTTGGTGTGTCTGAAGAACTGAAGGAAGGCCCTATAGCTTAGGTACACTGGGCCTGGGGGAAGTGACTACAATAAGATCCAGAGCCATGCTCAGGATTTGAGACTTTTTCCTTGTTTTTGAAGTATAATCAGAAGGCAATCAGGAGTTTAAAGAAGGATGATGAACTTTGATTTATTTTTTTCAAAGATTACTTGGGCCTCTGTTGGGAGAATAAATTGAAGCAGCACAAGGTTTGAAGTAGGAATATCAGTTAAGACCATAACTGAGGGTAACAGTGAGGTGCAGGGAGACAAAGGAATCAAGAAATGTCGGCAAAAATTCTGCAACTGTGGGTTATGCGGCCCACCAAGATTTCTCAAAACATAGTCCCCACAAAGAGAAAGGCCTCATGTAACATGACTAACTGAATTAGCTGTCCTTCTCTACCTAAAGTTATCAACTTTATATTTTATTTCTGCGTCACATACGATGTATGTAAGTGCAAAAGAAAGGGCAAACATTTTAAAAATATTCCTAAAAGGTCCATTTGAGCCAAAGGCATGAAAGTAATCCTCAGGTGGTTCAAGATCATTAGCCTTCATGTACCAAAAGGAGATGATATAGTTAGAGTATTTGCCCATGCCCAAATCTCATGTTGAAGTGTACTCCCCAGTGTTGAGGGTGGGGCCTGGCGGGAGGTGTTTGGGTCATGGGCGTGGATCCCTCATGGCTTGGTGCCGTCCTTGCAACAATCAGTACTGAAGAGATCTGGTTGTTTACGTGTGTGGCACCTCCCCTCACCTCTTGCTGCTGCTTTTGCCATGTGAAGTGCCTGTGCCTGCTTCACCTTGTGCCACGAGTAAAAGTTCCCTGAAGCCTCCCGGAAGCCAAGCAGATGCTGGTACCATGCCTGTACAGCCTGCAGAGCCGTGGGCCAATTTCTTAATAAATTATCCAGGCTCAGGTATTTCTTTACAGCAACACAAGATCAGACTAATATAGGAGGTTAGCTAGATTTAAGATGAGGACCCTGAAATTTTTAACCAAGTGATTTTCAATTTTCACTATGAGAATTTCTTAAGAAATTCAGTCATTCACTGCAGGATCTCTGGAAAGGAAAGGAAAGGATATACGTTGTGTCCCAAATGTATTCCAACAGCTACTTTAGAATGAGCTGACATTGGGCAACTAGAGGCAGGTAAGCTAGCTACTGAAGCTCAGATGTGACATACTACATGTGTGGCTGGAATTGGAAGATGTATAAATGGAGAAGAGGGTTATGATCTCAACCAATGCTAGAAATCTCTAATGAATCACGGTTTTGATATAAATCATAGTTTTGAAAGAGAAAAGCATAATGAATGGTTTCCCACCAAAAGATGTTTTGATGATTGTAAGCCAATAAGGGAAAACAAACACACATTTTACTTACTGACACCAGAACTGAGAAAGACAGTGAGAGGACAGGAATAGAGGCACTGATTTGGGTATTTGTTGAAACAGATGGTATAATGGTGGCCTCAAAATATGTCTACCAGAGGAAGGATGAATTACACAAAGATACTTAAACACTATTCATTCTTCCTAAAACACATGGTTTTAAATTTATTAAACAAAGCCAACTGGCGTCAAACCATTGGTATATATTTTCTATTTAGAGAAAAAGAATAATTTAATGTTTTAATGATAAAACCAGTTATTTGGCATATGACAGTCAAAATATGGCACTGACATATTTCATTCCAGCAAATTAAAAAAATACAGAAAAAATTCAGGAGAAAAATTGTTCAACAAATATTTTAAAATTTGTTGAAGTTTTGTGCATTTAGCATTATTCAACAAATATTTTTAATTTATGCATTTAGCATAAATTCCTACAATTGAAATTACTGAATGATATGTTTTAAAGCTTTTAAATATATCAACTTCATTTTAGTTGGAAAATTTATTGGTAGAGTTATTCATAATATTTTCTAAACATTTTGTTTATTTAAAAACTTTTTATGGGTACAGAAGAGGTGTATATATTTATGGGGTACCTGAGGTATTTTGATACAGGCCTACAGTGTGCAATAAGCTTGTATTAGTCTGATATCACACTGTGATAACGAACTACTAGAGACTGGGTAATTTATGAAGACAAAAGGTTTAGTTGACATTCTAGATGGCTGGGGAGGCCTCAGAAAACTAACAATCATGGTGGGAGGAGAAAAGGAAGTAAGGACCTACTTTACATGGAACCAGGAGAGAGCAAGCAGGGGAATCTGCCACTTTTAAAACCATCAGATCTCATGAGAAGTCCCTCACTATTACAAGAACAGCATGGGGGAAACCACCCCTATGATCCAACGACTGCCCATCTGGTCCCTATATACTTAGCAGTGGGATTGCTGAATGATATGGTAGTTCCATTTTTAATTTTTTGAAACTCTTCCATACTGTTCTCCACAGTGGCTTTACTAACTTACATCCCAACAAACAGTGTATGAGCATTTGTTATTGGCTGTCTTTTGGGTAAAAGCCACTTTAACTGAGGGGAGATGATATCTCAGAGTTGTGATTTACATTTCTCTGATGATCAATGATATTGAGCCCACTTTCATACACCTGTTTGCCATCTGTATATTCTCCTTTCATAAATGACTATCCAGATCTTTTGCTTGTTTTTAAATCAAATTATTAGATTTTTTTTTCCCTGCAGAGTTGTTTGAGCTCCTTATATATCATGGGTATTAATCCATTATTAGATGGATAGTTTGCAAAATTTTCTCCTATTCTGTGGGTTGTTTTTTCATGTGGCTGATTGTTTTCTTTAATGTGCAGAATCTTTTTAACTTTGTGATTCCAGCTTTCCAACTTTGGTTGCCTGTATATGTTCTTGTTTCTTACAGTTTCTTTTTTCTTATATGACCTTATTATTTGAGGTCATAGATGTCTTTAATCCATTTTGATTTGAATTTTGTATTTGCTTTCTGGTTCTTTAAGATGCATCATTAGGTTTTTTTTATTTGAGGTTCTTCTGCTTTTTTAATGTAGACACTTATTGCTATAAACTTTCCTCTTAGTAAATGTTTTTGCTGTACCCCATAGGTTTTGATATGTTATGCTTCCATCTTCATTTATTTCAAGTAATTTTTAAATTTCCCTCTTTATTTCTTTATTGACCCAATGGTCATTCAAGAGCATACTGTTTAATTTCCGTGTGTTTGTATAGTTTCCAAATTGATTTCTAGTTTTATTCCTTTGTAGTCAGAGAAGATACTTGGTTTTGGTTTTCCAAATTTTTGGAATTTTTGAACTGTTTTGTGACCAAACATATGGCCTATCCTTGACAATGATCTGTGTGCTGAGGAGAAGAATGTCTTCTGCGACCACTGGATGAAATGTTCTGCACATATCTATTAGGTTCATTTGGTCTATACTACAGATTAAGTCTTATGCTTCTTTGTTGATTTTCTGTCTGACAATCTGTCCAATGCTGAAAGTGGGATATTGAAGTCTCCAGCTATTATTGTATTGGGATCTCTCTCTCTCTTTAGCTCCAATAATATTGGCTTTATGTATCTGGGTACTCCAGTGTTAGTTGCATATATATTTACAATTGTATATCCTCTTGCTGGATGCACCGCTTTATCATTATATGATAACCTTATCTCTTTTTATAGATTTTTGTTTTGAGATTTATTTTTTTCTGATATAAGCATAGCTACTCCTGTTGTTTTGGGTTTCTGTTTGCATAAAGTATCTTTTTCCACCCCTTTCATTTTAGTCTACATATGTCTTTATAAGTGAAGTGTGTTTCCTGTAGGCAACAGATCATTGGGTCTTGTTTCTTTTTTCAACCCATGCAGCCATTCTGTGTTTTCTGATTGGTGAATTTAGTCTCTTTACGTTCACTGTTATTATTGATAAGCAAGAACTTACTTCTGTCATTTTGTTATTCCTTTTATGTTTGTTTTCTGGTCTTCTTCCTTTCTGCCTTGATTTTTGTGAAAGCAGTTTCCTCTGGTAATATGATTTAATTTCTTGGTTTTTATATTTTGTGCATCTGTTGCAGGTTTTTTGATTTAAGGTTACCATGAGGCTTGCAAATGGCATAACACATTATTTTAAATGAATAATAACACTACAAGAACAAACAAGCAAACTAACAGACAAGCAAAGAGAAAATAAAAACACTTTTAACTTCACCCTGCTCACTTTAAAAATTTTGTTGTCTTTATTTTTATCTTAACCATTTATGTACTGAAAAGTTATATTTTTTATTATTTTTCACTGGTTCATCTTTTAGTCTTTATACTAAAGATATGAGTACTTTATACACTGCAATACAGTCTTATAATATTCAGATTTTTCTGTGTACTTACCATTACCAGTGAAGTTTGTACCTTCAAATGATATAGTATTACTTGTTAACATCTTTTTATGTCAGATTGAAGGACTCCCATTAGCATTTCTTACAGGACAGGTCTAGTGTTGATAAATACTCTCAGCTTTTGTTGATCTGGGAAAGTCTTCATTTTCCCTTCATGTTTAAAGGATATTTTCCCTGGATATACTATTCTAGCATAAAAGTTTTATTCCTGCAGCAATTTAAATATGTCATGTCTGTCTCTCCTGGACTGGAAGATTTCCACTGAAAAGTCTGCTGACAGCAGACTTATTTGTTTCTTTAATCTTGTTGCTTTTAAAATTTTTCCTAATACTTGACCTTTTAGAGTTACATACCTTGAGGTAGTCTTATTTGGGTTAAATTTACTTCTTGTTGTACTTAAATATTGATATCTTTCTGCAGGTTTGGAAAGTTCTCTGTTATTATTTCTTTGAATAAACTTTCTACTCCAGTCTCTCTCTCTCTAGCTTCTCTTTAAGGGCAATAACTCTTATATCCGTTCTTTTGAGGTGAAGACTAAGCTGTGAGTTTAAAATCTTGCCCAAATTCCTCTCTAAGGGGTCTGGGGAGTTGTACCCTACAAACCATAAATTCTCATCAGATGGGTTTTATTTAATTCTATATATTGCGACTTACTTTCCAATCTGATTCTGGTATAACATTACAGTACAAGGATTTTTGTCCCCAAATCAAAATATTTTACCCCAAAACTTGTTTTTCTGCCGTATCTTGAAATGGTCCTGCAAAGCTGTCCTTTCTGGGGGAAAATCTGTATCTGTACGTAATCTCTATTAACATAGCTAGATCTTTTTCTTCCAGGTCCTCCCAATCCTGAAGAGATTAAGTAAAAGTCTAGTACCTTTTAACCATCTGAATAGGAAACATTTGTCATCTATTGTCTCTAAGGGAAGCCACTATGAGACTTCAAGAAGACCTTGGTATACACAATCTTTTATCTTAACCTGAACATTTCCTTTCTATTGATCCCAGGTCTTTAGACAAACTCAGCACTGTCAACCAGAAAATGTTCAAATTTACTTATAGCCTGGAAGCTCCTGCTTAGAGCTTTCCTGCCTTTCTGAACCAAACCAATGCATTTCTTAAAGGTATTTGATTGATGTTTCATACCTGCCTAAAATATATAAAACCTAGCTGTATCCTGACCACCTTGGGCACATGTTCTCAGAACCTCCTAAGGTCTGTGTCATTGGCCAAGGTCACTTATATTTGGCTCAGAATAAAGTTTGATGCTTTTCATCAACAGAGGCTATTTTCTGGATCTTATAGGCATGCTTCATTATTTTTTATTCTTTTTTTTTGTCTCCTCTGACTGTATATTTTCAAATAGCCTGTCTTTAAGCTTACTAATTCTTTCTTCTGCTTAAGCAATTTTTCCTTTGAGTGACTCTGATGCATTCTTTAGCATGTCAATTAAATTTTTTAGCCCCAGAATTTCTGCTTGATTTTTTAATATTATTTCAATCTTTTTGTTAAATTGGTCTAATAGGATTCTAAATTCCTTCTTTGTGTTACCTTAAATTTTGTAGTGCTATTTAAACAGCTATTGTGAATTCTCTGAAAGGTTACAAATTTCTGTCACTCCAGGATTGGTCTTTGTTGTGTTATTTAGTTTGTTTGGTGAGGGCATGTTTTCATGGATGGTTCTGATGCTGGTGGATATTTGTTGACGTCTGAGCCCTGCAGAGTTAGGTATTTATTGCAGACTTTGTAGTCTGAGCTTGTTTGGATATGTCCTTTCTGAGAAGGTTTTCTGAGTATTCAGAGGGAATTGCATGTTGTGATTTATGTCTTTGGTCACTGCAGTCATGTCTGCATTAGAGGGCACCTGAAGTCCAGTATCACTATGACTCTTGCAGACTCACAGAGGTACTGCCTGGTGGTCTTGAATAAGATCTGTGAGAATTCCCTGGGTTACCAGGCAGAGTCTCTTCTTCTCTTCCCCTAATTTCTGCCAAACAAATGAAATCTCTCTCTCTCCATGATATGCTGCCTGGAGATGGGGGAGGGGTGACAGAAACATCCCTGTGGCCATCACCACTAGGACTGTGCTGGGTCCATGGTGGCTACAACCTGGCTACTGCTCATGTTAACTCAAGGCCTGTAGCTCCTTCAGTTAGCAGGTGGTGAATCCAGCCATGCTTGTGGCTTTTCCTTCAGGGTGGTGAGCTCTGTCCCAGCCCAGGCCAGATCCAGAAATGCCATCCAGGAACCAGGGCCCAGAGTTGGAAACTTTAGGAATATACCTGGTGCTCTGTTCTACTGAGGCTGAGCTGACACACAAGCTACAAGACAAAGTCCTTCCTTCTTTTCACTCTCATTTCCTCACACAGAAAGAGTCTCTCTGTGGCTACCGTAGCCCCAGGTCCATGATGAGTACTGCCTGGCTACTACCGATGTTCACTCAACCAACCATCAACCAGACAATGTTGAGGAGTCTTCATTCAGTTTGTGGTGAATGCTTCCAGGCCTGGGTGTCTCCCTTCAGGGCAACAGGCTCCTCTCTGGTCTAAGGTGGGTCCAGAAATTTTTTCCAGGTCTTAGCCTCTGGAATCACGGTCCCCACTGTGCCTGAGCTGTTGCCCAAGCTGCAGGAAAAAGTCCCCTTTACTCTTCTCTTTCCTGTCCTCAAGCAGAAGTCTTTCCCTAGTCTTTCTCATCTGCAGCTGAGAATGTGCTAGGTCACACCTGAAGCAAGCATAGGGCTGGGTCTTAACCTAAGGCCCGTGGCAAGTACTGCCATACTGCCTGGGCACCACTTTTTTTTCTTTTGAGATGGATTTTTGCTCTTGTTGCCCAAGCTGGAGTGCAGTGGTGCGATCTTGGCTCACTGCAACCTCTGCCTCCCGGGTTCAAGTGATTCTCCAGCCTCAGCCTCCCGAATAGCTGGGATTACAGGTGTGTGCCAACATGCCCAGCTAATTTTTTGTATTTTTAGTAGAAACCACATTTCATTAGCCAGGTTGGTCTCAAACTCCTGACCACAGGTGGTCCGCCCACCTCAGCCTCCCAAAGCGCTGGGACTGTGGGCATATAAGCACTACTGGCTCTTTAGTCAGCAGATGATGAATCTTGTTATAACTGGGTCCCTCCTTCAAGGAAGCAGGTTCCTGTCGGACCCAGGGTGTGTCTAGATATGTTATCTGGGAGCTAGGTCTTGGAAGGGGGGCTTCAGGACTCTGCCTGGTGCCCTATTCTACTATAGCTGAGCTGGTATTTAAGTTGCAAGACAAAGTCCTCTTTACTCTCCCACTTTCCCCCGCTAAATCTGAAGGTAGGAGTGTCTCCTGGAGCTGCGAGCTATGTTGCCGCAGCTGGGGAAGAGATGATGCTAGCACTTCCTTCACAGCCCTGGCTGTTGCCTTCCCAGGTCATGTCCACTGGCTGCAGGCCCAGAACAGTATCGGGACTTGTCCTTGGGGGCTAGGCTGCCTTTCAGGTTTATTTAGGATCCCAGAGTGCTTTAGTCCATGGTGATGAATCTTGCTAGAACTCAGATTCCAACTATCAGGATGGATGATTCCCCTCTGGCTACAGCTTGTCTAAATGCTACCTCCATGGACATGGCTAAATTCTGACTTGTGTCACTTTCCACTGTGACAGGGAAGAACTGAGCTCCCATGCACACTTCCACACCATAATCACTGTTCTCTCTCTCCTCAAAACACACAGATTCTCTCTCTCACCACGTGGCTGCTGCCAGAGAATAGGGGAGGAGTAGGGAAATGCAGGCAATTCAAGACAGTCTTTCCTACCCTCTTCAGTACCTTTTTCCTTGATAAAATGTTAGAACCAAGTACAGTGATTGCTCACCTGAATTCTGTTTCTTATAGGACTGCCTTTTTGTCTGGATAGTTAGTTGTTCAATTTGGTTTTCCTAAGACAGCGATAAGGGGACGATTGCTGGAGGGTTCTATTTGACCATCTTTCTCTGCCTCCTCCTCCTAATTATTCTTTTAATAGTAGGAGCTGTAGTAATGTTCCTCTTTCATTCTTAATATTGGCCATTTGTATCTTCTATTTTTTTCCTAATATCAGTTGGGCTAGGGGTTTTTAATTCTTATTGAGTTTTTCAAAGAACGTGCTTTTAGGTAATTTCTTTCTTTTTTTTTTTTTTAAATTTCAGTGCTCTTAAATTTGCTATATTCTTGCCTTTATTTACTTTGGGTTTAATTTGCTCTGTTTTCTAGTTTGTTACAGTGGAAGCGTAGACTTGATTTGAAACCTTTTTCTTTTGTAATATACATATTTCGTGTTACAAATTTCCCTCTGAACACTTTTTAGATGATCTCACAGATTTCGATAAATTCTGTATTAATTTTTATATAGGTAAAATATTTTCTAATTTTTCTTTTGATTTATTTCTTGACACATTCATGGATTATTTGAAGTATCATATTTAATGCATAAATATTTGGAAACATTAGGTATTTTTCTGTTATTAATATCTAATTTCATTCTGTTGTGGATAGATGACATATTTTGTATAATTTCAATCATTTTAAATTTATTGAAATTTGTTTTATGAGTCAGAATATAGCCTACCCTGGAAAATGTTCAATGTGTACATGAAAATTATGTGTAATTAGCTGTTGTTGGGGAAGTATTCTATAGATGTCAATTACACTTGCTTGGTTTATAGTATCACTCACTCAACTCTTCTGTATCTTCACCGACTTTCTGCCTACTATTTTATGAATTACTGAGAAAGGAATGTAGAAATCTCCAGCTATAGTTATGTATTTGTTTATTTTCCTTACAATTCTATCAGTTTGTTCTTCATATATTTTGATACTGTTAATAGGTGAATACACATTTATAACCGTTATTTCTTCTCTTTATAATTATTGACTTATTCATCATTAAACCACTCACATTTATTTTTTTTTCAGTTTTGGAAAATGAGGAGGTTTAATTCTATTATATCTTTAAGTTCTAATATAAGTCTTCAAAATATTGTCAGAATTTCTCATCTTACCTTGAAACAAAACTAGCCAAGTTAACCCTAAAAGACTACTCTAAAATAAACATATTTCAAAATGCCTTTGAACAATCAACATAACAAAATATGAAAAAAAAATACTGTCATCTCCTCTAATTCTATAATGATCATTAATTTGTGGAACTTCTATAAAAGTAAATTTTATAAGGTGACAATAAATGAATGTTTCCAATTCCTAGCTATCTTTGAACCAAAAGCTTAAGTATTAAAAAGGAAATATTTGTTAAAAAGGAACATTCTTTGCAATTCTAATAATCCTAGCTTTTGCTTCTTACCAATTCTTATATACTTAGCACAAGGACCTATTTTCATTGCTGTCCTAAGTCTCAACAAGCTAGTTAGCCAGAATTCTCTGCAAAAGTTCCATTGGGTGAAGGGACTTGCATTTTCTAATATTTTTCCTGGGCTTCTTCCACTTCTCTTTCATAACCCATATTGTAATTGGTTTTTTAAAAGCTTTTCCAACCTGACTAAATGTCTTTGCTAAACTGATCTCTAATGATTAATATTTAATGATACCCACCAAATATTTTTCTCTCTGGAATATTATAAGTTCAAAGTGTATGAAACAAATGATACATTTAATTTTTTTAAATTTTAATTTGTCCAGCCCTTCCCCTGGAGAGAAGGAACAAACACATATATATTTCAGAATCCATGGCGAAAAATATTTTCCTGAATTCTTCTCTAGCCTAATAATGCAATGTTCTTCCATTTCTGCCCTACTCTGAATTCCCAATTCTCTATCAGTGCTCAAGAAAATTTAATCTCTTCCTCAATAAACTTTATTCCTATTTGAAAGTTTAATCTGGGCAGATATTTTACTTAAAGTCCGCCCTCCATATCTCCATCTGTGTGGCTGCTATTGTAGATTTTAACCTTCAAGAGGGTGAGGCTATGATTGTCTTCATCTACCGATCTTTCAATATACTCATTTTTCCATCTACCCATCCAAATACTCCACAAGTTAGCACAGTGCCATCTACACTAAAGAACTCAACAAATGGTCACATGATGATCATTTCTTGACCAAAGTGGAGAAATTAAAGCTTGCTGTGGTGGAAGCTGGGGAACAGGAGATTACTACTCTCACATTCTCAGTTTCTTTATGTAAAAAAAATTACAGGGCTACACCAGATCATCTCTAAATCCTCTCAGCACTAACATTTTATGATTCTAATCTATCCAGGCAGAACCAATGAACAACCAGTACTTCTAACAATGCCAATTTACCATGGGAAATCCAAATTGGCACAACAGTATTAAAAACCCAAAGCAGGTTGGGCAAGGTGGCTCACACCTATAATCCCGGCACTTTGGGAGGCCAAAGCTTGTGGATCGTCTGAAGTCAGGTGTTGGACACCAGCCTGACCAACACGGTGAAACTGCATCCCTACTAAAAATACAAAAATTAGCCAGGCGTGATGGCGCATGCCTGTGATCCCAGCTACTTGGGAGACTGAAGCAGAACTGCTTGAACCCAGGAGGTGGAGGTTGCAGTGAGCTGAGACCATGCCACTGCACTCCAGCTGGGTGAAAGAGTGAGATTCCATCTCAAAAAAAACAAAACCAAACAAACAAACAAAAAAAGCAATACTCATCTACCAGGTTAACAAGTTTATAAAAATACTATTCTAGATAAATCCATTTGAATCTCTTTGACTAGTTTTCATAATAGGACTAATATCTAATTGATATTTTATTGTATAAAATTATATATTCCTAATGTGTGATTAATGAAAAGATTTTACTCAATTTTTTTGGTCTTATTTCAGACTTGGCTTTACATGACTTTAATCTATTTTCAGAAACCAAATCTACTCATAGTGGATAAAAATTTGCCAGAAACAAGCATACTCAAAAAAAAAAATGCCATTGACATAAGAAACAAGGTCAGGGATGCAAATATGTTTTTAGTGATGGTTGCCCTATAGGAAGCAGTGCTTAGTCTCTTAAAGTGACTATTTTAAAGAAAACAATCATTGTTTGGATAAATATATTATCATGCTTGTTAAAAACTAGTAAGTTTAATTGGTATTTCTTGTTTTTAGTACCTAGAATTTTGAATTAGAGATTATTAAAAATGGCTTCTATAGGTAAATTTCTTTATAACCTTTCTTTTCTTAATATTTATTTGAGTAAATTACTTGGAAGGGTAAAAGCATATGGCTTGCTAAGGGAATTGGGTTTGATAAAATATGGCTCTAATAGGTTAAAATATTTACATGCTCATCTAAGTACTCATGTTGACTTCTGAATAAGCACTTTAGATCCATACAATTTTCAGATCTTATAAAAAGAAAACACTAGCAATTCTGGCAACCTTTTGTTTAATTTTTGAAGAGCAGACTGAAATTGACTAGTTAAATAACACGGCTAGCATGTTAGTCTTGATCACTTCAAGAAAATAAAAGTCTCTTCATTTTTCAGCATGATTTGATTGCCTGTAAGGTTTTAAATGTGTCATGTAAGCATGACTGGAAAAATAGCAATTAAATTTTTGTTAGAATTTTAGAAAGGCTGAAACTAGAAAACAATTTTTTTAAAGTTTTTAAAATCACCAATTTAACATGTATTGTATCCTCACTGTATATTTTGGAGTCAAGGCAGTGCTTGCCTTCAGAAGCCCGTACAATCTAGTAGAAGAGCATTTCTCAAATGTCATTGTTCACCTACAATTTTACTACTGTTTACTTTTACATTCACCTTGCATTCTCAATCTCTGTATAGGGGAGGCTTAAAGGATAGAGAGAAGCACAGAGCTGTATTGGCATATCAGCTAACATACAATTTCTTATCAAAGCATGGAGTAGTTATAAATGAGATAACTGGAGTATTGTAGGGTTAAAGCTCTCTCAAATTCCCCCATGGTTGCCACTACTATTCCTAAACAATATCCGTAAAAATTAACGTAACTCATTAGTAACATATTTTTATAGTCATTAAAATAAAAATGTTTATGCATCACCTATAATCTTGAATTGTACCAGGAATTATACATAGCGTGCTTTAGAAGCTACTGTTACAGAAGATTTAAGATATGTACAGAAATAGCTGACTTGAGAGAGAAGTGCTAACAGCCATTAATTGCTGTGAGCAAGGTATAAACAAATCACAAAGATTCAATGAGGGAGAAATGAGTTCCAGGAACAAAACATGTATTTATATCACGCACATGCTTACATTGAGCAAATATGACAGGGCTTTGGCAAACTCTGCTTCTGTAGACTCTACTGAAAGCCATTATTAATGCTTCCTCGCCTACCTCGTCTTATCCCGTAAAACATCTGTTTATTTAAAAAGAAACTGCGTACTAACTCTTCAACTAGAAGTTAAAAATCATGACTTTTCTTTCAAGGGGAGGAAGGATGGGGAATAAACATGCCTTCTGCAATTTTACAAAAAAATTCCAATGTTAATTAAAACCATATATTTAGTATGGGTAAAGGTAATAAATGGAGATGTTTTGGACAAAATCATCCTCCTCTGTGAATTCAAATTAGCAATGCTGTGTTACTGGCTGACTTTTGAACATTCTGTTCTATTTGAAACAGCTGAGACAGGAAGGAAGCCTGTACGTCCTACAGAAATCCAATTAGGCTTGATGAAAGAGAGGCCATGAAATGCTTCTCTTGTCTACCAAGACAGAGAAAATGTCTTAGATTTAGCTTTGAAATGATTTATAAATATAAGCTTTTAGATCAGGCTTTGTCCAGTTAGCTTGGTGAACTTAAGGAAATATTACATTATGCTCTCATAATTGTGGATGTTGGTCCTGCTCAAAATCTTGACAGGTTTCTAGAAAGCTGTTCATTTTCTGTCCTGGTGATTGCCACAAGAATAAACAGAGGAGATGGCTCTAGCCTTGGACTGATTGACAGAGAACCCAACTTGCCCACTTCCTGCTAACCCTTCCCAACACCAGCAGTGTGGTCATGCTGGATGTGTCAGTGCCTTCTTACAACAGCAACAACATAAGAGAAACCAGTTGCCAACATGGTCTGCTATTCCAACAGTGATTTGTCTGTCAACAGTAATAGAATCTACAACTGAAATTCTAATAGTGATTCTCTCCCAAACTGAGATGTGGATAAATGTTTTCTTGTGGCTTGTCATCATAAATCTCTTTTCAAAAGATACTTGAGCATCTTTCTTTCCTCTGAACCCCCAATGTGGTTTATTGGGGCCACCTTTAAAGCACTTAGCCCTTTTCTCTTCTGTACTACAGTTATTTTTATGAAGGGTTCCTAAGGGTTGGAAATGTTTTTTCTTATTATGCCATTCTCTTGAGCTCCTAGCACAGTGCCTTGGTTTGCATTAGAAATCCAATAAATGTGTGATGAATGCTGTGTTTAGAAAAACAACAACAAAAACATGAATCTACTCCAATTACAACAAAAAGGCAGAGATTTCTGTTTCATTTTGTTCACTGATATGAATCCCATGCACCTAGAAAGTTCCTGGCACACAGCTGACACTCAATAAATATTTGTTCAATGCATAAGTATTATGACTTTCCAAAGAGCTTGGAGAGTATCTCTTTGACTGATAAATACAGAAAAGGAAATATGTCATATAATGTTTAAAGGAAGAAGCAGATAAGTAATTTCTTCATCCTCTAGACCAGAGGTTGGCAAACTTTTTCTATAGAGGGCCAGACAGTAAATACTTTAGTTTTTGAGGGCCATATGGTTTCTGTAGCAACCATTCAAGTCTACTGTCCAGTGCAAAAGCAACCAAAGACAATATGTGAATAAATGAACACTAATTATCTGTTAGAATTAAGATGACTAGGTAACTATTCTTTTAAGACCATGCTTTCTGTATCTTTATACATTTAGTCCCCACCTCCACACCCCCAGGTACTGTGTTTTGCAATATGGTACCTGTACAGGATATGTTTGTTGCATTAAACTGAGTCGTACACTGATTTCCTGGAACTGTAGTTTTCAGTAGAACCAGTGAACTCAAGTCCCTGTCATTTGCCTTTTCCTTGAATTCTGTCTTAGCAAATGAAAGGAAAGTTAATAGCTGTCGAAACAATGTCTTCTGAAACTGTTGGAGTAAGGAACACATGGTCTCTTGAGTTCCTATTTCTCTTACTTGAAGCATTTTTTCAGGATATCAGTGATTTTTCAGAGATGGCTCTTCTGAGTATCCACAAGACAAGAAATGACAAAAACAACTTTCTCATTACTCATTTAAGTTCACTGTTCTTTTAAAGCTGCCCCCTTTCTCAGTCTTTTTAAAACACTTATTTTCATGAAAGGAAAATGAGAAAATGACCATGGGTATCTACAATTGGCAGAAATGAGTTCCTATATTTTCCTCTCCAGTGACTACCAAGAATGTTATATTCCTGTGAGTTTTATGTTAAATGACTACAATATTTCAGGCCAGGAATCTGTGACATATGGTGATAGTCTATATATTCATTGCCAAAATATATCAGTTTCAAAATATTTAAGTAGTATCAATGTGGAACAATGCCGTCATAAAATGTGTTCTGCACATCTATCCTATACTTGCTCTATCTATTTGCAAAATTTTCAAACTTATTTTTCATTTTGCTAAGTGTTGGCCTCTCTTATGAACTAGGCCGGATTCTCTCTTCAGCTGCAAATGTAATTTTAAACAGAACTCCAATGAGATTACTTGCTGAACATGTTAAACATTCATAGCTTGGCCATATGCTGTTATGGAAACTGCATGGATTTATAGCCATTTGGGTGTCACTAGATAGCACTAATTCACCTGATACCAACTCTAAGTGTACTGGGAAATAATGTTTTAAATGTTTCATTTGCATCTAGACCTCTGTTGAACTACGAGCATGTATTATGTTTATGTATTTTTGGAGAACACTGATTTTTGCATATTGAAAATATATTCCTGTATTTGGTGACTTCTAGAAAAAATTAGGTATATGAGGTCTAAATTTGCACTACAGCACAGTGGTCAATGACGTAAATTACTGAAGTCAGGCAGATTAAGTTTTAATCCCAATCAAACCATTTAATTACTCTAAAACCTTGGTTCTTTCAATGGTAAAAGAGAAAAAATAATCATGCCTACCTGAGAGAATTGCTGTGAATATTAAATATGATAATGTATATAAGGCTTGTAACACCCACAAAAAGAGAAATGTCTTGTGGTTTGTTCTAAAATATGCTCAATAATCATTAGCTCTCGTAGCCTAAACTTACTATTTCTGTCATTGGTTAGCAGCACTCCTTTAAAATGTACAGAAATGCTTGACTTGTTGGAACCTGACTGGGAATGTTGGAAGATGATTTAGGGAACTTAAAAATTGCTGTAAGAGACAAGGTCACTACTACAGTGAATATGCCAATCTATTTAAAAGAAAAAGTAAAAAGGAACAACATCACAGGATGCTCTCTTCATACTAAGTACATCAATAACCTGTCCTAATTGCGTTAATTTTTATTTGGAAGGGAGGAAGTATAGTGTCCATTTTAAACATGCTAAGAAGGACTTATGGAAATGAACACTGTCTTTCTATCCACTGAGCATTTTATCCAATTACATTCAGAAAGACGCTTCTTAGAAATAATTATATTTCGCTGTAATAAGTGAATATATACAGTGTAATGAATATTCACACATATTCAAGTTTGTAAGAATATAAAAAAGCCAGAAAACCTTTAGTTTTTTCTTTAATTGACATGGAGTGCACATTTGAATACACATGGATTCTCTCTGGGTCAGCATGCTCAACAGGGGGCATCTTTGCCCTCCAGGGGACATTTGGCAATGTCAGGAGATGATTTTGGATGTTATAACTTGAGATGGGAGATGTTACTGGCATCTAGTGAGTACATTTTAGGGATGCAACTAAATATACTGCAATGCCTAAGGCTGCCTCTACAACAAGGAATTATATGGCTTCAAATATCAATAATGCCAAGGTTGAGAAACCCTGCTCTGAACTAAGAGCTGCTCAAGGTCCAGTGAATTTAAATCACCCATATCCCAGATGGATACTGGGTAGGCTCTAGAGAATGCATACATTTCGTTAATATGGTTAAATCTTCCCAGTATACTGTGCTGGCTCCATGGTAATAAACCAAAAGCTGAAGTATTAACAGGGAGTTCATATCCTCGAGAAGAAAATGATTAGAATTCCAAAGTACGCTATATGATCTGTCCTACTGCAGACTTCAGTGTGGACAGCAGCCGGACTTACACCTAGAAGAAGGTGATCATCACACTAAGATTTTGCCCAATCATGTGACCAGGGGTTTCTTGGCTCAGATTTCTTAAATAGCACCAGTTCTCATGAACAAATAACATATCAAGCAGTGATGGCTTGGACTTAAGGTTTAGTTCCCAGACAAAATGTGATAAGCACAAACTTTGGATTTTTATTCTCTATTTCCACAGAATTAAAAATCTATTTAATATATCAAGGAAAATATATTATTTTGCAAGTGCCCTTACACAAATACTGCAGAGGCTGCTTAAGAGGTTGTAGCCTTAAACATGGATACTACTTAAAGACTAAAAATGTATATAAAGAACGTTACTTTGAAACTTTTGGTTCTGTACTTGGTGTCGTCTTGGTGATGCTGAAGAGAATTTCTGCGAACCCTGTATTTAGAATATCTTCCATCAGTTCTCTCAGATGAACTGCAGGAATCCTGGAAAAAAAACAAAGGGTCTGAACTGGTAGATAAAAGAAAATTGGTGCTTGAAATTAGAATAAGAAAGAGTTTATACATAGATAAAAATAATAAATAATTACAAGAATTTATAGATATATAGAAGAATCATAGACTATCACAGAGAAAGAAGAAGGCTACATGCAGTGGCTCACACCTGTAATCTCAGCACTTTAGGAGGCTGAGCTGGGAGGATCACTCTAGTGCAGGAGTTTGAGATCAGCCTAAGCAACGTGGGGAAATCTCACCTCTATAAAATATATAAAAATTAGCTAGATGTGGTGGTGCATGCCTGTAGTCCCAGCTACTCAGGGGGCTCAGGTGGTGGGATCACTAGAGCCCAGGTGGCAGAGGTAGCAGTGAAATTGTGCTACTGCACTCCAGCCTGAGTGACAGAATGACAGAATGAGGCTCTGTCTTAAAAAAAAAAAAAAAAAAAAAAAAAAAAGAAATAGAAAAAGAAACAAATTGGTACTATGGATAAACCCATAAAATATACAATGCATCCCACAATGGTTACCTGAATTTTTTAAACAACTAGTCCCTATGCCAATCTATAGTGACTGATACCCTTTGGAACAAGGGGTTCAAGTAGCAATGTGCTATCCAAAGATGTCACTGTTGATACATGCCACATTTGGATGCTGTGTACTATCCCTTGGATTGCTACTTGGCATCAATATATTCTTGTTTTTAAAAATTGTTACCTGCAAAACTAGAACCCTTTTACTTCACTTATCCATAAATAACATCCTATCTTTTAACTATTATGTCACATAAATTTTTAAACTTAAGGATAGCTCCCTTGCCTTTAAAAGCATAAAATGATTCAGGTAATAACAAAAATTAAGAAAACAAAAATTTCCAGGGCTTGCCTTTTTTTCTTTTTTCTCTTCATTTCTTGCAGGAAGAAGGAACCCAGCAAACAGTTACTATAGACAATTATTTAGACATTTCTATTATTATTTAGGGAGAAATTAGAAAAAGAATGAGGACAATTGATTTTGGCATGTAAAAAAAAAAAAAACATATATGGGATTTAGTGTCCCTCAAAGTCCCAAGAAACCTTAAACTTATTGAATGTTCAAGCTAGAAGGGGTATTATAATTCCGAAGTTCTCATGCTTAGTACAAAAACAGCACAACACAAAAACATCTAAAAAACTAGAGCTCAGGGAAGTTAAGAATGATTTACCCAGGGCTGGACAATTTGTGGCAGATTAGGCTTGGAATCCAGTGCTATTCCCTTTCCACCTTATCAAAAATGTACGGTTTAAATATGGAATTGTAGAGCTGAAACAATTCTATTTTTTTTTTTTTTTTTTTTGAGATGGAGTTTCGCTCTTGTCAAGGCTGGAGTGCAATGGCATGATCTCAGCTCAATGCAACCTCCGCCTCCTGGGTTTAAGTGATTCTCCTGTCGCAGCCTCCCGATTAGCCGGGATTACAGGCATGTGCCACCACTCCCAGCTAATTTTGTATTTTTAGTAGACACAGTTTCTCCATGCTGGTCAGGCTGGTGTCGAACTCCTGACCTCAGGTGGTTCGCCCACCTTGGCCTCCCAAAGTGCTGGGATTACCGGTGCGAGCCACCATGCTTGGCCAACAATTCTTTCAAAATGAATATGACCACATTTAAACAAGAATAAAGTCAAGCCTATCTAAATAGGATGAGGTCTGTACTCACACTTAAGTCATAGGCTATGGTACTATCGAGAAATATGTATACAGGAACCCAGAGATAATATTGTTCAAGTGCCTCACATGAATGTGGTCATATCTCCTGAGACATTAAGTGACTTGTCTGGTGCATGAATTTGGACAAGAACTAGGTCTTTGCATTCCTGTTCACACCACACTGATTTTTTGAATGTTTAAAGGGTTTGAATAAATATAATCTACATCTAATAATCTCAAGGCTTCATGTATTTTCATTTAAGGCTATGTCTAGTCATTTTTATTAAGTTGATTGAAATCAGCTCTTTTAAATCACATAGAGAGCTTTAGAATACACGTAGAATGGATTTTAAGCTAAAAGCAGCAGGGCGAAGCAGATGGGCTGTGCTATTTTGCACAGAATTAGATCCCACCTCCAGCTAGTTTATGGGCTCCAAGCTTCAGTGTCCTCATCTATAAAATGGGCAAAAATAACACCCATCTATAGGGTATTGGAAGACTAGGAAACATGTACCATAAAGTACTTAGCACCTGCTAAGTATTATGCAGTGAGGGCATGACACTTGCTAATCAACTCTTTTCCTTTTCAAGCTAAAGGTTTCAATTTTAATATATTGGAAAGTACAATGCTGAACTCTGAAAAAGAGTCTCCCTAAAAATGTACATGAGCTAGACTTGTAGACCATCACTAGCTCATAGGATTAAAAATAATAATAACTAGCCTTTTGGTAATAGTAGAGAATACAATTTTTAAATTGTACTTATGAACATTCTGTTCAGTGTAGACAACTGGGGAAAAGTAATCTGTTTCTGGAGGTTAAACTATATTTTTATAGTGGTATAAGACAGGTTTCTATTTCTCAGTGACAAGTGCCACCTGCTTCCCATTCTTTCTGTTGTCTACCCTTCATTTACTTGGAGAATTTCTGTTAGTTACAAGAGAAAAAAAAATGAAAAGACTACGGGCATAACATATTGCCGGCTATCACATCGGGTTGTTTAAGAGTAAAGAGAAATGGCATTATTTTGGGCATGGTTTCATAATTCTTTGATAGCTATTTAAACTGCAAATATATAGCAAATCATGAGAAAGAATCACAACTTTAGGAAAATATATTTTAAACACTTGATTTTGTTCAATTTGGGATGGTCTAGCTTACCAGAGGTGTCAGCTAAACTGGATCTCTCTCAAAAATATTTGTTACTGAACTAGCAAAAGATGCTTAATGCAAGGTAATTTTAAGATAATGAAGACCTTGGGAACCCCATCATATCAGTGCTTCCAATCAACCAATATGGCATGATCTGGTTATTTTCCTGTACACTGTATCTTTGAATAATATGTCAGATCTAAACAGAGCCTAAATATAACATGAGTTATATTTTAAGGGCAATGTGAAATATGATTACACAGTTGCCGAAAAGAAATCCTCCCATTGTTAGTTTCAGCTATGTGAGGTCAATAAATGATAAATCATTAAAATTTTACATTATATATGCAGCCCTAAGGGTATACGTGATGTTCTCTGGATCAGATCTTGTCTGGCAGGACTGGCAGCAGAGATATTTGTTTTGCATATCTCCTCTATGAGGAATTTAAAAAATCACACAAGGTAAATTAACACATGTAACTAATTAGCTTGATAATGAAATGCTTTGTGGTTAGAGTTCTATCAATAAATGGCCATGAAATATGAAATGTGAAACTTTATGTGGATTTGAATTCATGTGTCATAATATAAAGGTAACCTGTAAACTACCATATCTCTAAAACAAGCAGTACCCAAATAATTCCCAAATTAAAATTGCTAATCGAACAAGTTGTCTACTGACAGTATAATGTGTAACTCCCTTTAATTCTTAGGCTTTTCTAAATTATTGTTAAAGCTTTATGGGACCAACTAAGCTTCTAGTAGTACAGTAAAAGTCTCTATTTTCTGATCTTGTGCTAATATATGTTTCATTGTTTTCAATTCTAACTTCACAAATGTCAATAAACTCTGATAAGATGGTATGTTAAAAGTTCCCAAGGTTTTTTCATCCTTCTTCCTTCTCTATACTTTTCTTTGCACATCAGGAAGATGTCAAGTGTTCTCACTCAGATAAAAATACTGAAAGAGACAAGCCAACTCCTTCTCACTCTGAAGTCTTTGAAATCTTCTAGTAGGCTCAGTTTCTCAGGCACAGACTCCAGATGGTCCAAGGCCACTCGGGTACTCTGAAATAGAAAACATAAGGAAACCAAACATTATAAAAAATTGATTAATACTCTCAGAATCCACATACTAAAGATCAGATGCACCACTGGAAGAAGCAGTTCAAGCTGTAGATTTAGACAGTCAAATAAGAACAGATATAATAGTATTTCCGAGATAAATGTATCTTTTGAAATCAATTATTTCATTTCAAAAAGTATATGAGATGCATTTGCAAGACTGACTCAGATACAAAAACTCTTCCTGGATAATTGCTTTCAACTGATATGCTGTGAAACTTTCAATAGAGCATTTCATATTAATTTACAAACCTGCTTCAGTGAACATCAGAAATAAACCACAAGGTAATACTGAGAAATAGATGAATTTGCAGTTACTTATCTATGGAGCATATTAGAGATTCTCAAATGTTGCCGTTATAAAGAAGAAAAGAGTTCTCAGCAATTATTTCGGTTAAAAGGGAAAGAGGAGTGACACTCAAGATTTGGGAGAAATATCTGAAATTAAACATTTGCAACAGGGACACAATGTCCTGTTGATCATAAGTCAATAACTTATTATATAGTCTTTAATGAGCTAATCACTGTTGCACCCACCTGTGAACATTGAGAAAATAATCTGAACATTATTTCAAAGGAAATGTGAAATAAAAGGGTAAATGGTAAAATACCCTTCAGACCAGAGACTGCATATGTTACAGGCATCTCTGTATTTTCAGTCCTGTCACAATGCCAGACATCTTAGGCAGGCAACAGGTGCTAGCTCTTAAATTTAAAACAGATTTTAGCTGTTCAATGAAAGAAACAATAAACCCTATGGCTGATGCATGGGAAGAAAGTGAAGTGTCCTTCAAGAGCCTGGACATAAATTTGCACAAAGTTGCAGGGAAGTTGGTGGCCACTCAATATTCCATACGCTTCCCTACTTCTCCCCTGTGAAAGGTTCTGAACAATGGACTCTGAGAGTGTTCACTTCTGGAATGAGACAGCTGAACCTGTGTGTTCCCCCTTCTATCCCAGCCTCTGCCATGAAGGCCCTGATGGCCACTTGCTCCAGAAGGCATAACTACCAGATTAAGATGAGAGCTGCCCACCATAGTGGACTTCACATGAGTCACGCAATAACCTCTATTGTGTTAGCTATAAGATTTCAGGGTTTGTCAGTTACCAGTGCATCATATAGCATTAAATATCACAAATAATACTTACTCTGAGAATTAAATAATAAAATAGTAAGATAAACAACGAAATTGTAAGTAGTCAACTGGCTCATTTTGTAGAATGGGGAGTCTTTCAATTATGAGTATGTTAAGATTTTCTTTTTTCTTTTTCTGAGACAGGGTCTTGCTCTGTTGTCCAGGCTGCAGTGCAGAGGCACATTCATAGCTCACTGCAGTCTTGACCTCCTGGGCTCAAGGGATCCTCTGACCTCAGCCACCGAGGATCTGGGATTACAGACACACACTACCACACCCAGCTAATTTTTGTGTATTTTTTTCTCTGGAGGAGTTCACTATTTTCTCAGTTAACTTTCCTATTTGAAATCTCCTATCTCCCTGAACAGGGAGATGCTGTTCTCTGGTTGGCATATCCAATCCAGAGCCTCACTGATGTAATTTCCCCCAGAACATATACTTTATGTCTTTCACAGGGTTCTGGGGAAGAGGCAGGTATGGAGAAAGAGGGCTGAGGGTTTAACCCTTTCTTACAGACACTTTCAGTGTACCCATCCAACCGCTCCTTCCACAGTAATTGAGCTAATTACTCCAATGCAAAAGCCTTTCCAGAATTTTGCAGGGTGAGTGGTATTCTATTGCTATCGCTATCCCATTGGCAGGTCCTTGATTTTCACCTTTTCTGTTCCGAGTCATTTTACCACTTTCCAATGTTCTGTGAGTTGGAGTAACAGATATCTTCTGGTTTTGACATGTGTAAATCAGTTTTTCTATTTCTTCATATCCTTACTTTTGTAATGAGACTTTTGACAAGGGCAGAAACACCTTCACTTTGCCATTCTGAAAAGGAAGTCTACGTGCTGTTTCCTCAAGTTCATAAAGTCTTCTTTTTCAGAGTCCATTGAAAGGATTTAGTATTTTGTTCCTTCTGCTTAACATTTATATTATTGTTAGTCTTTAGGTCTCATGTGCTCACTTACACTGCCATGTGTTTTAAATGACTCCATTTACTGTTTTCACGTGTAGGAAAGATTCATCAAAATGATGTGTTTGTTACTGTCGGCCACAACACGTAGGCTTAGGAGCAGGCAGTTTTAGCCACTGTATATGCTATATCATTTAAATAATAAAATTAGAGGTTTTCTCAGGAATTATATTTACTCCTGAACAATAAAATATAAAGCAATGCCCTGATGATTTTAAAGCAAAATTTTATGCATTGCACAAAATCCTCTTCATAAACACACTCAAGTAATACCTGCAGTATTAAAATTTTATTTCCTTTTTTTTGGTCCCATAATTTTTCTCATTTAGAAGTGATCTTCGGAACCCAGATCAGGTAAGTATGTTAAAACTCATTTTGGGCTCAAAATAAGCAAATGATCTCTTGCCCTACTGTCAAATGCAGCATGTTATGTAAATAGTTTTGCTTAACATTTTCAATCAATCACGTGACTACATGAAACCATCCCTTTCCTTGCATGTGTTTACATACTGTTTTTTGACTATGATGTTTTTGTGAGTAATTTTTGAAAAAGTCCTTGACTCCTTCTTTTCTCAGGGCAGTTATTTTTATTCTCCCCTCTCCTGCCATGCCCCCCACCCTCCCGTTCCTCCATTAACTGATCTTTGTACTTTCTATTTATTTCACTTGTGGCTCAATTTATATTCCATGTATGCATTGATTCTGAATACCTTCCTCAATATCAGAAACACTTTCCGGTACGGCTACCTTTCTTTTTATCCTTATATTCTAGTCAATTAACAACAAACGTGTATTTTGTATATCACAGAAAGATCCACAAACATAGATGGCATACTTCCTGTTCTTCAGGAGCATTTAACTTAGCCAGGGGAGCAAAAGATTTAATAATTATACAAAGAAAAAAGTTATTTGTACTTATTTTAAGGGACTTGCGTGCACAAATGCTGAAGTATTTAGGGCATTTGCAACAAGAAGATGTGAAGAAATGAGGACAATGAGTCCAAGCATACAGGCATCTCAGGTCTCATAATTTCATGGCTAAGTTATATTTTTGGGGAAAAAATGTATTTTCTGGCTCTTCTCTCTCTCCCTCTCTGCATGTATGTGAGTGTACTTAAAACTGCCACTTTGACATACAGACTCAAGAACATGAATAACATTACAACTTTTTTTTTTTTTTAAGATTGGTTGGAATTCCATGATTAGAATCTTGTCACATTACTTGAGATTTCAAAATTACTTTCACTCCAAAACTCATAGCCAGAGAGACAAGATCCATTAGCAGATGAATAGTTTAAGAAACTTGCTGTATTTCAGAGATGGCATAAGGGCCTATATCATGTTAATTCCCAAGGTGAAATACTTTGTGCAAACTCAGGGAAACCTTTTATTTTTTAAGTTGATTAATTTTTCCTACCTTACATTATCTAATGCTTTAAAGGCATGGGCAAGACCCTACTGTTAGAAAATTAAGGGAGCAAAGTTTATTTCAATAATGTCACCAGCAAACTGAAACGTGCTTAATTTGTCTTTAATTTTCATTATTCTCTAGAATAAAAAAATCAAATGCTTACAAAGGGGTTTAAAATTAAAAAACAAAGAAAGGTTTACAATTAAGATTCCACTTCATAAAGGGCCTGTACATTGTGTATATTTGGTTTATCTCAGAGGCTAGAAGAGCTGGACTTCCATGGGTCTAGGAGTAGGGTCAAAGCAGATGATCAGTTAATCTTAATCCACTTTAGTAGCAAAATGAAAGACTGAACCATAAACACATAATTCAATTTTGAATGCACTTCATGATCCTTATACCACCATATGAGATATGTATGTATTACTTTTCTCATCATTATACAGATGAGGTAACTGAGGACCGGAGAGTGTAAATAACCTCTTTTCAGTCATGTGGTGGCAAAACTGGTATGCAAATCCAAGTAGTCCGAATGCAGAAATGGCAAGGTTCTTATCACAAAAATATTTTCATGGCAAATCACCAGCTAAGAAGGAGTATGTAGAAGCTGTAATAGTGAGTGCTTTATGTAAATTCCTAACCTCCCTCTAGCTATCACTCTCAGCAGCTAGATTTTGAAGATGTGTCCTTGATAGGCTTATTTCTGGAAGAAAAGTTTTAAGATGAAACCATAAAGAATGTCATATCACTGGCACTAAAGAATCTGTACTCAGGACCACGTGTCCAAAAACACACATACACACACACACACGCAGGTTCTGGATAATCTTTCTGGTGATTAGAGGATGTTAAATGTCAGAGGAGTTTTATGATACTACCACTGCCTTTTCTTTTTTCATAACATTTAACACTAGTGAAGCATACTACCTGGACCCTAAGAGGTGTTTCAAACAAACGTTGGCTGAATGCAGACAAAGGTAGACTTACCATGTTCTAATAAACCCACTGAACCTTGACCTCTTTATTAAAAACCCAGAAGCACAAGTTTGATGTTTTATGTATTTTCTCTAGACTAAGGGCGAGATCAAGTGGTAGAAGCAATAGTGAAATTCAGAAATCTTGTCTAATACGCCCTGTGGCTTTTGCACCTACAGATGTACTTGGCTATCTGTGGACAAGGGCAAAGAGGAAGCTGTCAGTTTTACCATTCTAAAAGCTTCAACAAACACCAAACTCCAGTACAGACGGAATTCAGCCATCTGTACTGTTCCACAGTACATTTTCCTTAGTAGTTCTTTTATTTTTGACTGCAGGGAAAACTGAATAATATAGTATGACAACATAAGTAGCAGCAATTAGGAATTAAAAGGGGGAATGCATCACAATTCTTAGATTTCTGTCTTCTGTACAGAAAACTTAAGGAACAAATTTTAACCATAAGTATATTTTAGTACTTATACTGTTCTTTGAAAAAAAATGCACATTTATTTTCTTATTAACATATAACAGCTACCATTTTCTTATAGTGTTATTGAACTCATATGTGTTTGAGGTTTAGATGATGAATAAATTAAAGGAGATGATACCTACATTTTTATTTTAAAAATAAATGTGTGAGTTTTTGGCACTACACACATGTTAAATAAACAAGGCTATGAAGCAGTTTATTTGGGTTCAAAAATGCAATTTTATTTCATTTGGAAACAGATCCACTGCAAAACTTTCCTGACAAATGGTTGAAAGGTGGTAAAAGGACCTGAGTAAACACGTTTCAAGGAGAGGAAGGGTGAGATCATAAAAAGGATAGACTGTATGCCTTTTCACTTGTGGTAACTCGATCCAGCACAGCTGTATTGGCTTCATAGGGCCCTGTTTTCCAAATCGTATAAGACACTCACTGGAAACAAACCAAACAGTAGCAGAGAATAGGCCAGCAAAGTCATGGTGTCGATGCACATCCTTTATGAGCCTCAGTGTTCAAAGTTGTCTGAATTTCTTGGGATATCAGAGAAGTCCTCTATTTCTAGGCTGTATTTTATGAGCAGTCTAAAACATCAGATACCCACTTAGAAGTGTTTACATGTGTCTTGGGCTAAGAGGGTATGTAAGGCTTGTTAAGTAAAAATGCGAGTTAACATGGCACTATGACATCAGTGTCTACATTTGACTAAATCTAGAAGAGTTTTTGTCAACAACAAATTCAATTTGTCTTCATATAACACCATTCTAGTCAAAAGTAGCAGAAGATCTCCTTTAAAAAGCAATTATAAAATTTGAGAATAAGTAACGTATTTTCACTGAAAACTGAGATACAGAAGGCTTTCTAGGTATTTTCCAACTCTTATTCACACTATTCTTTTAAGAGAGGAACTATATGATACACAGAATCTGCTTTCTTATTTATTGCTTTCTTATTTCCTATTGCTTTCTTACTTCTAGGTATAACCAAATTATGTTACAGTCAACTCATCGTCTTCTATTAGCTTAAAAAGATGTAGCAGTTTCTCCAAATGAGTGATTTGGTTTCTTTTTTTTTTTTCCTTTCAATAAGGAAACACCAAGAATGATTTGATGGAGAAAGGAAGACAGAGGAACAAAGAATCCTATCTCTTCCCCCAAGGATTCTTGAGATTGTCTCCTTTAATATCATTCTTGCCACTCCCTGATATAAAGAAAAAAGAACATACAAAGACAAATGAGGAGTTGAATGTTCTCTGTGTGCTGAACAATAAACTAGGCATTTACAACTGTTTTACAAGGAGGGTCTTGAGATCTACAATCTATTTAATTGTAATCACTTCATTTCTTAAAATTGAACATAAAATGTACTCACACAGGAAAGAAATTTCAGAGCATTTGCAAAAAAAAATTTTAAGTGATTACATGTTAAAAAATGAACAAACAGTATAAGCAAAGGTTTCTTGGAAGAGATTGTGTTTGGTAATTTCTGCTATGGTGACAGATAAAGAAACTATGCTTCTAGATACACAGGTCTCAGACACATGTGACCAGGTGAGTGATGAAGAGAGGTAGAAGGTATGCTGCACTGGAAATCAGCATCCCTAATTTGTGGATATTCATAGTTCCAGTAATGTTACTTACTTGTATTTTGTGATTTTGGGAATTTAACTTTGCCCTGCCCTTCTAAGCTTCCATATCTTATTTGCAAAATGGGGATAAATAATGGTCTTTATTATTCTATACCCATGGAATAATACATTCACTTTCACTTTTTTACTTGTGACTATCAAGTACTTACTTGTGATAGTCACAAGTAGGAGAGTGAATGTGAATGTGCACTGAAAATTGTCAAGGGCTTTTCAAACAGCAGTTTTTCTGAAAAAAGCTGAATCTGTGAGGTACTATCAACTCTAGCAACTTCCAAAAGGAGAAGAGGTCAATGACAATCTAAAATTAGAGCTAATAAAAACTAGTCAGCAGAGCACAAAGCAGAAACAAGCCAAACTTAATTAAAACTATATCCAGTATTTAGAAATGCATGTACTATTCTACAGACATAATCTAAGATGTTAAAGTAATAGAAGTGTAATGGCACATAAATTACTTTTGTATATACTGTGCTTTCCATGGAGAATGTTCCTTCCAATTTCCTTATCTGGTTAACACTTTTCCCTACAATGCTATGAGCATCTTCAAGCATACAAGAAACGTGAAAGAAATTTACAGAGCTCACCCAGATACCCTAGACACCCAGATACCACCTAGATTCAGCCATTAACAGTATGTTATATATTTGCTTTATCGTATTATCAATTCATCTCTCCATCACTGTCTATCCTTTGATCCAACTTACTTTTGGGGTGCATTTCAAAGTACATTGCATACCTGAATGCACATTCTCTTAACTAATTTAGCATGCATATCATCGACTCCACTTCATTATGTTTTTTAATGTAGAATTTGGCTATAATGAAAAGCACAAATCCTAAGTGAACTGGTTACCTTTTATTTTCTTTCATACGTCAGCTTAGTCATCACTTCCTCGGGGAAGGCTCCCTGGCTTTCTCTGATACTGTGAAACAATCTCTCCATTGCATCATGAGCTTCACTTTGGCAACACCTATTGGAGCACTAATATTATATTCATTTGTGTGACTGATTAATGCTTGCATCAACAGTGGGTAATAAACATCGTGAGGGTAGGGAATGTGTGTCCCCAGCATTCCACCAACTGCCTGACCCAGGAGAGGTGTCAGTAAATGCTGTGTAAACAAATGAATGAATATTATTCGATGAAGGAAAGGTTTTCACATTTATTCAGTCTGCAAATATTTACTGAATGCCTCAGACACTGTTCTAGAGGTGAAAAGCTAAAACCTCTCTTGTTCTCAAGAACAGAAATGGGAGAGAAACTAACACGATCATAAAATGTGATGTCATAAATGCTCTGAAGAAGTGTAAAGCAGGGTAAAGTGGTAGGGAGTGATGGGGTTTCTATTTTAGACACAGTGGTCTGTGACAGCCTCTCTGATGCAATGGTTTGAGAGCAGACTGAGTCATGAGCATCGCTAGAGGAAAGCAATGGGGACAGGATAAACTCAGAGCCAAGGCCCTAAGGAGGGCACCTGTCTGGCGCCTTGCAGGAACGAATAGTGAGAAGCCTGGTGCAGCCAGGTACGAGCTCGCTGCCAGGTGAGGCCAAAGACGCCTGGAGCAAGAGCTTTTAGAGCCTTTTTGACCACAGTCAAAGTTTTGTATTTAATTCTTAATGAGATGGAATATCTTTTGAGATTTTTGAGCAGGGGAGTGACATCCTTTCATTTACTCTTCAAATAAATTTGATGATATTGTTTGGAGAACAGACTGCCAGCCCCTCAGCCCTAACCAGGAGAAGGTCTTGTGGAGTTTGGGAGTACTGTGTGAGGGTGAGATGGGCAGCTCACTCCTATGCTGGGGACCTGCTAAACAGTAGCAGAAATTCTGAGACCTACCTCAGGGTGTCCTTTGCATAGAGCTCTGTGAAAAATTTATTGGGAGAATGGGCAGAATCCCCAGAAGGCCAGTGGTGTCATACCAAATGCTCCTGATTTACCCAACACACTCTCACCCCAAAAGCATGCACTTGGACTGTGAACTTCTGAAAATGTCCTATATGTCCACAAAATATTTTCTCTAATCATATTTTTACTTGTGGCATCCTTCTGATTAAGGACAGACAGCAAGACATGGTAAAAAAAGATCACTGATAAGAAATCAGGAGATCCAAGGTTATGGCTCAGCTTTGACAATGCCCGTTGTATGAACTTGGGCAAATGATTTAACACACGATTCTCAGTTTCTAAGTCAGGAAAAAGGGAAAATAGGATCTGAATATCTCTAATAAACTTTTTGTCATGAGCCTTAGTCCACTGTAGCATTAACTTCTTCCTATAGCAGGTTAGGATCTGCTTTTTAAGCTTAAAAGTTGAAAACAGTATAGGGAAAAAAAGATTTTATAAAGAGAAGGCAAACTAAGGAGAAAGTACATAAGGGTTCTTGGGGTTAATATTTACTACTCAAGAATACCTATGGGGTGAAAAAAAACCTTCATTCTTCTATGGTTGAAAGTGAAGCTAATGACTGTGTTTAAAAAAAAAAAAAAAAAAAAAGGAAAAAAGACATTTCTGTCTCCTTGGGTGTTTGCCCCATCAAATTACCAACTCCAAATATTTGTCATGTTGTATTTTTAGAAAAGACGCTTCCAAAAGCAGGCAATCAACTTGCTTTTCATTTTTTTTCATCTTATAACTGGCCTAACTTAAAAAAAAAAAAAAAAAGATCTCACAATTTTCCCCTTATCTAAAGACTGCTAATTAGCTTCTGGTTTAATTGCCACAAATGTTATTCCATACTTCTGCTTCTCTCCTGAAAGCTTCTATGCCACTGTGACTTTATCCGTGAAGGTCTATCTGTCTGTAATGTTCTCTACACATTGATTAAATTAGCTCACTGATTCTCCCGAAAGATTTGGCTTGGTCACTACCTCCTCTAATATGGCAATTAAGAGCATGCACTCTTGAGGCAGTCTATCTGAGTTTAAATCCTGGGTTAGTCACCTACTGGCTATGTGTCTATAGAAAAGTTCCTGATCTCTCTACACTGGGACTCAGTTTCCTAATTTTGCAGAGTTGTTGTAAGGATCAAATACATTACCACGTGTAAAGTGCTTCAAGCAGGGCTTGGCATGTGGTGAACACTCAATAAATGCTAGCTATTACTACAATGATAATACTAGTTGTTATTCCGTGATCCTTTCCTCTGAACTCTGGGTCCGGTGCCCAGCCTTAGTATTCCCTACGAGCATACGTATCTTCCATCCTGTGTGTAATCATTTTATAATGTGCATTTACTTGTCTCCTTCAGTAGGCTGCAAATTCCTTAAAGGCAGGATAATTTCTTTTTTTTTTTTTTTGAGATGGAGTTTTACTCTCATCGCCCAGGCTGGAGTGCAATGGCACTATCTTGGCTCACCACAACCTCTGCCTCCCCGGTTCAAGCGATTCTCCTTTCTCAGCCTCCCGAATAGCTGAGATTATAGGCGTGTGCCACCACGCCAGACTAATTTTATATTTTTAGTAGAGACAGGGTTTCTCCATGTTGGTCAGGCTAGTCTCAAACTCCCGACCTCAGGTGATCCCAAAGTGCTGGGATTACAGGCGTGAGCCAACATGCCTGGCAGGATGATATTTTTACCTATATTTCCAGTGCTGAGCACTTGGTATCACACACGAATAAATTTCAGTTTTATTATATAAAACCTTCTCATCATAAACATAAATAAAGATACATTTAGAACTTACAAATATGGTGGCAAGAAGAAATACTGCAAGATTATATTTTAAATGTAGAATTTTAAAATTGACTATCTTTGAGAAACAATATTTCTCAACAGACTCAAAATTAAAGAAATAATAAAAACAAAAAACACAACTGAAAGAAGAAAGAGAGGACAGTAAAGTTCAACTAAACAGTATAGACTGAGTTAAAGAGAGGAAGATGGGAACCAAGTCTTCAGAGCAACCACGGTGAGGTGGCATACGAGGTGAGTGCTCTGAAGAGTAACCTGCTTCCCATGGATGAGTTGACAGGAGCTTAGCCCTGCTAGACAATGATGGGACACTCAACACAGGGCAGATACTGAGAAATGCTAATCATTTCCCTGAATGCTGCAAAGCCCTGGCCCCAAGTCCTCAAGGCACCCTAAGCAGGTAATCACATTTGTCTCTTCCATATTTAACCTGGAGCAGAAGGCCCTGATAAAGAGCTCTGATTAGGAATGATAATTGTTCTGGCTGAGGTGGGGGCCAGGATGATTTACTTAAAAGTACTTTGGTGAGGTAAACATAATTAATCTTCTCTGTTCTCAAAATAAAAGGCTATTTTCTTTTTTAGAGATGTCCTGTGTTCTCAAAGAGAATGACGAAACAAATTAATCATTTTCCATTACTCCACTACACAGTGCCTGGATGTTGAAAGACCACGTGAACAGCTAATCCCCCAATATGGATGAGTTTCTTGAGACAGGCAGATCAGATCTAAATAGAAATCTGGCAAGGTATTTTCTTTTTATCATTGTGGCATTGAGATTTAATTCAAAATTAGGTGAGATCAACTATGCCTATATTTTTAAAGTTTGCTTTCATAATTAATCCTTTTTTGAACACTTAGAAACTCTCTTCTGGATTTTGTACCAAAGTGCTTCCCTGACAACTGCTGCCAAAGCAGACAGAAGCAGACTAGCAGGTATATTTTAAAACCTTCAAAAATCCAGCTGCACTACCTCAACGAATCCTTATTGCCACACCACACTTAGTTAAAAGTACCAATAATCTGAAGTTAGGGCACTACATTTTGGCAGACAATTCATCTAAACAGCTAAAGTTAAAGGCTAACTTTAAGTATGTTTGATATGCTCTATTAGGGTATGTCGTAAATGGCTCAACAAAAAGTATAAAAGGGTATGTATGAAGTACATGTGGGCACAAGTATATGTTTTTGAAGTCAGTCAGGTGCTGAATTTTTAACTACTGGCTGAGAAAAATGGATCATGAAAACCAGTGGACACATACAGCTGACAGTGTTATTTGGTGAGCAAATTCATCTAACATTTGCCACAATCAATTGTTTTCCTGAAACTCCAATAGCTAGAAAGTCTTTCCCCTCCCCTCCGAAATGAAACCCATGCATTCATTTAACTGGACAACAATGAAGCTTTGTGGCTGGTGGTCAGTATGAAAAAGAGCCGGTCTTGCCAAAACAATTACAAGTTTTGAACTCAGGTCCCCTCCCCTGCTTCATTTTACATATTCAACTAAAATGAGTAAGTCCTGCAGCCTTTACTAGACACATTAAAAGCTAAAAGTAGCCAAAACCACACAACTCTGGACATTTCAATTGTGCTATGAAAACTCTAGAAAACATGCAACTCTGGAAATTAGACAGGATTTCACAAAAGCTTATTACAGAGATACTAGGTGCGGCATCCAGTCTTTCCTGTATACAACAAGCATTTACTATCACCTACTATGTGCAAATCAAATCTATAACATCACTATACCAGACTTCATTCTGCTAAAGCTGATCAGATTTAGCTCAAGAACATTCTTTGGGTTTCTGAATGAAATAGGCCAATAGAGATAAACATGTACATTGTATCATAATTTTTCGTTAGCCATCTTTTTTCCCCCATTAAATTGAAAACTCTTTTACATAGGGACTGTCTTAGTTTGGCGGCTAAGTAGTAAAATAATAAAAATACCATAGGCTGGGTGGCTTAAACAACAAACATTTAGTTCTCACAGACCTGGAGGCTGGGAAGTCCAAGATCAAGGCTCCAGGAGACCTTGTGTCTGATGAGGACCTGCTTTCTGGCTTATATAGACAGCCACCTTTTTGAGGTGACCTCACATAGCCAGGGGAGAGATCATCTCTCTAGTATCTTTCTCTTCTTACACCGGCACTAATTCCATCATGCAGGTTCTATCCTCATGGCCTCATCTAAACCTAATAATCCCCAAAGTGTCTACCTAACTTGCTAGCTTGCAAGTTGGGCAAAATCTTCACGATTATACTTTGGGCAATACAATATACATATAAAAGAATCACATAGAAGGATGTTGGAATCAATGAACTAAATAATCATTATAACATAATATATTAATATATAAATATAGTATATATATTTATATATTATGTTATAGTGATTATTTAGTGATTATATATATACTATATTTATATATTATAGTATATATTATATATTATACTATATATATTTATATATCATGTTGTGATTACTTATATAAATATAAATATATAGTATGTATATATTTATATATTATGTTATAGTGATTATTTAGTTCATTGATTCCAACATCCTTCTATGTGATTCCTTCATTCCTCTATGTTCACATTATTTTAGTTCTTTCCAGCAGTTAGAAATCACAGATGAATAATGATTATAATTTCCAGAATGATAAAATAGCAAAATGCCTTAAGCATATGAGATCAATAAGATCTATTATGTAACTGCAAGGCAGAATGGGACTTATTCTATTTTAAAAATAAGGAAAATCTCTATTTGTGCCTGCATAGAAGATCTTTTTAAAAAGGATAAAAGTTTTTTTTAAAAAAATCAACACTTAAAAATGTCTTAAAACCAAGATTGGGTTCAATTGACTCTGACGGTAGACTGAAAAGTAAACTACCCTTGAAAAACTCTCAACCTTTTACCATCATTCTCAGAATCCTCTTCATCCTCTTAGTCTCAAGTTTCCCCTCCCTGTGAGCCTACCCAAACCACTTCTGTGGCATCTGATAGGACTTCAAGAAGTACTTGCCCTATGCCACCCACCAATGCAGTGCGTATAAGAAGGAACCATGCTTCCTACTCAGTCCATTGCATGGAGCAGTTGGTTATCACATGTTGAATGGAGAAATGAATGAAAGGCAGCGAGTGTGATGCAACAAAGGATTAACACAAGGAAAAATTAGAAAAGGAAGATGAGAAAGGCAGTTTACATAATCTTAATCAATATATCAGCTATTACACTGATTTGCCACAAGAAATAAACAAAAACCACTGATTTGTTTTTAACTGTTTATATAGTTTCCAAAGAAACAATTTTGTAAATCAGTCAATTTGTTGTGATTTATTAAAATAAGAGATTTGGTCACTTGGCGAATTCATGACTGGGAAAACTAGTCCTTGAAGTTAGGTCTAATACATTTTAATGTTAATGAAAGGCTAAAATGAAGCTCCCTAGAGTCTTGGATGGTTACAGAAAATAAAGTGTGAGAAAGAATCTTCCTTACAATTGTTGTTTTAGTAGATTAAAAAGAAAAAATAATGGGAGAAAAGACATAACACTATCAGTAGAAAAGACATGAAATTAAGTCTGTGAAAATGAGTAGGACAAAATCCAGTAGATGCGAAAGCAGAGTAACACCAGGTTTTAGGCAACACACTAAAGGCACATTCTTGAAGGACATGTTGAAGATGGCATAAATCTGATTCTCACCCATGGCTATACATTACAATCATCTGGCAAGCTTTAAAAAACACTGGGTCCTATCCCAGGTCAATTGAATCTGGGGGTGAGGGTGTGTTGAACTAAAATTACTAGGGTTATTAAATAAGAACTTAAATCTATATTTCCTGGAGCCTACATGTAAATAGCTGAACTGAGTTTTGGAGGTAAAATTAATATGACCAGAATGGCAATACTAGAACAGAATGCAAATCACCTGATTAATGAGCCAAACCTTTCCAGTCCACATTCCACTCTTGTGGCTGGTAAAGGTAATGACTACATCAGGGAGGATTTTAAAAATTATTATTATTATTTTGAGATGGAGTTTTGCCCTGTCACCCAGGCTAGAGTGCAATGGTGCAATCTTGGCGCAATGCCACCTCCACCTTTCAAGTGATTTTCCAGCCTCAGCCTGCCGAGTAGCTGGGGTTACAGGCGCATGTCACCATGCCCGGATAATTTTTTGTATCTTTAGTAGAGATGGGGTTTCACCACGTGGGCCAGGCTGGTCTCTAACTCCTGACCTCGTGATCCGCCCGCCTCGGCCTCCCAAAGTGCTGGGATTACAGGTGTGAGCCACTGCACCTGACCCAGGGAGGATTATTTTTAAAATTTAGAAAAGGACTTTCCCATCCATTATTTCATTTGACCTTCTGAGCAAACCTGTGACACAAGCAGGACAAGGATTAGGCCCAATCTCCTAGATAACAGAAAACAGGCTTGGAGAGTTAAGTGAGTCACTCATGTGAAAAAGCCAGAATTCACAACCAGGTCTTCTAACTCCCATCCACCAGCGTTGGAGACTTTTGCCTTACCCTGTTGCTTAATTCCTACACTTCTGGAACAAACGTACTCTTCTTCAAGGAAAAACTAGTGTAGAATTAGAAGCTTTGAAGTATTTCACAGAAAAATGAGGTTTCAGTTAGAAATGAAAGGTATAAAATGAAAATCAGAAGTCCTTGGAAAAGAAGGTGTAAAGGGAGTACCTCAATAATCCAAATATTTTAACTCAGTGAGTCCATGTTTTAGCAGCTTTCTAAAGCCACTATATGGCAGATGCCTGATAGCAATCAGCCAACCATGTCAAGGCCTCTGCTGTGGATAGAAAGAATACGTAGCAGTGAGATGCTACGAGAGAAAAGCATTGCGAACACTCCAGAAAATCATTCATGGAAGACCAGCTACGCAAAATAATTAACAAGTGAGCCTGAAGAGCAACGAGGGACGGCCTATTGTGACAATTGGCCTTTTACTGCTTGATGTTCAAAAATAATGTAATTGGGGCATGTGATAGGATGAAATCATATACTAGTGTTAAATAATTAACATGAGACCACTTTGGGTATTTATATTAATAGTACTAATAGGACAGTTTATACTCTCTTCAGCCTTTCATCTGAGATCGAAGTTTAATAAAAGCTCTAAACAAACTTTATAAAATCTTGTGTAAGTGGTATTATAGCTGCTATGCAGATGCATAAAAAAAGGTCAACTGAGGTGTTTAATATCACAAAGCTTGAGATAGAACTAGTAATGCAATCTAGGGGCAGGCCAGCTCTTCATCACTCAAAAGGAAGAAAACTACATCAAAGCTGTTTTATGAAACTCCATTTACCAATGAGCTTAGGGCATATGATGACAATTTTAAGTATGGTCCAAGAATGTCCACACCCTATTTCTGAGTCTACTTCTTACCCTGCTCAAGGTAAATATGGGATTTGATGGCAAAGTTTCTTTCTCTTTACTTTGTATCATTTACTAGATACTTGCAAAGTGTTCCTTACTCATGTCTTCATTACTCTCACCAGTCACAAGTGGAGAATGTGGAATAGAAAGAATGCTGTGTTGCTAATCAGGACATTTAAATTTTAGCCCTGGTTTTGTCACACTTAGAAATTCATAAACTCCTTTGGCCTCTACGCGTCTCTTGAATAGGGTGAGGGGTTTTGACAAGGATCTCTAGGATGGAGTTATAACATTACTCTAAAATGTGAGAACCATTGCAGCAGGCACCTTGTCTGCAGTATGCTTTACGACAGTGTCAGGACAGGGTAGGGACTTAATAAATATCTGATACATAATATAATATGATTAAACTAGGGTAAGCTGTTTGATAGTAACTATTGGCAACATGGAAATTTTCTGAAGACCCCAGATTTTTAATTCTTCCCACATTAGACTGAAGCCTGCTAGGAAGAGGAAATTTTTTTTTTTTTGAGACAGAGTCTTGCTCTGTCACCCAGGCTCGATCTCAGCTCATTGCAACCTCCGCCTCCTGGGTTCAAGCAATTCTCCTGCTTCCACTTCCCTAGCAGCTGGAATTACTGGTGCCTGCCACCACACCTGGCTAATTTTTTGTATTTTTAGTAGAGATGGGTTTCACCATGTTGCCTAGGCTGGTCCTGAACTCCTGAGCTCAGGCAATCGGCCTGCCTTGGCCTCCCAAAATGCTGGGATTACAGGTGTGAGCCATCGCACCTGGCCCCCCAGAGAAGAACTTTTAAAGATGATCTAGTCCAGCCCAATCATAACAACAACAACATAATTGAAATTCAGAGAGGTTAAATAATTTGGCCAGGGTCATGTGCCTGGCTATGGTGGGACATGACCAGAATCTAGATTTTCTGACTATTAATCAGATACTAGTTTTTTTATATCACTTTCCATAATTTAAAACTAGTCATATAATAATTTTCAGCTAAAGATTGAAGGTAATTTGTTAAAATTAGATGCACAAAATGAAAATTATTTGTATCAGTTTTTCATTAAAGACTATTTAAAATGTATATGAAATATACTATTCCTACCTACTATATATTGTGAGTGTAATACAAATACCTTATTTTATAGTTAAGTTAGGATCTTAAAAGATATCGAATATACTATCATTACTCTGAGATTTCATCCACATAGGCTCCCTTAAAGAGAGCAGAAGGCATTTCTTATGTGTTAGATTTTACAGAAAGATACTGCCATTGTTTTATAATACACTTTCATATTATCCTCACAATATAAAGTGAGAGCTTTTACCCAGAGAATGCGTTGTTCTTAATATTGTTTAGAACACATTATCCACCAAGGAAGTCAGAAAGTCAGTATGACTACTCATCAGCATCAAATATGACACTGTCAGTCTGACCTCCAAACACTGAGCAATTCACTAATACTAAATTCATCTGCTGGTGAAATTGCATTCCTTATGTAATTTCTCAGTGATACCTTTCTTATGTTACCATGTTTATGAAAAATTTGACAGGGCTGTAGAAAACAATTTTTGTAGACTGAAAGAAGCCTCACTTTTTTTTCTAAGTTGGCCATCACTTTTTGCCACAAAGTTGTAATTCTGCATAAACAGCCCACTTGTTTTAGCAGTATTTTCTACATTCTACCATAAACAGTCATGTTTCAGAAGCTTAACCCTTTGAAGATATCCCCATTATTGGAAAAGGTACGTATTTCAGTACTGACTAACATAGAATACAGGCTGTGTATTTTGGGACAAGGTGGAGAAAGGAGAATGTCTAGATTGTTTCACCCAAGATCCCTCATGAGAGATTCATGAGGATATTTCCGTTTGCCCTCGATGCGAATATACAGAAGGTAGACCAACATTAGAGCAGTGGGAAACTTGGCAGAATGGGCTAGGACAGGGTTTGTGTAAAACCTTTTTCCGGTTTCAGTTTGAATGGGTTCCCAGGAAGTGTCAAGTCTGAACAAATCCAAAATTTTACAATGTAGCTCAGCCAAAACTGCTGGGATTCACCTGATTCTGGGTCAACACCGTAACAGAGCACACTGCGTTTTATTTGGTGTAAAGCCAATTGGACTGAACCTTTCAGGCAACTTCAATGAGAGGCTCATAGACTTGGCAAAACGAAAAATGAACCTAGCTTGATCTTTGGTTTTAAAACAGCAAGTTCTGGCTTTGTAAAGAGATAAAGGCAAGTTTTCCTTAGCTTCAAGATTCTGACAAATACTTAGGAGAGGCATTGCAAATAATTAACAGTTATTTGGCCAGATCTACATTATCAAGTCAGTAGTTTCCTCAGTTTAACAGTGGCACTTTTAGCAAGTACGCTAACTGATTTGGGTCTATAAATTCCCAAGTGCCCTAGAGCACAATTTAGTGTTCAGACAAAGAGTGATGGCTCTTCTTCAACTTCTGTGCCTGTAGAGTGATTTGCACATGCAGTAGTATGAAGCACAATTAGTTCTAGATTCAGGGTAAAATAGAAATTAAAAATAAAAACCCGAACAGCAATTGTCTACTCCAACACAGACAGGTGTAATAAGTGTGTATGACATTATTTAGTCTGTAATTTCCACAGAGACACATGGGCATATTCTTATAATCCTGAACACCAAATCTTGAAGTTCAGCTAGTGTGCCTAGTTCAATGAATCTTTCAGAGACATGCTTAAGACTTTACAGTGTTGTTTTCTAAATCATATTTCTAAGAGTTTTCCAGTGTTTTGTAATATTTCTCAATATAAACATATGAGTATGTATTTTTCTCTATACAGATTTAGATTAGGATTTACCCCATTTTAAGTTGTGTTAGCCCTGTAAGTATATTTTGAAAATAAGGGAGATAAGATTTAATTAGTTGGGAAGCTGATTAAATGCTGACTAATTGCAACTACTAATTACACATTTGCTCTAAGTCAATGGTTTTCAAAATTAAGTTTTAAAGCTATGTATCTCTCTCACACACACGTTTTTAAGTTATCTAAATGCTTTTAATCATAAGTAGTTGCAAAGGATGACATTTTCTAGCAATATTGTAAAGAATGACATTTTCAAATAAAATTCATTTATATAAATAACATAAATGTATCCAGTAAACTTTAAATATTTTATCCACTTATAAAATAATATGACCCTCATTAAAAGACAGATTTTTTTCCTTGTTCTTTTTTCCCCTTTAGTTTATCCTAACATAAATGTATTTATGCTCATAAGTGTTTTTATCAGTTACTCTGCCATACTTCATCCTTCCCTGTAACAATGTGTGTGTGTGTGTGTGTGTGTGTGTGTGTGTGTGTGTGTGTGTGTGTGTATAAAGAAAATAATGGTTTTTAAAATTCCCTGTGACCATAAGGCTCTATGTTATACATTTTCATAGACTGGATTATCATTACAATTAATACTAAGTATATTTCAAATTTTGAGAAAAATTATTAAATGTGAAATGTAAAAAACAAAATCAAAAACAAAAACCCCAAAGCTTCCAAAAGGTATGTATCTCTTAATATAGATTCCTCTTCACCCTGACTGAATTAGTTCACATAACCATAGCTAAATGCTAATTTTTGTTTGAAAGGACAGGGTTTCATTTCATTTCTATTCCCATTACTTCTATAGATTTAATCACAAATCTTGTTCATACAAAAAGTGCATGAGAATGAAAGTAGTTTAGAACAATGTTACTCAATTCTTCAATGTTTTTCTACTCTAATGGTAAATATTACATAGTGATCTGTCACCAAAATTAATTTTTTTTTGAGACAGAATTTTGCTCGTTTCCCAGGCTAGAGTTTTTCTTTCATTATGTGTAATTCAACATATACAGAAAGGGTGAGACAAATAAAAATCTTGTTAACTTTAATACCATTCTAATAGTGTGATATTTTTGATATATTTATCTTGCATTAAATATGTTTCCATATAAGCCTCAGACCTACAGATTGGCAAAGCCAGTCCTCACTGTCAAACCAATCAGGCAAATCACGCTTGCTTTATGGTACAAAAGAATCTGACTTCATTTCTCAATTCAATGGAATGGTGTTAATGTGTGCCTGTGAAAACTGTCTCACTTTTGAATCATAATTCCAAAACAGATAAATAGGTAAGGCATGGAGCTCTGCTAGAGTTTGTCACCTGGATGAAATAAGACGGCTGTCTTTAATGATTTCTTATCTACACTCTCTAAGCTTTGATTTCTGAAGCTATACACTCTTTGTTGATAGTTGAGTAGTGGAAGAGGTGAGGTTATTAAATAAAAATGTCTTCACCTCCCTCTCCAATCAACAGCATATGTCTAATTCAGAACACCTCAATCCCAGTACCCCACATATCAAGTACATCTCTTTGTTAACAAAAATATGTGTGCAACTAAGAAAGACAGGAAGTCTTACCTAAGGGCCTTGATTAACAAAGGCCAGCAGGCACAAAAATCTTAAATTACCCCTTTGCTTGGCACCTTAAAGTGCCTGGGGGAATTCGCCATCATGGAACTCAGGACGGGTGAGAAGTAGGCCTGTTTTTTTTTTGTTGTTGTTTGTTTGTTTGTTTGTTTTTGTGTGTGTGCGTGTGTGTGTGTGTTTTAAATAAAGTGAGATAAAATCAATTATGAAAGGTAAGATGGCCTCTCAAAGCAGAGTCATTTTAGGAGAAAGGTTATCTAGAAACTGAGGCTATAAAAACCAATTCTCAATTAGCTGGGTGTGGTGGTAGGCGCCTGTAATCTCAGCTACTTAGGAAGCTGAGGCAGGCAAATTGCTTGAATGCAAGAGACGGAGGTTGCAGTGAGCTGAGGGACAGGGCAAGACTCCCTCTCAAAAAAATACTAAAAAAAAAAATTAAAAACCAATTATCTGAAAACTGTTTGTACCTGACTACCTCTTGGAAGATCTTTGCATACTCCTAGGGGCATGCTACCCCAGTTAGAACATGCTGTAACTTACCAGCTTTCTTTGAACATTACTGTTGGGATCAGCATTAATCATTTTGCAGTAAAAACCTTTTTAAAAAGTTCTACTAACATGTTTCAATTTCCTTATTATTTTTTTTGGTGAAATATGTCACTGATACAAAATCATAAGTAAAATATATACATACAGTTTAAAGAAAATGACAGTCCTGTGATTTTAATTAGTGTCTCCCTGATTGCTAATAAAAAATGTCTTCACACATGTTTCTTTTTCAATAGAGGTGTTTTGTTGCCTTTTTTTTTTTTTCCAGAAATCTCCAGTTCAAGGGTTATGAAAATATTCGACTATTTTTTGTTCTAAAAATCTTATGGTTTGCCATTCATATATAGGTTTTCTTTTCTTTTTTTTTTTTTTTTAAGTTCTGGGATGCATGTGCAGAATGTGCAGACTTGTTACATAGGTTTGCTGTACCCATCAATCCATCATCTAGGTTTTAAGATCTGCATGCATTAGGTATTTGCCCTAATGCTCTCCTTCCCTTACCCCCAATGAGAACACATGAACGCAGGGAGGGGAACATCACACACCCCCAACAGGCCCCAGTGTGTGATGTTCCCCTCCCTGCATCCATGTGTTCTCATTGTTCGACCCCCACTTATGAGTGAGAGCAACACATTTTTGCATCTGATATGAGATAAACATTTGGTTTAATATTTTTAATATCATCTATAGAAAAGTCCATCCTTACTCTGTTGAAATGTGATGCTGATTGTGTCAGATATCAAGTTTCCACACATACCTATTTCTGTTTCTGGGTTCTCCATTTGATTACAATGACCAACTTATATATTCCTTTGCCAAGACAACACTATCTTAATTTCAATAGCTTTAATAGGCTTTGCTATATGTTTAAGAAAACTACTCTTACCTTGTTCTTCTTCAGAAATTTCTTGGCTAGAGTGTCTTCTGTATAAAGCACTTGTAATTTTTTTTAGTTTTTTTCTCTTACGTACTTTAAATTTTTTGTTACTTTTGCATTGGTATACTTTTAATTATATTTTCTCAGTAATTGTTGCTTGGACTTAGGAGAAAAATATACTTTTTTAAAATCAAAGAAATTCTTAAACTCTGCATTTTTTCATAATTCAACTATGAATTCCTTGGGCATTTTATCTAAACAAGAACAGTATTTGCAAATATCAGTTTTACTGCACTGGCTAGGACCATCTGCACAGGGTCTAGCAGAGGTTGGGGAACAGCACATCCTTTGTTCCTGCTCAGGGAGGAGGACGTCAGCATTTCAGTGGCAAGGTGATTTCGCCATAGACTGTTTTCCATATGACCTTTATCAGATTAAGAAAGTTTCCCTCTATTCTTAGTTTACTAGAAGGTTGATGATGATGATGATGACCGTGGTGGAATCAATGCTTCTTATTCATTTATTGGGATGGCCTTTTCAAATTTTATTTCTCCCTAATCTTCACTATGATATAAATCACAGTGATTAATGTTCTAATGTTAAACCAACTTGCTTAACTCAACTGAACTGCTGGAATAAACTCAACTTGTTCATGATGAATTATCCTTTTTAAACATTCCTAAATTTATTTTGCGAATCTTTTGTACGTATTTCTGAATCCATGTTAATGACTAAGGCTCTAGTTTCCCCTACTTACACTTCCTGTGCTTGGTTTTAGCCCAGATGCCACGCCGACTCAGGATATAAATTGGGCACGTTTCCTTTTTTTCTGGTCTCTGGAAGAGTTTTTGTATAACTGAAATTATAAGCTCCTGGAACATTTGGTAGAACTTATGTAAAAAATTCTTTGGGCTTGGTGGCCCTTTTTTGATTAAATTTTAATTGATTAAAAATAGTTGACTAAAATTATTTTTAAAAAATTTAACCATGCTATTTCTTCTGTTTTAGAAAATCACATTTTTCTAGGAGTTTATTTCTTCTAATTTGTAATTAGAAAACTATTCACAATACTGTGCTATGTGGTTAAATTCTCCAAGACCTGTAGTTATATCCTTTTTTTCATTCATAATGGACAATGATCTTTTTTATTATGATTGGTTGGTCAAACAAGCAGCTTTACTTTGTTAGCCCTGTCTAATGCATGGTTTTTTCTACTTCATTAATTTTCAGTCTTTTCTTTATTTTTCCCTTGTTTTGTTTTCTCTAGGTTTTATTCTTTTAATTTCCTATTTATTTTTTTTTTTTTGAAACAGAGTCTTGCTTTGTTGCCAGGTGCCAGGCTGGAGTGCAGTGGCGCAAGCTCGGCTCACTGCAGTCTCCGCTTCCAGGGTTCAAGCAATTCTTCTGCCTCAGCCTCCTGAGTAGCTGGGACTACAGTCATGTGCCACCACACCCAGCTAATTTTTGTATTTTTTAGTAGAGACGGGGTTTCACCATATTTGCCAGGATGGTCTTGATCTCTTGACCTCATGATCCGCCCACCTAGGCCTCCCAAAGTGCTGGGATTACAGGCGTGAGCCACCATGCCCAGCCTTAATTTCTTATGTTGGATGATAAGCTCATTGATTTTTATCCCTTCTTTTTTAACGTAGCACTTAAGCCTTTAAATTTCATCATTGATAATACTGCTGCTATATCCCATACATTTTAACACATTAATATTTTAATAATTCAGTTCTATAGATTATTTAACTTACACTTTATTTTTTTGACCTGTGAATTGTTTACAAGTTTGCTTTTAAATTTCTAAAAGCCTATGGTCTATACGATTGTATTTTTTAATCTTAGAAGTTCTGGTCCATGGCTATAAACAGAAATGGTACATGCAACTTCCAGTTTCCACTACACGGCAGTTACATGCCCTCCTTTTCTTTCATTTTTTCTAGTTAGTATGCGAATACAAGGGCCAGAGGTGGCATAGGCATTGGATCATGAGGACAGAGCAACAACATATTTGGTAAAGGAGCAAAAAGACAGAAGGAACGTAAGGTTCTAACACCACGGGGACATTACCTGTCATGGATGGCTTATGTTTGGATTAACACATGAGATAAATTAATTTTTATGGTACTTAACCCACTACTATTTTGGGGGTTTCACCAACTTTAACTATTACAAAGGTACGAGAATCTAAATTATCATGGTATTAATGGAAATGAAAATAAAGACAGATTTAAAGGGTGATATGAAAAACGGAATTTATATCACCAAGGTGAATCGCCTTATAATCCCTTTCACTTCCCGAAAGGACCCTGACTGTAGTATCTATATTTGCTTTTCTCCCATGACCTCCCACTTACCAAGTTTGCTAGTTCCCTTCTCTAAACAAGGGCATGCGCTTTGAGTCTTCCTTCTTGCACCAAACTGCCCCTACTTGTGCTTTTCCAAACACATTTCTAAGGTTGGACTACCTCCCGTGTGCACTTTCCGTCCTCCTACTTGCAGGCTATCCCTACTCCAGATCATCCTGCACACTGTCACTACATTTATAGACCACACACACCACACCATGATCCCTAATTGAAAGCCGCCAATGGCACCCTGCTGGCTTAATACCTGTGCTCCTACTTTCTACCTCCTAACCTTGTAATGTATATGGCAGGAAACGTAAGGTGATCACAGCACTCTTTCTGAAAGAGCAACCAGAAAAAAAATCCTTCCCAACACAATGTTTCAGTAGCTGCTACTGACCAGTACGAACTGGCATTTGGGAAGGACCTGCGATAAAAGATCCCTGATGTAAAAAAATACAAAACCCTGATATGAAAAAATCAAATCTAAACTGCTTGGTTTGTATTTCAGAACTCCAGAATGTCTCCTATTACTCTCTCAAACTGTTATCTATGGCTCTATACATTATCTCCTATGAACCTACAGGGGAAAAAAATGTGAAAAGGCTTTGGGATGGAACAAAAACTGACTAGGTATCTTCAGTAACTAGTTTTTGCCTAGCACATCCTTCTGGGTTTTCTGATTCTGTGGGATCTCTGACTTCTCGTTGTCTTTGAGTTATTGATAACTTTATGAGTTGCAGATAACTGATTGCAACGTAAATGATTTTTGTTCACAGACAATAAATTTTGTCTGGTAGGGTTCCATTGATTTTCCTTCCCCGTTGTAGAAGCCAATTTTGCCTTTATTTAAAATACATTTCAGCACTCTGTAGTGCCTGTATATGAGTGATTCTTTAAACGCTTTGAGTCATTTGTAACTTCTTGTTCATTCCCTCATTAATTGATGAGTTAAATAAACACATTTGTCATGAGTTCATTTTATATGTGTATGGGAGTCATGACTTTACCTTAAAAAATCCTTTTAACAAACTCTTTTGTTCATTACTGCCTTTAGACTTTCATTACATATGCAACATGAAAAGACTTCTCTGGCTCTTTCGACCTGACTCTACCGATTCTTCCTATTTCTGAAATAAATTTAAGCTCCTTATCATGTCCTCAAACTGCACAATCCATGATTTTCACAGTGAACCCACATCACAATGATGCTTCAATTTTCTTTACAATTATCTTTTCTTCAAAAAAGCTTCTGCAAAATGCATCATCTTTTTCATTCATGTACTGTATTTTTTAAATCTTTTTACCTTTCATCATTAATTCATTTAAATGAATGTATCTTCCTTCCTCAGTTAGAGTACAAATTCCTTGAAGGCACTGATCACAATTTATTTTCCTGTTCTCTTCCTTGGTGTCAACACAATGCCTCATGCTGAGCCCACTGCTGAGTCCCATCCAGGGCCCATGAGATGGGGCTCTCAATCAAGTTTTTTTTTTTTTTTTTTCCATGTAATCACTTAGCTATATTTAGGGAATCAACCCATTCTATTCTGGCTGGAGGTGGTTCCATCCCAGAAAAAAATTTACATTAATATTTACTGAAGACGGTTAGAGCTTCTGTGAAATGCCAAATAGAATATAGTACTAACCAGGAAGTCTAGTAAATAAAGAATACATTGCTGTGCTTCTGGGGAATTTCTTGCAACTACTGGACTAATGCTGTTTATTCCTAAGCACAGTCTTATGTGAGTTTGAGATATATTCAGTTTGACACTCATTTCTTCATTCTACAAATGTTCATTGATTGTCTACTATATATCAAATATTTTTGACAGACCCTGGCAATGCATTTGCAAATAAAATGCAGTTTCTACTCCAAGGAACTTACCTGCTAGTAAAGAAAGAGAGGGAAAAGTTGAGGAAGACAGGAAAAAGTAGGTATGTGATTGTACCTAACCATATAGATAACTGGTGGCAAGCTAAGTTGACTTTCTTATTATGATGAACAGGCAATCTTCTTTTTGGGTATTATAACTACCGAACCGCTAAAATCAATCTATTATAAATACTCCTAATGGAATGGTGAAATTTCAGACATTTGGAGATTGATATCCCCATGATATATATCCTACATACAGTACCTTCTGTACTCTTAATAACAACTCAGCCAAATATGGATCACCAACATTTTTCTAAGTTTTAAGTGCTGACTTGAGAGAGCATAATAAATGTTCTTGAGATGGCTTTCAGCATATTTGATTTTATAAACTGTGAAGTATTTTATCAGTTGAATAGTCTGTCAAGTACATTAAATTCCGTTCCTTAAAATGTCATATGAAATCAAAGGACTTCATAATATTTGATCATTAACACTATTACTGAGCATTTTAATTTTTATGGTTTTATTTATAATCATTTCAAATTGAAACTATCAAAAAACTACTGCTGTTTAAAACCTAGTCCATTTAATCCATTTAATTTTCCCCATGATGACTTTTTATTTTTACCTTTATTCTTACGGGAACCCTTAGGATAGGACATTTAAGATTCTATTCCTATAGAATAGAATCTTTATCTATCTAATCTCTTTGTTAGTGAAGAGATTACATAAATAAAAAAATTAACAAATACAAATAGTCACTGTTGCTGATAAAATTTTCAGTTTTGCATAGTATATAGATAGAATTCAAATGATTAAATAAAAAGTAACAATCAATCACATAATGGTAACAATAACATATACTTGGTCCTAAATATTTTCACAGGTATTTTCTCTCTTAATTCTTAAAATAACCTGATAAAATAATTTAAATAACCTTTTTTCACAGATGAAGAAATCAAGAAAGAAGTCATTTGCTAAAGGTTGTATAAGTGGCATTTTGTAAGTCAAATCCAGGTCCTCAAACTCAAAATTCTGTTTTTGTTCAAGTTTTTAAAAAGAACATTTAATTCACAAGCCAAATTCTGTTGGCAAGACACTTTCTAAGGCTAAGTAAAATATATGTGGAAGAACACTAAACATTTTATTCACCAACAATGTCATCATACTGAAACGGAGATTAGTGTACTTTCTAAATGGCCCAGTTAAATCTCAGGAAGAAGCTATTCATCCATAGGTCTGGACATTGTCAGTTATCACTTGCTTGCATATTACTAAAATGTCGTAAGCATCTTTCCTCTCTTCATGCTCACAAACACTTCATTTTTTATTAACCCTATTATCTAAAGAATTTTTCCTACTTATTAAAAATATAAGAAGAAAAAAAATCACCACTACTAAGATATTTGTAATATTTTATATATTTTCTTAGTCTCCTAAATTGTAAAATATGTACATTTAATATTTTTGTCACACTTCATATATCTTACATCACTTTTTCACATATTAGCATGACAATATTTGCTTTTTTGAAAACCTGACTTTTTATGGCTGCGTAGTATTTCATCAAATAATTGAAAAACAGAAACGGATAAAATTAAAATCCATAATTCTTATCTAACTTATCAGTGTTGCAGTTACTCTATTTTGTTGTTTTTTTATATGCCTATATGTCATCATTAAGGTACACACAATTTTATATCTTGAATTTTTTTCCATTTAATATTATAAGCTTTTGCATAACCACTGTGGCATGTTGGATGGAAATTCCTTACTCTATGGAACCATAACTTTATTGACAAACAATAAATTGATTTCCCTTTTTTTCTTTCTAAGCCAGAGTCTTGCGCTGTCACCCAGGCTGGAGTGCAGTGGCACAATCTCTGCTCACTGCAACCTCTGCCTCCCAGGTTCAAGCGAATCTGCCTCAGCCTCCCGAGTAGCTGGGATTAGAGGCACACGCCACCATTCCTGGCTAATTTTTGTATTTTTAGTAGAGACAGGGTTTCACCACATTGGCCAGTCTAGTCTCGAACTCCTGACCTCAAGTGATTCACCTGCCTCAGCCTCCCAAAGTGCTCAGATTACAGGCATGAGCCATCATGCCTGGCCCTGGTTTTCCTTTTTATAATTTAAAAATAATTTTTCTTTCTTTTTTTTTTTGAGACAGAGTTTTACTCTGTCACCAGGCTAGAGTGCAGTGCTGCAATCTCAGCTCACTGCAACCCTGCCTCTGGGGTTCAAACAATTCTCCTGCCTCAGCCTCCCAAGTAGCTGGGACTATAGGCATGCACTACCAAGTACAGCTAATTTTTTTGTATTTTTAGTAGAGATGGGGTTTCACCATGTTGACCATACTTGTCTAAAACTCCTGACCTCAGGTGATCTGCCTACCTGGGCCTCCCAAAGTGCTGGGATTACAGGCCTGAGCCACTACGTCAGGCCAAAAATAATTTTTGAATAAATTTCAAATAATTTTTCAATAAATATTGTATATATGTAGTCTTTACATCTATGAACTTGAAAAATTATTTCTTAATAGTACATTCCTACAAGTAAGATTATTCAGAAAAAGTTGGCATGCTTTTACTATTCTTTTTGTGATACTGGTGAAAATAAGTTAAATGAATGTTAAAAACTTAGACTTGAAAGGATAAATAGCAACCTAACCACAGTTTCTTATCAATCCTTTCAGTGATTGTAAACTACAATAAAAAACACACAAAGTATTGACTATATTTAAACTAATTATGTTTTTCATATATTAATACATCTTGACGTCAGAAGTCCTGAGAGATGTGACCACTTAAATATGCTCACATTTTAATTTATTTTTTCATTTTAAAGTCTATATCCACATACCTTTTAGATACAGTTTAACTCCTTTTTCCCTTTGACATCTTAGATGTAGTTTTAAAAATGATTTCTGAAACTGCTTCCTTTGGTGTGCACTGAAATCCACATCGGGAGACAGCAGTAATTCTGACACAAGGAGAAAGAAAATGCCCCAACTTACCGTTTCTAATGCAATTACACGGTCCTGCAAAGAAAGCATGATATATAATTATAAAACGAAGGCTGTTAAAAATTGTTTCAAGTTTACTTAATTTACAGGTATTCAATTTACCATCTATTATTAATAATTTATTTTAAAAACGTAAAAAATGAGAACTACTCAGAATGATCTCTATAACAGAAAAACAGTCATCGAAGAATCACTGTATCTTTTTTCATCTCATTTAGTGTTAGGACTATTGAGTTTAACAGTAAATACTACAATTCTAGTACAAGTTACTAAAAGGAATAGATCTTACTACTTTCGCAATGGTAAATTTATTGATAAGGATATAAAATGTTAGATGTGATTATATGAATCACAACTAGACAAGAGTAGTGATACAGACAAGGAATTAAGCGCATATACTAGCTCTTAATTACATACACAGTGAAAAATGTGGCCTCCACAGCAAGGTAAAATCCAGACGTTTTTTCAATTAAAATAAATGAGTAAATCATTATTGAAAACAAGGCAGGAAAATAAGTCAAGAAGATATGGCATATGCATCCAATCCTGAGCCCAGATAGGTCTTCATTGTTTAGAGCATCTTAGAATGTTTACAGAAGGACTGGCTTTTACGGGGGTCATTGATAAGGAGGCATCAAAAGCTAAATGATTAAGAAAACATTTGTATTCTCAACTCCACAGCTGTATTCTCAAGCCTTTCCAGAGGTGACGTCTATAAACAGGAAGTCTTTACCAAATAAAGACTGAATATGACAGAAAGCAGAGTGTGAAGATTTAAGAAAATGAAAAACCATACTTTTTAAGGAAGACTGAGGCCATTTGTCTTTGTTTTCTCTCATTTTAAGAACTGGAGGAGGCAGGGCGAGGTGGCTCACGCCTGTAATTCCAGCACTTTGAGAGTCCCAGGCGGGCAGATCACCTGAAATCAGGAGTTTGAGACCAGCCTGGACAACCTGGCGAAACGCTTCTCTACTAAAAATTCAAAAATTAGCTAGGTGTGGTCGTGTGCACCTATAATCCCAGCTACTCAGGGGGCTGAAATGGGAGAATTGCTTGAACCCAGAAGGCAGAGCTTGCTGTGAGCCGAGATTGTGCCATTGCACTCCAGCCTGGGCAACAGAGCAAGACTACATATCAAAATAAAAACAAAACAAAGAACTGGAGGAAATATGTGGAATCCAGATTTTAAAAAATAAAATCAATCAATCATCTAAAGAAGCGTAATGGTTAATACTGAGTGTCAACTTGATTGAATTGAAGGATGCAGGGTGTTGATCCTGGGTGTCTGTGGGCATTACCAAAGGAGATTCGCATTCGAGTCAGTGGGCTGAGGAAGGCAGACCCACTGTTAATCTGGTGGGCACATTCTAATCAGCTGCCAGTGAATATAATGCAGGCAGAGAAATGTGAACGATGACACAGGCCTAGCCTCCCAGCCTACATCTTTCTCCCATACTGGATGCTTGCTGCCTTCGAACACTGTATTTCAGCTTCTTCAGTTTTGGGACTTGGACTGGCTCTCCTTGCTCCTCAGCTTGCAGACAGCCTACTGTGGGACCTTGTGATCATGTAACTTAATACTTAACAACTCTCCTTTATATATATCTCCTATTAACTCTGCCCCTCTAAGAGAAGCCTAATACAGAAGTAAATGGAGAAATACGGTGTAGAGAATGACTCAGCCCAGGTCTCTTGTAGTCCTGCAGGGACCCACATAGACCTATGACACTTAGAAGCAGAATGAACTCAGCCCCCACTGGCATTCTCTCAGTATCACATGAAACAGAGGGCTCACTTCTGAGGGCTTCTGCAAACTAACTTCCAACAATGAGACTGGGAAACAGTTGAACATTTCCACCCTGTAAACATTTAGCTATGTGGGCATGAGTTAAATGAATACATTATGTAAATTCAGCTCAAAGCAGACTGTTTCCAGCAATATAATCTGTTTAATTGCATTTTGTTGGCATACTTAAGAGGACCTCACCCTTGCCCTCATAATTTTCATAAAATAACTGCTATTTTGTTGGTGACTTGTATATTGTCACATTTGAGCGCTTCATAATAAATGCGTATGATGCCTCAAGGGGACTTTGATCTATTGTTGCCAGCCATCTTATTCATACTGCATCTGGGACAAAAACCATTCAGCAATACTTTAATATCCTTTGCTGATTGAACATAACCTCATTAGATGCCTTATACAGACAGAAACAGCCTTTGGGCATATCATATTTATATGAACCATCTTGGAAGGCTGAAAATATTTGCAGTCCCATTTGGGCTTTAAGTTTTCCCTATACCATGAGTTTGTGGGTTGGTATTAGTTAAGATGAACATATTTTAAAAGCACACCTAGAGCTGACTCGAAATAGGTGATTTCATATAATATGAGAACAGAATTAAACTGTCTTGATTCATATCTTAGTGTTAGCAAAGATGAACTGATAGCATTATAAGTTATGTGCTACTACCTTCATTTTACTTAAATATTTGTAAGAAATATGTGCCTAGTTTGGAGGGTTAACAGGACAGTGGAGCTCCATAAACTGAAGCTTGCTGAACTAAAGCAAGAATGTCTTGCTTTGGAGACCAAGGGAATAAAGCAAGACCTTATCCACAGACTCCAGGTATATCTTAAAGAACATGCTGAAGAGGAGGCAAATGAAAAAGATGTACTGGGAGGTGAAACAGAGGAAGAAGAAACACAGCCCACAGAGCTCTCTGTCAAAGAGGAAGAACCCCCTGAAAAAACTGTCGATGTGGGAGCAGAGAAGAAAGTGGTGAAAATTACATCTGAAATACCACAGACAGAGAATGCAGAATGGGGCCAAATGATTCAATGTACCTGTGAGCTTGGAGAGTAAGAAAGCTGCTCGGGTAGCTAGGTTTGGGATTTCTTCAGTTCCAACAAAAGGTCTGTCATCTGATAACAAACCTGTGGTTAACTTGGATAAGCTGAAGGGAAACAGCTCAAAGATTTGGTTTGAATGTCTCTTCAATCTCCAGAAAGTCTGAAGATGATGAGAAACTGAAAAAGAGGAAGGAGAGATTTGGGATTGTCACAAGTTCAGCTGGAACTGGAACCAACAGAGGATACAGAGGCAAAGAAGAGGAAAAGAGCAGAGCGCTTTGGGATTGCCTGATGAAAAGTTCTTGACACTTTCTTTTCTCCAGTGTTTTCCATTTGTCTCATTCTTCTTGGTTACATACATACCTAAATGCACAGTCATGTGCCTACGTCCTGCCTTGCAATGAGTGAGCATATACCCCAGGTACATGCAGCAGCAGTTTGACTTATTAACCTTTAAGGTCGTTGTGTTTCTGTTTTTGATTATATTGCTTGTTAATAATAACAAGAAAAAAAAAGAAATATGTGCCTAGTTTATGTGACTATGGATTCATATGGTCAAGACAACTCCATTTTGTTAAAATATGAAGGTCAATAAATAAATATATTTGAATCCACTGTAGTTATGCTTGTTTGCCTATAACCCACTCTATTCCAAAATGGTACTGAGATAGCTTTCAATAAAAACTTTGTATGTCAAAAAATAAGAGGAAATTAGAGAAGTAGAAAATTTGCTTTATTAACCTGACTTGCATTCAATTTGCCAATTGACCACAGCGAATAAGGTACCAGCCACTGTTGTCAATTAGTGATTTTGTCTAATTTATAGTTTTCAGTCTCAATTGTAGGCTGTAGAGAGAAATTATTGCTAGTCTTTATGAACTTATTTGATTTTAAAATTTAAAAAATGCATTTTGAAAACTTAAGTGGTTGTAGTTGACATTGTTTTTGGTAGACAAAGTTATATATCTTTATATAAAAAATTATGCTACTATGTATCCTTATTCTCAAAGAAAATAAGCCAACAACAGTGTAGCTTCTTTTTCTTTACTTTCTTTTTCTTTTTTTTTTTTTGGAGACAGGATCTCTCTCTGTCATTCAGTGCAGTGTCATAAGCAGAGCTCACTGGAGCCTCTACCTTCCAGGCTCAAGTGATCCTCCCACCTCAGCCTCCCAAGTAGCTGGGAGTATAGGTGTGCACCACCACACTCAGCTAATTTTTTTTTACTTTTTGTAGAGATGGGGATCTCATATGTTACCCAGGGTGGTCTTGAACTCCTGGGCTCAAGCAATCCTACTGCCTCAGCCTCCCCAAATGCTGGGATTACAGGCAAGAACCACCACACCTAGCCCAATATTGTAGCTTTGATATGCTTCATGATTTTTTTTAAAAAAAAAGCCAGTTTATATCCTAGGATGAACATATAATTACAACAAAATTAATTATATGTCTATAACCTCTCCCATTCTACCCAGAGCTGCCTTTGTAATTTTTTCCCTTTTTCTTTAATCCACAATTTTCATTTCAATTGATTAAAGTTCAACCTGCAGGCTCATAACCCCACACACCCCTCCAACCCACCAATCCCTGAACCCCACTCCTCACACATTCTCAAGGCTTGATCCTGAAAAGAAAAGCAATGTGAGAAGAATAAAAGGAAGACCACTTCCAGGAAGTGATGAAGATGCTTCCATGCTATTTCAGGTGGTTTTAATAAATCAGTGGCTCTTATTTTGTAGTAACAGACTTTGAGAGTCTGATAAAACTTGATAAAACTCCCTAGGAAAATGTGCATTATACACAACACACATATATAACTTTGTGTATATATATATATATATACTTTTCGGGGAAATGCAGACTCTCTGAAGCCTACCCATGGGCCTCCAAGTCTTTTTATTCCAAACAAAAACACCTAAAATAAGACATAAGAATATTATAAAAATAAATTATTGTATTACATAAAATGTGTTTATTTCTCCTTTATGAAACATGTCTAGATAAAAAAATCTCAGTAACAAAAAAATAAACAATTATGACTATAACTAAGGGCTCTTACAGGGCAGAAGTAAAAATGCAAAACTCTAAGTGGGAGTGCAGGGTTAAACAAAAAACAAAGGAAAACTTTTCTTCAAATATTTGGAAGAAAAGAGTTTCTAAGGCTGGGTGTGGTGGCTCACACTTGTAATCCCAGCAGTTTGGGAGGCGGAGGTAGACAGATCACCTGAGGTGGGGAGTTTGAGACCAGCCTGACCAACATGGAGAAACCTGTCTCTACTAAAAAAACGCCACAAAATTAGCCAGGAGTGGTGGTGCATGCCTGCAACCCCAGCTATTCAGGAGGCGGAGGCAGGAGAATTGCTTGAACCTGGGAAGCAGAGGTTGCAGTGGGCCCAGATCACAACATTGCACTCCAGTCTGGGCAACAAGAGCAAAACTTGGTCTCAAAAAAAGGAAAAAGAGTTTTCTGGGAAATATCCTGTTTTACTGCTACTGTTTCTATGTGATTGGATAGTACCTCTTCTATTGTTCTTTAGTTGTTAGAAAGGGAAAGTTTAAGAAACACCTAAATTGACAACAAATAATTGTTTTTAAAAAATGTTTACTCTTAATGACTGTACATGCAGTCACTGCATAGACATTCAATTACAATGCAGGGGTGCTAATAGCTGTTCCTACCGATAAGTGAATATCACACTTCCTAAGTAAAAATAATGCAGTTAGACATCATGGGTTTTTTTTGTTTTTTTTTTTGAGACAGAGTCTTGCCCTGTCTCCAGGTGCCAGGCTGGAGTGCAGAGGCAGGATTTTGGCTCACCGCAACCTCCGCCTCCTGGGTTCAAGCAATTTCTCCTGCGTCAGCCTCCCGAGTAGCTGAGACTTACAGGCGCGCGCCACCACGCCCAGCTAATTTTTGTATTTGTAATAGAGACGGGGTTTCACCATGTTGGCCAGGATGGTCTTGATTTCTTGACCTTATGATCTGCCTGCCTGGGCCTCCCAAAGCGCTGGGATTATAGGAGTAAGCCACTGTGCCCGGCCAACATCATGTTTTAATTTATTCTGGGTTTCACAGATCAGGCAGGGAGAAGCCATATGCTATAGGCTTCCCCCAATATACAAATTATTTTGGGGGAAGCCTATGGCATTTGTACTATAAAAAGATGGATTTTAACTTTTGAGGTTAATGAGGTTTTGAAAACGCCTTTGCAAAATTATAACTGAGGAAATTATGGCAGTGACAGAACTCAAAACTAACGGACTCTATCTTGCTTCTAACCCTTAAGCTGTCCTTGTTCAATCCTGAGTGTAGACCGAACTAACTCTGGGAAGGAATTCAGTTCACTGTTTGACTCTGAAACAAAATTGATAACGCCCTTTGCTGAAAAGACCCACTTCTTGCCCGGGGTGCCGTCTGCCTTTGCAGGACTAACAAATTAGCTACAAAATTAGAAATTTAGGCCAGGCATGGTGGCTCACACTTGTAATCCCAGCACTTTGGGAGGCTGAGGCAGGCGGATCACCTGAGGTCAGGATTTTGAGACCAGCCTGGCTAACATGGTGAAATCCCTTCTCTACTAAAAATATACAAATCAGCTGGGCATGGTGGTGAGTGCCTATGATCCTAGCTACTAGGGAGGCTGAGGCAGGGGAATAGCTTGCATCCAGGAGGAGGAAGTTGCAGTGAGCCGAGATGGCGCCATTGCACTCCAGCCTGGGCGACAAGATCAAAACTCTGTCTCAAAAATAAAAAAAAATAAAAAAAGAAAGAAAAAAGAAAATAAAAAAATAAATAAATTACAATTTAGGAGTCATGAGGCCTCTGACTCCTAGAGTCTGAGCCTCCCCAGATTGCTCCAGGGGATAACATCACTATTGCAAAATCTAAGCTCAGTGCTTGAGATATTTTGCAGACCCTGCACTGGATGAATCAGCTGACACCACCCAGACCGGTAATCTGGCCCACCCAGTTCTGTTATTGTACCCCAAAACAGTAGACATTAAGAAAACTTAACTTTGACCCGCTATGAGTCCATCTCCAATCTGACCAATCAGCACTCCCCATTTCTCAAGCCCCTGCCTGCCAAATTATCTTTAAAAACTTTGATCCCCAAATGCTCGGGAAGAGTGGGTTGACTGATAATAAAACTCCGGTCTCCTGCATACCCAGCTCTGCGTGAATTATTCTTTTGCCTTTGCAATTCCCATGTCTTGATAAATGGACTCTATCTAAACAGCTGGTAAGGTGAACCCATTGGGTGGATACAGTTTGTAACTAGCCTTAAGCTATATACATTCATTTGCTACCACGTCACAATGAAGTGTACTTTAGAATTTAAGAATGAACCAAGGAAAATTCATTAGCATCACTGGAGATGAACAAGTATTTGTAGGCTGTTAGGAAATGAGCATTAAATGGATCATTGGTTATCAGAATATCTAATCATTAAAAATTTATTTGATTCAGCTGAGCTAATCAGCCGCATTGATTCATCCATCATATCTCAGAGATGAATTAGAAGCTTATAGGTCTAAATAACAAGAATTCTTCTGCCTCTTGTAAGTACAGTTGAAAGGTGTAGTGACTTTATTTTATCACAATAATGCAGCATTTTCCAAGAATGCTCTGAATATATCATTAGCATATGAAAAAGCATAATACTGGCATAAAAACATAACGAGAGTCTTCTATCTTTTCCAAGTCTTAGAAACTTGAAGAGTATTGAATAATTCTGGCAACTTCTCTGGGATTTAAAGACCATGATGGACATACAATTTTCAAAAAGCAAAACCCACAATGAGGACTCCCTACCATCCCTATTCTAAAATACAAAGCCTCTCTTCTGGAAGAAAAATCCACTCAGCTTCACCCAAAGAGACCACTGCATGGTATTCCTCCTCTCAATGTCAACTCTGTTTAATCCACACTCACACTTTACCTGCTACTTCCTAAATGAAGCCAGTAGAATGAAATATAAGTATGTATATATTTTCTTCTCAGCATTTCCCCAAGACAAATCATCACATATTAAAAGTTTTTCAATCATATTTAAATAATTAAAAGAGCTAGAAATCATTTTATTTGAAATTATTTGAATACATTTGAAATAGTATTCTTTGCCAAACTTTAAGATAATGGAAAGGAAAAAGGCTTTGATTAATCATCACACACAAAAAAATCAGCATTTCATATAGTGATTTAAAATAAAACAAAATAGGGATAAAAATCACAATCTCAATGCAGCAACATCAAAAAAAAGCTTTAAAATATACCATAAGTTGGCTCTGAACAGACCAACTGCATCTGTGATTTATATATAAAATTGTATGCTATGTATTAAAAGTCAGTGAAAGAAGTTAGTCTATACATGAAATACTCCAGGGTGGCACTGGAGCAGCTTGCTCTGGTTTCCCAATCATTCTGTGTTCACTCTAGCCATCATTAGATACCTGTAGTCAACTTCTGTTAATTCATTTCAATAGCTGCTTATGTGCTTTTTCAAACAACCTACTTCAGTGTCTAAACACAACACACATATTGAAGGAAAACAAAACAGTGAGGCTTAAAGATTTTGTCTGAAAAGTTGTCAAGGAAACAACAACAACAACAACATTTTGACTTAGGCAGAAAAGCCAATTTAAAGCGATATGTCATGTTCCAGTCTACAGGGAGGCCCAGTAATGGTCCTTGTTGCCCGAGTTTCATCCTGGGTTTGGCAAATCTCTGATAGAACCAGAAGCAGAAACATTCACAGGATTTTAAAACAGACTCTAAGTGGGTGATCCACATTTCCAATATGTTTTCTCATTTACTACCATTGCCGTGACAGAGACCTGAGGGCAGCCAGTTGTTCTTCTGTAGTTTTCTTCTGCTGTGTTCTCTGGTTGGTGTTTTAGTTTGTGGTTTTGTTATGAATAGATTACTGACCATTATACTTCAGTTTTGACATTTTCAGGGAAGGCTGCGGTTGTATTTATATTGAAGTGGGGTATGTGCATGGGTTTGCAGGGGTGGTGAAAGCAAGTGGAGTAAAGAAAAAAGATGAAGAAAAAGATATAGAAATGAGGGTCCTAGGCCAGGCACGGTGGCTCACGCTTGTAATCCCAGCACTTTGGGAGGCCGAGGCGGGCGGAGCATGAGGTCAAGAGATCGAGACCATCCTGGCCAACATGGTGAAACCCTGTCTCTACTAAAAAAATACAAAAATTAGCTGGATATGGTGGTACACGCCTGTAGTCCCAGCTACTGGGGAGGCTGAGGTAGGAGAATTGCTTGAACCTGGGAGGCGGAGGTTGCAGTGAGCCGAGATCGCACCACTGCACTCCAGCCTGGTGCCTGGCGACAGAATGAGACTCTGTCTTAGAAAAAAAAAAAATGAAAAAAAAGAAATGAGGGTCAGTTTGTTTGGACAGATTTCACACTGGAAGATAAAGCCTGAGAAGCAAAGTAGGGTTTTATTTAAAATCCCTATAAGTACTTCTAGGTAGCTGTATGAAACTGACACCAAAAAGTCTGAGGCTACCATTTAAATTTCAAATCACAAAGCAAAGCAATGAGATTTTCTTGTTTTCCTTTAAAATAAAGAATCATTTCAAGATTCTCTCTGTAAAGCACAATGCAATGTGGTACATAGGTGTATGCTACAGAGTATCACTACAGACAAAATGAAGGGCAAGTGACATAGAATTATCTTTCTCCAGGGACTGCCAAATTCTCCAGTGAAACTTCTCGTAACAGGTAACAAAGATGAGTGACCTCTGAACTGGAGAACAACTAAAAATTATTTGCAGATAAAATAAAGACTATGATGGTAGCTAGGGGCAATGCAAATGACAACCAGTGCAATTTCAAATACTGACTGTCTCCATAAAGAGATGGAGAAAGAGGAATTGGGGAGTACAGAGAGAAAGCCAACAAGTCAGAAACCAACACACCATATATGTTTCAAGGATTTACATTAAAAAAAAATAAAGTACATGACTCCACTTGTGAGATTAGTCATATATCAATGGAATACGCTCTGAACTCCGTGCAAATTGTACTGTAAGAGTGATTACGGTACAATTTATGAGCAGGCTTGTGTCATGCAGAACTTGTGGAAAACAAGAGGGTACGCTTTCATTTTCAGGTACACAAAGGGCTGCATATCTGACTGCCACTGAATATAGCTGGCCTAATGAGACTTCCTGAGGCTGACATCTCCTTTGTTTCCTGGAAGGGCACATATCTCCTAGGCTTCTAGGTGAAAAAATTTACAAGGAAACCCATGTAACCACAGAGTCCTCCCTCCCAAGCCCTGTCCTCCTGAGTCTTTCAATTACAGCACTGCATTGTTGACTATCATGCAGGTCACACAACTAAGTCATTAAATGCTATAAGCAAACGGTCCACCTTGGGAATTAAATTACTTACCTTTGGGCAATTCCAATAATCCACATCATAATTTACATGCAGAGTCATTTACAGGAACTAATGCACAAGGAACATTGTAATGGAGACTCTTTCTTGCCTCTCACTCCCATGTTCATTCTGTGTTTTTCTGTGTCCAGTTACCTTTCAGCATTCCACACTAGAGGGGTTGTTGATAAGGATGATCAACATCTAAGCAGAAAGTCTTAAACTAATACAATGGCTGAGGCTGGGTAGCTTTTTATTTGCTTCTTAATTCAGTTTGACTGAGATTAAAACTATTATTAACCTCCATTTCCTAACATACACACACAGGTTAAGAAGGGAAATGTGGCTAAAGAATTTAAAGTAACTTCAGATTATCTGCCCTCTGATTATCAACGGTGCACTCTTCTTTCTAAGAACAATGGCGGAAAACAAAAACCAACAACTAAGTTTTTAGCGGCACTTCTGGAAAGCACACATGAAGGCTGACTTATCCTACATGCACTAAAATAGAGCAGCTGTATGTAGATGATTCAGTTCCGAATACCCTAAATAATCCTACCTATGAAATACTTAACTGCTTTTTCTTCAAATTGAGCTTCACTCTGATTTCTCACTGCAGTCTGACTAGCATCTTCCCAAGGTGAAAGTTTAAACAGTAGCTTCGGCTGTTTGAGAGAGATATGAGTTACGAAAAAGAGTTGGAAAGCTCTATTATCTTAAAGTAATTGAAAATGCTATAAATGGTAATAGCTATAAAAACAGCACTAATTTGACTACAATAATCGCAAACAAATTTCTAAATTTCTGCATTTGGAGAAAATGATATGATGTAGTGCCTATAAAATGGTCCACCAAGTAATTCCTTACCCAAATTAAAGTCACAACTTTGAGGGAAATTAGTACTTTAAATTTAAACCATTTTACCTTTCAGGATTATAAGTAAAGAGTAGCAATTTAGTTCAAGGCGTCCTGAACTACATTGCTTTCAAAATCATCCCTGGAAGTAAGTGATCCTAAATTCCAAAGTCTAGGAAATAAGGGACTAAATTGGACGAGAGTTTGTTAATAGCCTTACCTGGGCAGTTTTCACCAGAAATAACAGCTACTGTTAGCACTCACAACCTCACCTGTGGATAATGAAATGCTGACACAGTGTCGTTGTGGAAGTTCAGAAAAGTCTCATTACTCAAAATGATACTTTCTTTCCATTTATCAAATTATTTCAAATTCTACCAACAGAAATATATTCTTTGAGGAAAAAGTCAAAAATTATTCTTATTCGACTCTCTCTTATGCCAGTTAACCTTTAAACTAGTTCATTCTAAATCAGGGGTCAGCCAAAGTCCAGGCAGGCACCTGTTTTTATAGGCCTATGCACTGAAAGTGGTCTTTACATTTTTATTTGGTTGAAAACAATCAAAGCAAGAATAATATTGCATAACATAAAAATACCCTAGACAGGTCGGTCAGCGTATGTCCCATGAAGAGGTAGTATTTGAGCTGAAACCTAAAGAGGCAGATGCAAAGGTCCTGGGATAGGAATGGGTTTCCTTAATTTCAAGAACAAAAAGGATGCTGGTATGTGATGTGGCTATTAATGAAAAGATCCCTTTATATTACTAGTACCATATAAATCAAAACTATTTACTGAAAGCTTAATTGCCAAATTTGCCTTGGGTACTTTTAACATATGTTCTTATTATTTATTCATTTATTTATTTTGAGACAGAGTCTTGCTCTGTCACCAGGCTGGAGTGCAAAGGCATGATCATGGCTCACTGCAACCTCCACCTCCCAGGTTCAAGTGATTTCCCTGCCTCAGCCTCCCAAGTAGCTGGGACTACAGGCACCTGCCACCATGCCTGGCTAATTTTCAAATTTTAGTAGAGATGGGGTTTCACCGTGTTGGCCAGGATGATCTCAATCTCCTGAACTTGTGATCTACCCACCTCGGCCTCCCAAAATGCTGGGATTACAGGCATGAGCCACTGTGCCTGGCCTATATGTTCCTAGTTTTAACATTCACAAAACCTTCCGGTAGGTAGGAGGATATCAGCAATTTCACTCATTTAAAGTCAGGAAAATAGACTTCAAACACATTAAGTGTGTTGAAGTCCACACTGTGATTAAATGTGGAGGGTGGGGTGGGGGCCTGGTCTGTAATCCAGCTCCAACGGACTCAAAACAGTCTATACTAACCTCAAAAACAAATTAAAAACCATGACAGAGAGAGAGAGAAAGAGAGAGAGAGTGAGTGTGACTGTGTGTATGTGTGTGTGTGTGTTTTCTCTTTAACAGCTCAGCAAAATGGAGCTAATGGAAATACCATATGCATACAGTGCAGTTTTATGAGCAAATAGACAATAAACTCTTTTTTTTAATTAGCATCCGGCAACTTTGTGGTTTTGCGTCGTAGAGGTTAGGGGATGCACCGGGCTCTGGAGCCTCTTCTTAAAATATGCCAAAACAGACTTCTAGAACCTCATTTTTTAACAGACATTAGGTAATGGTGTCATAAAACATACTGTATGGATAAAATGTAATGCCCAAATAAAAAATCATTATTTGTATACATTTTGGGGGATATTATATCGCTGCCATATGCCTTTTCTAAGTAAGTTGCAACTCTTTACTTCTTTTGGGTCTGATATCTTCTGGGTCTGAAAAACATGCAGTCAATGCCACTGGGGAAACAGCAAAAGAAAGGACTGAGGAAAGCAAAGGCCTAAACTTAATTAGCTATAATATTGTGCAGCTAAATGACACCTCTATTGTGCTGGTCCCCTAGTTCTTTTCGATCTGGACTGCAGCAGTTCAGATTCATCACTGAGCCCATAGAAGGCCTCTGTGCTTCAATCCCTGTTTCATTCGTGAACAATTTATTAGTTCTTTTCTCACAGTGAAATGAGAACTAGGGATTTCAATTACAGCCAGAATGTAGTAAAGGCATGGAATCTCTTGTAGGTAATATTTTCTATTTCACTTTATGGGCAAATACAAAATATCGTTAACAGACATTACATGTTATTTATTAACATGCTAATAAGCCTCCACACGTTTAACAGTAAACATGAAACTTCTAACAAATTAAATCTAGAATCGTACGTGTAATGCAGAGACTCTGGAAAAGGAATGCATTTTAAAATCAATTTTTAAAAAGTAAAATAATCACTGATTTCGATAAAAGTTAAAAGTTTTAAGAGGAGATGCTTAGTAGTCATTTTTCCAGCACTTTTTAGTTTTATCACTTTTTGTACACTTTAAAATTTATGGAAACGTTCTAATGTTGCCTTTAATTTTTGCCAGAACATTTTGAACTTGGTTGAAAGCTGAAATTGAAGAAGAAGGAAAAAAAATATAGAAGAAATTAAAAGAGGCGAGGATTCTAAACAAATCAGAACAACAACAACAAGAAAAGGTGAAGAGATTCTGTTTTTCAGCGCTCTTAAGTGCGGTAGTATAGAAGTCAAGCAAGTTCAAATACAAGTACTAGTTCTCCCACTTACTGGCTGAGGAAGCTATGAGTCTCAGACCATTATCCATGAAATAAAAATAGTAGTTATGTGCCTTGCAGAATTGTTGTGAGGAATAATTTACATAGACTTAGCAGTTTTACCACAGTGTATGACACAGAATTGCTTGGTTTCATGTGTGATTTTTTCCTTCTTTGATACACAGACCATCACCCTTCGATTTAGCACAATCCTGACAGGAATCCATAAGTGCTAAGGAAGTATCTGTTAGTAGACGGAAGCATAAAATAAGTGAGTTTTCAAGATCCCAGACTGGGGAAATCCTCTGCAGTGTTTCTGTATATTCTGGAAAATCAGCTAGAGGGTTAGAAGGGGGGATGGCCTTAGAAGTGAGAACTAGTTTCTTTTAATCATGTGTTATTGGTACTTAGGATCTCAGATTTGTTCCATGAGTCAATGAAAATGTGTTTCAACCAGAAAGGTATTATTGCTGAGCATTTATTTCCAAATCTGTTGCACACTATAGTCATTACTTACAATATTGTTTTTCACAATTGTCATTGTTATCTAGAGATAGACGATAAAATGGACTAACATGGATATTTGCCCAAATTTGAGGTCTGTCTAGGGATGTGCTGTGAGATGTATAAGCAACGTATTATAAAACATTACAGGGAATGATCTTGAAGTGATCACTTATATTCTGCAACACAAATGAGATCGCCCCAAATTACAGGGTGACCACTGACTCGAGACTGGCAAAAGCTCCCAGACAAGCTTAAGACTGAATCATCATCATGTGTTGAGATTTTTTTTTTTTTAAACAAGAAAACATACACTCCATAAGCCCCAATGCCCACAGGGCTCAGAGCTCGGACTCTTAAGAGTGGAACCAAGGTATGTTTTCTGGAAGCGTTGCTTTTCCCAAAGTCAACTGTAAAAAAGATAATGTATGAAGATGTGTCAAATCATCTTCCTTCTTGTGGGAGGAATTTACCAATTCGGTAAAATACACCTAGGTCAGTTTTTTTCTTTTTTTTTTTTTTTTTTTTTAAAGACAGAGTCTCGCTCTGTCAGCCAGGTTGGAGTGCAGCTGTATGATCTCGGCTCACTGCAACCTCCGCCTCCCAGGTTCAAGGGATTTTCCTACCTCAGTCTCCTGAGGAGCTGGGATTACAGGCATGTGCCACCACACCCAGCAATTTTTTTTTTTTTTTTTTTTTCAGTAAAGATGGGCTTCATCATGTTGGTCAGGCTGGTCTTGAATTCCTGACTTCAGGTGATCCACCCTCTTAGGCCTCTCAAAGTGCTGGGATTACAGGCGTGAGCCACCATGCCTGGCCATTTTTCTACTAACTTTTTTAGTAAACTTTCTGTGGCAGAGAAATATTGGGGCTTTTGAGCTCAAATACTATGCTTTGATTTTGCATTTTAACAATAAATGACGTCTGTTTTTTTTAGAAGCTTTTTTAGAAGCTTGATTCAAGGAGACTGCTGAGTCCTGAAGATTTGTGCTTATCATCCCATTGGATAAACAGAACAGGCATATTTTTATATTTTTTATTATCAAAAGAAAATGAGCTAGTCAATCAACTTTGATATATTCAGATACAAGAATACTTCTTTCTCAGGGTATTCTATTTTCAAGTTTTATACTGTCATAAATCTAATTGGTATTAAATTTAATTGGGATTTAAATTAAGTTGGAAATTCCAGGCAAAACAGAGAGATAAAGTTTAATGATCACTAAAATTTCAGTGGAATCCATTTTACTGAGAGTGGGTCCCTGCTCTCATGAGGACTCTTGACATAGTCAATTTAAGAGTGTAAGTCTAATTGGCTAAGACCCTGCTTGACCCCAAGGCAGATGGCTAACGTGTTTTTTCTGGTGGAACTTTGTACCAAATTTAAAGTTTGGTAAGCCTGTTCACCTTTTGAGAAAGCAGAGATTCTAATGAACTGTTAAGTCGCCACTGCCTGAAAGTGGCAAAGGGTGGCCCAACCTTCCATCCCCACAACACTGTATTTTGTTTTGTTTATACCATTGCTTAGAACAATTATTCTTAAATCATATTTTAGAAGAAGACATAGAGACAAATAGTTATTTGCGCCTTGAGAAGAATACGTGGGCATTACATTTTAGTTTCCAGAATGATAAAAATTCCGTTATAACTCTCAGGGGTTATCTTAGGGATAAGTAGGGACTGTATTACTTTCTAGTTTAATAAAACCTCAAACAGTTAATCCCAATTTATCAATTTATTCAAATTCAGACCTCTAAAAATGTACTTTAGTATCTCCCAAGACAATGAGAATTTCTGGGGAAATTAATTGCTTTCATTCTTTCTGAGATCTGGTATGAGAGCAGAGCATTCCCTGTCACCGTCATCCTTCTAAAGCAATTTTGAGGGAAGTCTAAAAGAGACGTGCAGCTGCCCCGCTCCTTCATTTCCACCTGCAATGGCTAAAAGTGTTGGTTATGGGCACTCTACAGTCTGGCAGGAAAGACTGACAGCAAAACCACAGAAATTATCCATCCAGCTGGTCAATCAGTAGCCCAGTTCTCACATGGTTTCCTTACCAGGAGGATTAGCTATCTACTGGATACTGAGAGGTTCACATGCTATCTTGCCAGCTTCTGGCAGGCTAAATTATTTGCTCATGACAGTCGCATTCTTTGGTGGCTTTTCCTGCCCAGTTTATCTCCAACTGTTGTGCCTGACAACGATTCCTTGGCATTCTTCATATTGTAATACCCTAATATTAACATTTATTAGGCTTGTTCCAAAAGAACCAAGACATTATATTCTATTTTTCTTTTCCTTGAAACACCATAGGCTACTCCGTAAGTAGCTGAAATAAATAATGGCCGGGGAATAGATTATCTTTTCCTTACTGTTCATTTCAAATGTTTTCGCCTAAGCACTACTGAGGTGACAAAAAACAAAATCGAATATCTGTTCCTCCACTCCTAAAACAGTACTAAAAAAAAAAATCAAACCCTTCAAATGGGAGATTCCAGACTATTTTTAAAAGCCAGCCGATAATTAAATATGACTATGGGTCATCTAGAAAAACAGCACAGCACTAATGACACTTAATATCCTTCAGGGCAGAGCTTCTGAAATGTCTCAGAAAAACAAGTCACTTAAATATATATATTCAAGATTTTATATATTTTATATGTTTTATTATAGACTTTTATATCATATAATATATGTAAATCTGTAATTAAATTCTATATTATATGAAATAATATATGTATATATATAAAATCTGTAAACCCTTTTTTAAAAATTAAGAATTCAGCTCATTTCTAATAAAATTTCAGATAATGGTACCAAATAATGTGTCCAGAAATACTTGTGACAACATTTAGATTACAGGTCTTACAACTAAAATGTTTCTTTTCTCCTCCTAAAATAATGAGATTGATATTCATATGTAGCCCAATAATCAATTTAAATATTGCCATGTCAGGACTTTTTTTTTTTTTCTTTCAATTTTTCATTATATTTAGCAGCTGGCCAAAGACATAATACTACTTCCTTCAGCATAATCTGACCAAAATATGAATTTAAATTTCAGAGTTGACCATGGCAGGGGGAAAGGTAAGAGAAAGGGCAAGGACAGAAGGTGGGGGAAGAGGGAAGGAGGAGCCCTCTGGGGGCAGAGACCTTCTCTGACTTGTTTATTGCTTTATCCCTAAGCACACAGCATCATGTCTGACACATATTAGGTGTAAACAGTCACCGTGTCAAGTCACTGAATACAATTCAACAAAATTGAGGGAAAATGGATTACCTTGTGTGTCTATTTAAAAGTTTGGTGTTTCTTGAGAGGAATAAAAAAGGGATTTGCTTGTTTCAATGTATCTCAAACCCATACGCAAATAGAACTGATACTGCACTACACATTTATAGTCAAAGACAATACTTTGTTTTTAAGAGGAGCAGCACACGCTGTAACTGCAAATGAATGACACACACAAAAAATGAGCCAGACAATGTTAAGCTCCAATGAAGAATTTTGGTAATTACAAGCTGTATTTTAAAAATCACCATCAAATATGTTTGTCTCCATTGTTTGTGATTCCTCTGAAGATTGAAAACATTCTCTTCCCTGCGGCTCCCCTCCCCCTGCCATTTTATCCTTTTCTACTGCTTACTACCACTTATGTCAAATTACTCGTGTGTGTGTGTGTGTGTGTGTGTGTGTGTACAGGAATGACAGAATTTGAATGTCTCTCCCCAAAAAATTTAAACATAAAATGAGCTCTAGGGCAGGAGAGGGATTGGTGTTGTTTTTTAATGGGTGGATCTTGAGGAGATCCAGGAATAGGGGCTATATAAATCAGAGACCAACAGGTGGCATTTGTTGTTTGTTTAGTAAACAGAAATTACTAAGTACCTACTAAGACAAGCACTGTGCTAAGTAGTGGCCATCAGGAAAAGTGAAAGACGTGCGAGTTTATTGACAGGTATGATAGGAAATTACAGTTCACTGAAAGGTAAATTATTGTTTTGAAACCTAAACCCCATAGCTAAATGGATCCAAGAATTTAACAAATACTTATACAGTTCTGTTGATGATCTTCCCCTTGAAATATTCTTTTACTAAGCTTCATAACACTATGTCTTCCTGAAATTGTTTTATGTCTTAGATTCCTTTGCAAGATTTTCATCCCTAGCCTGTTGTTTAAATGTTGGTGTTTCCTAGAGTTCTGGCCTAGGATTTCATTTCTTCTCATTCTAAATACTTCCCCTGCGAGTTCACATTTGCTATATGACTTTTAGTATCATTCCTATGATATGGACAACAGATATGGTGGCATCAAATTCTGCATGTTCAGATCAAATACCTTCTGTATCACATACATTACTACCTGGGCATTTCAAAATATCAAAAATTGAACTGATCAGTTTCCTCCTATATCACTGATGAGCAGAGCTATCTGTGAAGCTGCCAAATTGAGAAACCCAAGAATCATTCTTAACTCCTTTCTTTTTACTTCCTAACAACCAATCTCAAAGTTCCGTGGACTTTAAATTCTAAAACATACTAAGAAGTCACCCACTCCTCTTCATGCTCTCTGCTACCACCCAATCCAGGTCACCATCATCTGTTGCCAAGAGTCTCACAAATGTCTGTTTAATCAGTCTCCCTGGTTTCAGTCTTGCCTGGCTCTAATTATTTTTCACGTTACAGCCAGTTGTCTATTTAAAATGCAGATTTATCATATTGTTCTCTTATTTCAAACCCTTATCCAATTTCTCATATACTGAGGTAAAGTCCAAACCCTTCTATGAGGACCTTTAGATCTCTGTCTCCTTAAAAATTCTCATTTTGCTGCCCTTCTCTCAGATGCTACATTCCAACATACTGACCTTTCAGTTGCTTAAACATGAAATTGTGCTCTTACCCTAGGCCTTCCCCTATTCTTTCCATTACCTAAAACTTTTATCTTCACTGCAAACTTGCCTAGCTAACTCCTAGTTATCAGTCCAACATTGGCTTCCTTTGGGAAGCCTTCTTGGATGGCCTCCCCACTCCAGTTCAACCTACTTTCAACTGTACTTAATCCCCTTTTACTTCCAACAACCTACTCTTACCTATGACACATTAAGGACAGATGCTCTTATGATATGTTCCCACAGTCACTTACACTTTCCCTTTAATATAATTTTTGAGTATTTTATTATAAACACTGGTTTCATAGTCTTCACTAGTTGTGATATAGAGGGCAAGAAGCCATCCATATACACAGCTTGGCCTTTGTATCCCTAGCACCTAGTACAGTGGTGTGCAGAGAATTGGTGCTCAATAAGTGTTTGTTTAATAAGTAAATGGAGTACCTCATTTATAGGAAACTGTAAAGGGTTTAGAGCTAAATAAAACACCCCCTACCCCTGAGGAGAATAACATAAAATGCAGAATGTCTGTTATACATAATTATAACATGGTAATGAGTAAATAAAATTGACTTCAATTTGGATACATGAGGATTTGCTAACATTGTAAATTGGAATTAAATATTTAGTTCTCCCTTCTGGGATAATCTAATCCACACTGAACACTTCTGGAAGACAGTTTTATGATTTTCTATTACAGATGAGAAAATAGGCACAGCAAAGTTAATTGAGTTATCCAAGGTTACCTAGTGAATCAGAAACAGAGCCAGGTACTATTGTGTCATTGTAGGATTTCAGCCTAAATACTTGAATAGCATTCTCCAAACTATTATCTATGACATTCATACGTGAATATAGAAACTTGGGAATACAGGTGCTTCCCCAAGGATTTTCCTCTAGCCTTTAACATTATAGGCTTTCTGTGATAGACTTCTGTACTCTTGTACACCGAGAGTTCCTTCTTTATTCATAATAAAGTGTTATTATCAGGCACCAGTCACCACTACAAAGTGTCAACATTTAACTCTTCTGCTCTGGGACATTATATTGCACATTGTCCATCTATAAATGTCCATAGCTAGTTGGCTGGTATATTCTATTGCACTGGATGGCATTTCAGTGGAAAATGCTGCCAGTATTTAACAAACATCTGAGAAGTAACATAGGCTATTAAATTTAATGAGATTACTAGTTTCAACATTTGTACTGTTAAAGGAAAAACCAGTTGCGCTGACATTTCAAAAGGCTAGATATACATTCAATAAATATGTTTACATACTGCATGTTATTTTGGGAGCAATGGTAAATGCTACACATAACCCAATGCCTAAAAAAGACTTTCTCAATATACACATTTAATATACAAAGAGCTATGCTTTTTATAACAAGCATTGCTGATATGAGTTTCACAGAGATAGGCAGGGCAAGCATACACTTGAGATTCTTCCTAGCCCCAGACTGGACTAACCAATGCTCTTTGTTTTTTATACCTGAATGTAGTACAAGATGCTAAAATAATCTATTCTGTACAGAACTGCAGCTAACATGTACCACTTTTATTGGATGTATAAACTACGGTTCCTCTGCATTTTCAGATCAATTATACAATTTTCTCTTAATGGATATACCATCAAGTAGTAGAATCCTCAATCACAGAACATTTCCCTTGCTCTTTGGGCTTTACATGACCTGTCTTTCATTTGCCGAAAGCAAACATTTTTACCGTTGAGGCACTCAAACCAGCACATTACATCACTCTCTAGTCTTGCCTTGTAATTCCAGGTCCATGAAGATCTCTAAACGTCCAAAGTATTTACTGTTCTTAATCCCCAACATGACATTAAGTGAATTGGTTCTGTCATGGGAATATAACTGATTATGTTTCCCCTAATAAAGACAGACACTTGAGCTACCCATTTGTAAGTTAGCCCAATGTGAAAGGAAGAGAGAACTTCCATCAGATGCCAACTTAACATCCATTGCTCATATCATGAAAATGTCAATTAAAATTTGAGTGGAATCTTTCTAACACAATTTTCCAGCCCAAGAAATGTGAATAAACCAAATTGAATTGCCAGGCTGTACAAGGTAGTCTTAAGCTCTATTTATGTATTAATTGGTTGGTCACTGGTAGACGACACCCATGGGGTCAGAATACTTTTGACTTTTATTTGAAAATGTAGATTCCATGAATTCAACCTCAGTCATCAGTCCTGTTTTAAGGGAAATGACTGTGAGAGGATACTGCCTTCATTTCCTAATGCTGCAGTTCCTATTATGCTATACCAAGGAATAAAATTTCCTTTCAGAAGTAGCATAGATGCTGATTTGGCTTTCTGCTTTAGGTAAGTGCTTGCAGAGACTTCTAAAGGAAGCAAATTCCAGCTTTACAGTTCTGACATTGTACTTGTCATCCTATTTGCTGTACCAGTGTGAATGTGACAATAATAAAGGATAAAAGAGCAAAAAAACGAATGTTTTCATACCACGGATACTCGCCCTATTTAAAAATTTACTTTACCTGCAGAGATTCCATTTCTTCATCTTTTCGTTGGGTCTCTTCTAGTAGATCTATAATAAGAAAGTAAAATGCCCATCAAAATGCAATGTAAAAATGAGTTGCCTCTTATCATCAAATGCAATTCAGCCAGTAGCTTGTATAAACTGTTGCCTGAGAAGAGATTTTAATGTTTAAGTGTGAGAAGCAATGTAAAAGAAACACCCTCTGATCCCAACTGTTGACATATGGCAGAGTGTTGGAGCCTGCCAACTGTAAGCTAGCTGAGAAGCCCTGGAAGATCTCTCAGCTTTACCTGACATATCAAAGGATGATACCAAATCAAATAAAAATCTGTAATCAAACCAATACTTCAGGGATTTGGTCTCATGCTTATATAACTCAATGCAATACAAAATCTCCTTTAGAAAAAAAGAAAAGCCTTTTTCTTTTGAAAGAAAAATTAGAAACAAACGATTTTCCCTTAAAATAAGCTCCCAAGCCACATTCTGCCCCCAGAATCAATTTTTATCACCAAATTAAAACACCCCAGAATAATAGGTGTTATTAATGGAAGTAGAACATCGTTTCATCCCTAAAGTCTTATTAATTACCGTTTCACATTGACAGGGTGGGATGCTACATTGAAGCTACATTTGACTAAGAGTTTGGCACCATACCAGAGAAATAGTGGTTGGAAGGGAAGGTTATCAACTGAGGAGAGCTCTGTCTTAACGCATGTATACAGCCACAGTGTCTCAGTGCCCTACGTTAATTTATGAACTTGCTATTAAAAAAACATATTTTCTGCCTGCAGGTATACCTCCCTGTGCTATGATCTTATTAGATCTCATAAAACCAAAGAAGACTAGGCTGAGTCAGAACTTGCATGAAAACTGGTAAGAAACACCTACAGCAGTGTACATTAACATGAGTATTTGCCTTACTCTCTCATTGATATAGCTTACCAAGAGGCTATGTTACATAAAAGGAAAATGTAAGTTACAGAAGTCTAATATGTATCCCAGAAAGGCAAACTCAAATGTTGGAGTAAGTGCTATACTAGATACAGCAGAAAAAAGTCACATAGTGGGGTGGCAAAGTCATGCTGACATGTCGTAACTGGGAAGGTGATACATGAATATTTCAAGAGACCTGGCAGATGACAGAACTGACAGCGATGTCCCTTTGAGACTACACAGCTAAGAGGGTTACAGAGGAGTGGCAAGCAATCTCCTGGAGACACAACATGCTTGGATTAAGGATAAGAGATTGTTTCTATACTGCATGTTATAGAGGAACAGACTTTGGCTCCCAAAACCTCCCATAAACAGGTACATCAAAAAATAAAAAGAGCAGGCCAGTGTTTTAAGGTGTGTTTTTAAAGGGGTTTTGATTGGCATATCAGGTTCTTTAGCTATAAGATACAGAAACCAACTTGGGGTATGGAAGATTGTTTAAGTGATCTCAATCATTCCTCTTCCTGCATCTTCACTCATTTGCTTTGCAGCCTTGTAGCTACTTCTATCAAGAGGCCATGCACATGTACTTCACTTCTTGCATCTGGGCTGGCCTCCTGACTTGATTCAGTGAATAGAATATAGCTAAGGCTGAAGTCATCCTGTTGTAGTTTTTACCGAGGCTTTAAGAGGCCTCACACATTTCTACTTTTTTACTTGGAACCCTGTCACTGACATCTGAATAGGCCCAGGCCAATCTGCTAGATGACAATGAACACGTGGTCTAGGACTCTTCCCACCTCTGTCACCCTGCAAGGTGCCCCAGCTGCCAGCCAGCAAATGCCCAGAAGCAGAGTTGCCCCATCGATCTGAGGATGACTACAGATGACTGAGATGTGAATCCAACTGAGACCAGACAAATCACCCAGCTGAGCCCAGCGTCCACTCCAACTCACAGGGCTAGGAGCTAAATCAACGGAATCATGGAGTGGTTTGGTACCCAGGACTTGCCAACTGATAGCAATGAGTTGCTAATTGAATAATGTGTATTTAGAGTTTATTAGAAGGATACAGAGGTAACTAACGGATACATTGGAAAAGAGGATCCCAAATATGAAGGGAATAACAGTTAGGGCAGGTCTGCGTGGGTCAACATGTGGGCAGCATGAGCTGATGAGCATTTTATTCTGGACTCCTCTAATCTTTGTGTCATTCTACTCAAGATGAAACTTCGAAAAGAGAACAGCTATTGAGCCTAGCTTAGATCTCTTGCCCACTGCTTGGCTAGGGGAAAGTATGGAGTACTTTCATGGATAACCCCAAAAGGATTGGACTACGAATAGAAAGAATAGTTTCCAAATGCAAAATTAGGGTTCTGTAACAGGAGAAGGAAGGATGGACATCATACAGGCCAAAACAACAGATTTCTACACCAACTGTTTTCAGTAAACTGAGTCCTTAGCCCAACTCTCTTCAATATTTGTAAGATATAAGATCACTGCTGTGCTCCTATGAGGATGTGACTACTTAGCTCCATTACTGCTGGTTATTAGGGGATTTTCAGAGCTGGGCCCTTTGTAATGAATTGTGTTGTTTAATGGTGCAGTGGAACTGGGGTGATACATAGTGGGGTTTGTCAACCACAAAATAACACTAATCTTGTTCCTTTAGAGTCAAGTTAGTATGGCAACACCAAACAGCTTAGATACTGGATCAATAATGAGTATCAGATCTTTTCTGCAGCCAAACACAACTCACTCGCTTGATAAAATATAAATGGAAAGAAGTCCCGTCTACTCACAGAACTTCATAAAATTATAGCAACTTAAAAATTATGTTCTCAGTTTTTGTGAAATATATACAGGTCACACTACTCTTCCAACAAATCTGATGCCAATGACAATGCTTGATTTGGGATGGCTGAATAAAAACAACCAAAGAATTCCTAGAATTGGCATTTTAAATATATACATTTCAAATTTTAAATAAATATTCTCCCTGACTGACCATCTTGTATAAAGCGTATAAGCAGATACCTGTTTTTGTTTTGTTTTGTTTTGTTTTTACCCTTTGAAAACTCCTGTTCCTCTTTTCCACGTGATTTCCATGAAACTTTCGGTCAAGAGGCCTAACTAACCCTTCCTGCTGCAAAAGTAGGCCAAGACCCAGGCTAGCAAGTAAGAGCATCTTATTGCCCTGAGTATATGAGCTAAGCAACACCAGAGGTGTCCTTTTAGTGGATTAATAGGGATGCCAGGAAAGAGACTTTCTCCTTTGAAGCCACAGCTTATAGTGGCTTATTAGCTTATTAGCCTGGTGTTCAGAAGTCTGTATTTTCTACTGTGTTGAAGAAACTTATTCAGCAATGAGGCTGGTAAAGAAGAAATGAAAGCCAAGAAAAAGAGAGAGAACTGGCCAGGCGCAATGGCTCAAGCCTGTAATCCCAGCACTTTGGGAGGCCGAGGCGGGTGAATCACGAGGTCAAGAGATCGAGACCATCCTGGTCAACATGGTGAAACCCTGTCTCTACTAAAAATACAAAAAATTAGCTGGGCATGGTGGTGCGTGCCTGTAATCCCAGCTACTCAGGAGGCTGAGGCAGGAGAATTGCCTGAACCCAGGAGGCGGAGGTTGCGGTGAGCCGAGATCGCGCCATTGCACTCTAGCCTGGGTAACATGAGTGAAACTCCGCCTCAAAAACAAAAAAAAAAAAAAAAAGAGAGAGAGCTGCTAGAGGACTACACCCTTGACTGATGCCACAAACCTCCTTCTATTCTTTTTTTTTCTTAAATTAGCTTTAGTTGGATTATTGCCATTTTTTAAAGTCTCTTGGGATGTGGTTGTATTGAACCCTCTTATCTCTATTCAGAAACCTAGAGAACTTAAGAGTTGAGAAGAACTTTCTAGTCCACCTTAAAATGTTTTGTCCTATAACAAATATACGAAGACATGAGACTCAAAGAAATGCAAATGGTCTGGCTGAGTTCACCAGTCGCTTTTAGAGCTTTGCTCCCCTATCATCCTGCTCTGGCTAATCATGCTCTCATTTGTACCGCTCAATACTGACTTGCACCCTTCTTCATAATGTTACTTAAAAATAAAATACACACTTGTTTGTATTCTTCTGACCTGCTTTAAAAGTTCTCTGATGCCAAGTCACCAATCAGGGCAGCCATGACTTTCTTTTTTAGACAGGGTCTCACACAGATGCCCAGGCTGGAGTGCAGTGGCAGGATCTCGGCTCACTGCAACCTCCACCTCCTGGTTTCAAGTGACTCTCCTCCCTCAGTAGCTGGGATTATAGATGCCCACCACCATGCCCGGCTACTTTTTATATTCTTAGTAGAGAAGGAGTTTCACCATGTTGGACAGTTAGTCTTGAACTCCTAACCCCAAGTGATCTGCCCGCCTCAGCCTCCCAAAGTGCTAGGATTAGAGTCGTGAGCCACTGTGCCCAGCCAGTCCATAACTTTACATCCACGGTCTCCTTATCTACTGCCTTTCTATCTTTGATATTTAACTTAGAGCCCCAAAATTGCTCACTCCACCCACATCAGTGCTGTGTGCCACTGCTTGCTCATTAGGTGCATTTTTAAGCACATACATTTGCAATGATGAACGGGGTTATTAACCTGTGCTGAAGAAATATGGCTACTGGGCATCGTTGAGAAGCACCACTCTACTGCAAACAGAAAAAACCGTGTTTTCTTTTATTATTCTCTGGTTTGCTGTTTCATACAAATAGCAACACCATGCAAATTGCCGTGGTAAAATTTGCTTCCATCATCATTTGTTGATGAAAGATCTTTGGGGAAAAGGTTAGCAGCCTTGTGTATTTTCCTTGAAATGGTTCCAATTTTTTAAATGAGCTGATATTAACTCATTATGACATCAAACCATGAGAGGGAGAAAAATATAAAAAGCATATTAAAAAGCAGAACATTATGGATGAGGATGGGTGAATCCAGCTGTCCTGTCTTGTTTCCACTTTACGGTTCTCTGCCACACTTAGGGTTAATATATCACGACTATGTTTTTGGCTAAGATAGTTTCATATGTCTTCCTCTGCAGTCTTTGCAACCAGTGATCTGGCTGTTTAAGGAGGTTTGACAATTTTTAATGTTGATTCTGGTTTCTGGTATCCAAGGGGCAGATAGATCATTTATTTATAAACAGTGAATCATGTAGAGGTGTGTATGAGCAACACATCCATCTAGTAACTTGACCCTTCCTAGGAAGACTGAAGATCAAATTGAGAAATGACTATTTTTTCCTTTAACCATTCCTATGAAATGCCTCATTCATATTATAACTCAGCCCAGCTGATAATGGAGAGAAAGTTACAGAAACAGGGCTTCTGACACAGCAACATTTATAACAACAGCACTGGACAGAGTAACAGTGACAGCAGAATATGCTGAGTTACTGATTGCAGTTTAGACAAAAGCATTTAGCTCTGGCTCTTATAATTCACTGTAATTCAGTGCTCCTGTTCAGTGTTACTCTATGTGTCCTGACATTTACCAAAAACAATAGATAACACAAATTTTCAAAATAATTCAATATTTTATTAAAAAGTAAATTTATGCTACTTCTATTCGTGAGTGGTACTCATAGAATTTCACATAATGAAATTCCTCAAATAAAACAGCACACTACAACCCTTAAGAGCCTATAAATTATGGGCTCAGCCTTCTATCATTCCATTCCAGATACCCAAGACATTAGTTACATGCCAAAGATAATGGCCAGTTTCTCTTTTTCTTCCTTAGCTACCCAGTTATTGGAAGCATTGACATTTTAGAGACAAAAGTGAACACAGAAATAATCTAATCCTAGGGTTGCTTTTTTCCCTAAAGAAGTATAATTCTGTCTTATAAGTGAAATCATATATACTCTGTAATGTAAATTATTAACAGGTAATAAGGTAAAGTATTAAAGGTAAATTATCAACAGGTAAAAATCTGAGAAAGAGTTACTTTCAAGAAAACAGAAGTGGAAGGCCTGGGGGCCAGCCTGCCAAGTTCCTATCCTGCCACCTGTGGTGGCACGGTGAAGCTGCAAAGCTCCAAATTATCCTGACCAAAAGCCACTGATCTAATCTAATGTCCTGAGGTTACACAGTGGAGGACTGAGTTCCGAGATCAAATGCCTCCGTTAGTGTCACATAGCTAGTTAATGGTGCATTTATCTGAGCCCAGGGCTTTTGAATTGGAGCAGGGTCCACAAAAGTGACAGCCCTGCTTTGACTTTCAAGATTTGTAACGAAATCACACAATATTCCAAGTTCTATTGTCAATGCCTATATATTTTCTCTCCAAACAGAAACAAAAGAAACCTTCATTAAAGCACTTGTGTAGCATCAACAATCTTTGGGAAGACCTACAGTTACCAACTGTCCACATTAAAATTCCCCAGTTTTGGGAGATGACATCCAAAAATGTGGCTATGATGGAAAGCAAATACCTAGACACTTGAGAAGGCAGTTCTTTCAGCAAGATGTATTCAATACACAGCACATAGAAGATTTCACAAAATCAAACAGCAACACAAAATCTGTTTCAATGAATGACAGTTAAATAGTTTCTCAGCTTCATATAACATTTGCCAGCAAATGTTTTCCCTATTTTATTACACTAGTAAAGAAAAACAGAATAAAAGTATAACAATATGACTATATAACTCAAAAACCTAAACAACAATCAAATGTTTTGGGCTTTCAGTTAATATATGTTTCCTATATATTAAAATAATGCTTGGTATAAGAAGCATCATATATGTATTAGCTCTCATTATTATTTTTTTAAAAATCACTGTTAAATCTCTCTGCTAAAATCAGGAAAATATGTGCAAAACAATCAGCTGCAATTTAATACAAACAAGCAAAAATGGCCTATTAGTAAACTGCTTTTAGACGTCATCCATTATAAGGAGCTTAGAACTCTGCCATATCTACTGCCACCCACTGGTACATATCTGGATATACTACGAGTTAAGCGTTTTCTCATCCGGCCTTACCACAGAAAACACACAGGTTAAAATGAAGAACAACATTCAAAAAGTATGGCTATCCCTTGTGGTTTGTCTCAGACACTGAAACAACATGCTGGTCTACAGATGGAGCCCAATTGGTCCAATAAATGAAAGGTTTATAGTCCACTGTCTGTCTTCGGTATGTGGTAAAACATCCAAATACAGGTACTCATGTTTTTCTTTGATGTTAATTCATTTCTGGTGAAACTTTCCACTCCGACAACCTTAGAGATTTAAAACCTCTTGCCACAAAATGGCTACAGTACAGAAAATAGCACAATAATCTACCCATTACACCTTATTCTTGGGTCTGGCACTGACAAACATCCAGATATAGAATGAAAGTTCTGGCTCAGTCAACTATTAAGTTTTTTGTCATTTCTACTGGTAACACGAGCAGAGAGAGTAAGAACATATTCATTAGGAAACATCACTGTTCTAAATTGGCCTATGAGGTGTCTTGGCCAAAATGAGCAAGAGAAGTTTATGATGTATTGTAGACATTACTTCAAGAATAATTTTCATATGCTGAAATCCAGGCATAAAATCATCTTTCTTCCCATATGCACTCTGAATTACATTCACCTAATGGAAAGTTTGCTTTTATTTAAATTACTTAGGCTGGGAGACAGTTTATCCTATGCTCTGTTCTTATTCTAGACTCATACGGTCAGCTGGGTATATATTTTTGGGGCCCACAGAAGTGCTGGGTATTTGACTTACTCCTTGATCACCTCTTCTTACAGAAGCTACAAAAGTTCGTGCTGGTTTCTTGAGGTGCCTACTGCTGAACCAGATCTAGGCTTTTCAGGCCTTATAGATAGCTGGGTTTACTCTAGATCAAAATGAAATTTGAATTTTTCAGTGAATTTTTTTCTAGCTTCTGCAATTCTTACATTCTAAGAGTAAAACATAATTCAGAAGTAGAATGATGGTATGACATATATCAGTGATGTGCACTTAATTACAGAGCACAGCTCAGTGTCAAACACCAACTGTTTCCTCTGGCAATTCACACACAGATAGCATGTACCCCTGTATTTATAACTGGGACATTGCAATGTAAATATTTCCTGGGCTTCAGTAGAGACCATTTATTTCAACTTATTCCTCATAAATATCAGTATTTTCTACCAAATTTGGCCTAGTACAGTGATCTATTTCCTCAGGGAAATAAATGATCAGAGATAGTTTTAAGGTGCATATGATATATACACAAAAGCAAAATATTTGACAGTAAAGGAAATATAACTTTAAATTTTGAAAAATTTTGAAATTTAAATCTTCAGTTTTAAACCTGATTGGTTAGAAAACCTTAAACTACTAAAAGAAGTCCAAGTTCAGACATATGGTGTTTAATTGTTGCCCCACCTCCTCCCCACTTTGAGGTCATTTTAGAGATTAATTATTACAGCTAAACTCTATTCAAAGTGTGTGCATCTTACAAAATCCTTTCCTTACAAACTTAATGTTAAGATTTTTACATAAAAATATTATCTTTTCCTTCAATTAACTTTTTTAAAGTGTGGAGCTTTTACTGAATTTTAGAAATCATTTTGCTATACCTCCAGTTGGGCAGATCACTTAAGTCCTCTTTGCCTCAGTCTCCTCATCCACAAAGCTTCAAACCACATTGATTCTTATCTCACTTCATGAAGTAGTCATGAAGGATAAAACGGGATAAGAAAGAAAGTGTAAATTAAGGTAGTTAATCAGATATTTTTATTATGAAGATTATCCTTTATTACCCATGTGGGTCCAATGTAATTAAATGACACTGTGAAAAAGTCTCAACTGGTCCTTGCTGACTTTGAAAATAGAGGAAGGGGGGTATGAGCCAAGGGATGAAGGAAACCTCTAGAAGCTGGAAAAGGCAAGAAAACAGACTCTTCAAGAGCCTTCAAAGAGTAAGACAGCCCTGTTGACATCTTGATTTTAGCACAGTGAGATCCATTTCGACTTCTGACCTCCAGAAGTGTGTGATTTAAGTCACTAAATTTGTGGCAATTCATTATAGTATTAATAGAAAATCAATACACGTAACTTTCATTAAGTGATAAATTCAACTCTAAGCAAATTTAAGGGTTCATAACATCTACTCTCAATTATCTGGTAATCAAAATGTACTATACATGGTATCTGGCATACCACATTCAGTGAAAGCCTTGTGAAGAAACCATGACAAGGTAGGAACAGTGAAAACAAGGTCTTTCATGGCAAAACTTGAATGTAACATGTCATAAGCTGTGACTCCAAAATTGTTAGTTTCCTCAGTGAAAGAGTCATGCACACCTGCTTTTAGCTCCTCAAAAATTTCTTAGTGAATTGCTTAAAATTATACCTGCTTCTGCACCCAGGCTGGAGTGTAATTATGTAGACCAAGCTATTAAGTTTAGTCATCCCTATAAAAGGCATGTGCTGATACTAACATTCAAGGTACAGTTTGGTATGCAATACCCCAAGGGTAAGGACTGTTTACCACTATATCCTCAGTGCTTGGCAAATAGTATTTCTCTAAGTATTTTTTAAAAATGATGAGGTCTGTAAGAAACTAGTTAATAACTATCCAACATGCAATATGATGTCATCTACCAGAATATAGATGCCAGTAAATTAGTTTAATATTATATCTTTAAAAATTTTTTTTTCTGGACTGAATTTGAAAATTCAGGTAACAAGCATTTTACCATTACCCTTCACACAGTGGAAAATAATGAGAATTCAGGAATCTGCTTCATATATAAAGAACAATTCAGGAAGATACCCAGTGAGTAGCCAGTAAGGAGTCACAAGAATGAGCAGCTGCAGCATGGCTTGGAGTCAACCTGTGTTGTGCTGAAGCAATGAAATGAATCCTCACAGAACTGGGTATTTATCTTGAGATGGCAAGCATGTGTTTGCACATATGAAAATTTCCAAATTTTGACAAGAGACATAACTCTTGGATTGAAGAACCTATGTGAACCACAAAGAAGAGAAACATAAGGAAATTCACATGAAGATACTTTATAGTCAGAGTTCTAAATGCCAAAGACAAAGAACAAGTTTGAAAGCAGTAAGAGGGAAACAACATCTTAGTTATAGGGAGAAACAATTAGAATAATAGTGAAATTCTCATCAGAAACCACAGAGGTCATTAAAAAAGTCACATTTTTAAAAAGTGCTAAAAAGCAGAACTGACAACCCAGAATCCTATATCTAGTGAAAATACTGTTTAGGAATAGAGGTGAAGGGAAGACATCTCCAGGAAGAAAAATTAAGATAATTTATTGCTAGCAGACCTATCCTAAAGAATGACTAAAAGAAATTCTCTAAACAGAAAGGACATGATAAGAGAAAGAATCTCAGAAGAGGAAAATAGAAAGGACACAAACAAAAATATAAATACATACAACAGACTTCTTTTGAATTTTCTAAATTATGTTTGATGATTGAAGCAAAAATTGTAACAATATCTTATGTAGTCCTCTAAGTATGTAGAGGGAACACTTAAGATTAATTAACAGGAAGGGTAAAACAATGTAAACAGAGAAACTTTCTAGGTTTCAATTTGGTAAAATGATGATATTGTGATATCACATAGGCTGTGATAAGCTAGATATATATAATACCCAGAAGAACTACTGAAAGCTTATACAAAGAGTTTTACTCAAAAACACATGATAAATCAAAATGTAATTCTAAAGACTATTCAAACAACTCAAAGGAAGGAAGGTGTATTAGTCTGTTTTCACACTGCTAATAAAGACATACCTGAGACTGAGTAATTTATAGAGGAAAGAGTTTTAATAAACTCACAGTTCCAAATGGCTGGGGAGGTCTCACAATCATGGCAGAAGGCCAAGGAGGAACAAAGTCATGTCTTGCAGAGTGGTGGGCAAGAGAGCTTGTGTAGGGGAACTCCCCTTATAAAACTGTCAGATCTCATGAGACTTATTCACTATCACCAGAACAGCAGGGAAAGACCTGCCCCCATGATTCAATTACCTCCCACCATGTCCCTCCCAAGTGGAAATTATGGAAGCTACAATTCAAGATGAGGTTTGAGTGGGGACAGAGCCAAATCATATCAGCAGTGGGGGGGCTGGGGGAGGTGGGATGGAGGAAGAGAAAACACAGAACACAGGAAAAAACAAACCAAAAGGCAGACTTAAATCTTAACATACTGATAATTATATTATATAAAAATGGCTTAAATACACCAATTAACAGACAGAGCCTGTAAGAGTGAATTAAAAAACACGCCCAATTTTATGCTATCTACAGAAAACTTACTAAAGTGTAATCATATAGGTATTATATCATGAAAGTAAAAAAAAATCATGCAAATATTAACGAAAAATAAGAATGATCGAATTCAAATTAGAGTTAGACTTCAAAATTACACTCTCAACAACTGACAGAAATATTTTACAAAAAACCATCAAGAATATATAGAAGTATAACAGAAAACCTATAAATACTTAGAAACTGAATAAATCCTTCTAAATAATCCATGAGTCAAAGAAAATGTCTCAAGGGAAGTTTAAAAATACCACTAACAGGATAAAAATGAAAACATCTAGGCACAGTGGTTCATGCCTATGATCCCAGAGCTTTGGGAGACTGAGGCAAGGGGATCACTTGAGCCCGGAAGTTTGAGACCAGCCTGGGCAACACAGTGAGGTCCCTTCTCAAGAAAAAATTTTAAAGTATGATTAGCTGGGTATAGTGGCTTGCACCTACAGTCCTAGCTACTTGGAAGGCTGAGGCAGAAGGATCACTTGAACCCAGGATTTGGTGGCTATATAGCTGGTTGGGCCATTGCAGTCTAGTCTGAGTGACAGTGAGACCTTTTCTCTAAAAATAAAGAAAAAGAAAAAAAATCACAAAAATATTACATATCAAAATTTGTAGGACAAAGCTGACGCAGTGCTGAGAGGAAAATTTATGAAACTAAATGCATGCATTTGAAAGGAGGAAAAGTCTCAAATGAATACTCTATGCTCTCACCTCAAGAACCTTAAGGAAAACCCAGCAAGCAGACGTAATAGGATCAGAACAAAAATCAATGAAATTGAGAACAGGAAACAATAGAGAACAAGAAGAAAAAAAAAAATCAATGAAACAATGAGCTGGTCCCTTACATAGTTCAATAAAATTGACAAATCTTAACCAAGATTGACAGAGAAAGAGAGAGGGGTAGAGTACAAGGGAGGGAGAAGAGAAAACACCATTATCAAAATTAGGAATAAAGGATTTTAAGAGAAGACTGCAAACAACTTTTCAAATATAAATTTGAAAATTTAGAAGATATGGAACACAAAATGCCGTAACTTACCAAATGTAAAATACCTACTTTAAATAGCCTTATAGCTATTTAGAACAATGAATGTGTCATTTTAAAACTCCCAGAACAGAAATCTCCAGCTCTGATGGTTTCACTGGTAACTTTTACCAAATGTTTAGAGAAGAATTGGTATCAGTTTTTATAATCTCCTTCAGTAAAAAGAAGAAAATGGAATATTTCCTATTTATTTTATTTAGCCGATTTTACTCTGATACCAAAAACATACAGACAATTGCTCCCCAAAAAACAAAGAGAGGAAAGAAAAAAACTGCAGCTTTCTGCTGAGCATAGAAGAAAAATCTTTTTTAATAATAAGCAAATAGAATTTAGCAACTTTTAACAAAAATTATGTAACATGACCAGTTGCATTTATTCTAGGCATACAAAGTTGGTTTAGTATTCAAAAATCAATGTAATCCATCATCTTGACAGGCTAAAGACATAAAAAAAAAATCACAGGAGCATATCAATCAATGAATAACAAGTATTTGACAAAATTCATCGAACATTTATGATAAAAATAAACTCAGAAAAAGGAACTAGAAGGGAATTTCTCAGCTACAAAAAAAAAAAAAAAAACAAACCTATGGCCATTATTATACTAAATGATGAAAGACTGAAATGTTTTCCACTTAAGATGAGAAATAAGCAAAAATATCTATTCTCACAATTCTTATTCATCATAGTACAAGAAGTTCTATAATATGATGAAGAAAAGAAACTAAAGGCTTGGAGATTGGAAGTAAAGAAAAAAAGTGTCCCTATAGCATGATTGTCATCATTTAAAAAATTCCAAAGAATCTACAAAACAATAAAAACCCACCTCTTAAAACCAATAAGTGAGTTCAGCAGGGTCACAAAATACAAGATAAACATACAAAAATATATTATATTTCTACACATTAAAAGTGAACATGTGGATGACAAAATTTAAAATTATTATACCATTTAAAATCACTCCATTTGAAATGACTCAAAAATGAAATATTTAAGTACAAATTTAACAAAACATGTAAAGAATCTGTTTGCAGAAAACAAAACACTGTCATGAAAGAAATTAAACAAGGCCTAAATTAATTATAAGACATACTGTATTCATGGATTGGAAGACTCACATAATAAAGATGTCAGTTCTCTGCAAATTAATCTGCAAGTTCCATAAAATGTCTATCAAAATACCAGAAACAATTTTTGTAGTTAACAACAAGATTATTCTTAAATCTATATGGAAAGGAAAGTGAACTAGATAAAGTAAAACAAATTTTAGAAATTAAGAACAAATTGGAAGAAATAAGGCTACCCAATTTCTAGACTTATTATGTAGTTAGAGTATCAAGATTGTCGTTCGCTGGAGGGCTATGCTCATACATCAATAGAATAGAATACAAAAGCAATTAAACAGAATAGAAAATCCAAATTATAGAAATGGAGAACAGATCATTGACTGCCAGGGTTTAAAAATGAAGTTAGAGTGGAAGAGAAGTGCATGTGGCTATAAAATATATAAAAATATGGTAGATCTTCGTGTTGATGAAAATGTTCTATATCTTGACAGTATCAATGTCAATACCCTGGCTGTGATACTGTACAATGATTTTATAAAATATTTCCACTGGAGGAAAACAGGTAAAAGGATCTTTATGTATTATAGGATCTCTCTTATTATTTATTACTTCATGTGAATCTAACATCAACCTCAAAATAAAAGTTTAGCTGAAAAGTTCAGAAGTGTTTTAGGCACAACAGATAATGGACATTAAATTTTAATTGGTTAATTAATTATCCTTTGAGGTTAACGCCTCAACACTTGTCCTTCCCTGTGCAGTTCATTGCAACCACCCTAGTCCAGAGTCATATTCCTTTTTCTAGACTACTGTAATTATACATACTTCTAAAGCAAAGTATATAGTTAGTTACTCTACTAGTTTAAAAAAGAAAGAAAGAAAAAAAACTTGGTCACACTAAGAAAGCCCAGATATTACAATTACTACTCAAACCCCTTATATAATTTATTTTAAATATATACAAAAAAAAAAAAAAAACCCTAAAGGAAACCATATCTAAAAAACTGAGGACTCACGCCTGTAATCCCAGCACTTTGGGAGGCCGAGGCGGGTGAATCACGAGGTCAAGAGATCGAGACCATCCTGGTCAACATGGTGAAACCCCGCCTCTACTAAAAATGCAAAAATCAGCTGGGCGTGGTGGCGCGTGCCTGTAATCCCAGCTACTCAGGAGGCTGAGGCAGAAGAATTGCCTGAACCCAGGAGGCGGAGGTTGCGGTGAGCCGAGATCGCACCATTGCACTCCAGCCTTGGTAACAAGAGGGAAGCTCCGTCTCAAAAAAAACAAAAAAACAAAAAACAAAAAACAAAACAATACAAAAAAAAAACTGAGGAAAATTATGAGAATGATGTCTTGTAAAATAGAGAATTTCAATAAAGAGATCTAAAAGATAACCAAGTAGAAATACTGGATTGAAAAGTGAAGTAACTGAAATTTAAAAATAACTGAAGAGGCTTGGTAGCAGATTTGAGCAGGCAAAAGGAAAAGCAGGGACCTGAAGATAGGTCAACAGAAGTTATCTAATCACAGGAACAGAAGAAAAGAGACTGAAGGAAAATGAACAGAGACACAGAGAGCAGTGGGACATCTTGAAATATACCAACATATACATGATAAGACTCTCATAAGGAGAGGAAAACGTGGGAAAGAAAAATATTTGAAAAAATAATGAGTAAAAATTCCCAAATTTGATTAAAAACATTAATTTGTATAACTGAGAAGTTCAATGAACTCCAAATAGGATAAATTCAAAGACATTAACACCTAGACACATCATAATCAAATTCTCAAAAGCTAGAGAAAAAGAGAAAATCTTGAAAGCAGTGAGAGAGAAGTGACTTATCACATAGAAGGGTTTTGTATCAGAAATCAAGGCCAGAAGGCAGTGGATTACATATTCAAAGGGCTAAACAGAAAAAAAGGGAGAAAAGCAACTGTCACTGAAGAACTTTACATGCAGCAAAACTGTCATTCAAAATCAGGGCGATATTAAGACATTCCCACAGCCCTTCAAGGTGAAATGAAAGTACACTACACAATAAGTCATTCCACACAAAGAAATAAATAGTACCAGTAAGGTTAATTATATAGATAAATATTATGAAAACAGTGTAAATGTATTTTTTGCAACTCCCTTTTTTCCTACCAGATTTACAAGCCAACTATTAAAGCAATAATTATAAGTCTGTGTTGACGGACACACGGTGTATAATGTAATCTGCATCACACTAACGATACAAAGGAAAAGTAACGTAATAGAGTTACAGAAGGGCAAAAAATTTGTATGCTATTGAAATTAAGTTGATATTAATCCAAACTAGATTTTTATACATGACAAAGAAAATTATAATCATTAAGGCAATCCTAGGTCAATCATTAAGAAAAAACTCTAAAATAAAAAAAAAAATAGTATACTGGAAAATCTCTATTCAATAGCTGCATATTATTTTCTAAATATATATTTAACAAAAAAGAAGGCAATTATGAAGAAATTGAGGGAATAAAGACACAAAATACAAACAACTAGCAAAATGGCAGCCGTGTTTCCTTATAAGTATGTAAGTCACGCATTGCTTAATGATAGGGATGTGTTCTGAGAAATGTGATGTTCTGAGAAATGCATTGTCAGGCAATTTCGTCATTTTGCAAACATCTAGAACAGGGGTGACTGATCTTTTGGCTTCCCTGGGCCACAACGGATAAAGAAGAGTTTCATTGGGCTACACCTAAAATTAACACTAATGACAGCTGATGAGGGAAAACAAGCCAAAACAAAACTCACAAAAAAAATCTCATGATGTTTTAAGAAAGTTTAGAAATTTTGCGGGGGCCACATTCAAAGCCATCCTGGGCTGCACGTTGGACAAGCTTGTCATAGAGTATATTTACACAAACCTAGATGGTATAACCTACTGTACACGTAGGCTATATAAGGTAGCCTATTGTTCCAAAGCAATGAACATGCTGTACAGCAAATGTAACACAATGGTAAGCACTTGTATTAAATACTGTAAGCAGATGTAACACAATGGTAATTACTTGTATATTTACAAATATCTAACCCTAGACAAGATAATGCACTGTGCTATGACATAATGATGGCTATGACATCAATAGGCAATAGAAATTTTTCAACTCTATTATTAGCTTATGGCATCACTGTCATATATGCAGTCTGTCATTAACCAAAACACTGTTAAGTGGCACATGACTGTAATTAAATATAAATAAACTCTCCAATTAAAAAGTGGAGATTGGCAGATTTATAAATGCATATAATTCAACTTTGTGCTATCTATAAGAGAAACAGTTCAGATTCAAAGACAAAAGTAGGCTAAAAAAGGATGAAAACAGTAACCAAAGAGAGCTAAAATGGCTATACTAATATCAAACAGAGACTTTTAGACAAAACTTGTTCTGAGACAAAGGACATAAAATAATAAAAGGGTCTATCAATCAAGACTATGTAAGCATTTATGCAAATAACAGTCTCAAAACAGATGAAAGAAAAATGGACAGAATTGAGGGTAAAGAACAAAGCAATAATAGTTGGAGACTACAGTAACACCCCACCTTCAGTAATACCCAACTTTCCATGTAGGATAGAACTAATATGCATTTGAATAGAGATCAGTAAGGAATGAGAAGATCTAAATGACAGTCTAAACCAACTAGACCTAATAGTCATCTATAGAACACTTCACTCAACAACAGCAGAATACAGATTCTCCCCAAAGGCATACATTCTCCAAGACAGATCATATGATAGGCCATAAGTAATATCTAAATAAATTAAAAGGCATGAAATTATACAAAATATGTCCTTAACGCAATGGAATGATTTTAGAAAGTAACAAAAGGGAATTTGGGGAATTAACAAATGCATAGAAATTAAACAACATCCTCCTAAATATGTTACAGTCAAAGAAGAAATCAAAGGTGAAATTACAGCATACTTTGAGAAAAATGAAAAAACATAACATACTAAAATTTATGGGATACAGTGTGCTTATTAAGGAGGACCAGGAACTTCACTTTCCAAAGGGCTCTTAAACTTAATGGAAGGAAGCAATTCTGCCATTTCTGAATGAGGCCTTTCATTTGTCCTGGCTCTGGAGTGTGGCCTCAGCAAATGAGACAATGGCCTTTCTGGCCAGCAGCATTATTCATGATAGCTAAAAGATGGAAACAACCCAACTGTCCATCAAATGACGAATAAACAAAATGTGATATTTCCATACTATATTGTATCATTTTATCATATGAAATGGTCAGTCAGGCAAATCTATAGAAGCAAAAAGTAGATTTGTGATTGCCGAAGGCTGGAGGGAGGGATATGGCAGTAACTGTTAATAGTGATGAGTCTTCTTTCGGGGCTGATAAAAATGCTCTGGAATTAGACAGTGATAGCTGCATGACCTTGTGAATGAATACATTAAAATGTATGCTTTAAAAGTTCAATTTTATTTTATGTAAATCCTATCTCAGTTTATTTAGAAAACATGGGAAGACCATCATTCCTTTTATAATGGAATACAGAGCATGGACTCTGGCATCAGTCACATGGATCTACAAGCTTGTCCATCTACTCCTCTTTCCTCCACTCTAAAATAGACACAATTAATAGCAATCTCTCAATTAATAGTAATTTTCATCATTATTTCATCATGCCTGTAAAAGATATTATAATTATTATCAATTATAAATATAAATTATATACTGATGATTAGAGAGCCCTTCTTGTGAAGAAAGCCTTTCTTGTGAAGAAAGAAAATAATTGAGTAGAATCCCATACTGCTGGGATAAAGACCATAAATATTCTCTGAGACACTGTATTCTGTTCCAAAAAGTGAGATTTTACAGTAATATTGCTTCTCCTTCCCCATACTTTATAAAGTGGAAATTAACTCCTTTCTTGCTAATTTGAATATTTAGCCATCAATACAGTGAAATGTTGTGAAACAAACAATGAAGCTTTTGTTACATTTCAAATGAATATTACAGGTAAAAACAAAAAGTTATTACTAAAACTTTCAAAAAATCAGTATTTTCTACTTCTATACATTCTACTTCTAAAATATCTCCTGATATTCTCCCCCAAATTATTATAACAGTATCCTGTCAGTGTTTCCTACCAATATTTCCCTTACACTGCCCAGAGTCATGAATCTAAAATAGATATGCTCATGTCCCTCTTTGCTCAAAGACATTCTGTGACTTTGAGCTGCTTACAGAATTGGATTCCACCTGTGTTGCTACAGTGATTGATTAACCATGGTTTGCTGAAGTGTATATGATCAAGTATTCTAGGGATATGCTGAGCTGCATGAAAAGACATTCTTGAATTCAGTTTTGATATCCTCGATGGATATGGGAATAGAGGAGAAGACTGAAATGTGGCTAATGTTTCCCATGCTGAGATAAAAGTCAAACTTCTTAGCACGTGCTTTATAAAGGATCTGTCCACAAATTTACTTTAAAGTGTATTATCTTATGTTATCTTTGCAACATCTAGCATTATCTGCAATGTCCTTCCTGGCCTTCAATAATGGCAGCTTAAAATATATCCTCAGTTAGCTTTCACAAACCACCTCATGCCTGAACACCACTCGTATTCCTGAAGATACTGCTTCTTCTTCTATGATTCTAGATCGCTTTGTTTCTACTTTTATTATAGTATTTATTATAGCTCATTGTTATGCATTTGGATCTATCTATCACTAGATTCAAACTCCTTGATAAGTACCATGTTCGGGAGATTCTAGTTCAGAATATTGTATATACTTATTCTGAAAGATTAGGACTTCCTGTTTCAAAAGTAGTTATCCTCCGGCAAAAGTCAGAAGACTGTAAACAGATCTGAAATTCGGATAACTTGACAATTAGCACAAAAAAGACAAAACTCATGGCTACACAAGCCAGTCAATAATACTCAAGTTTCTGGACAAGTTTCTGCTAAGCCCATTCAAAGTATGCAATATGGTGAAAAGATAGAATGGAAGTCAGGAGACCTGGGTTCTCATTCTTTCCCTGGTATTAGTTAGCTAAGTAGATTTTCAAAGATGGAAACTTAATCTTTCTTGGCCATAATAATCATAACAACAAAACTCGGGGTTTTATTACTTGCTAAATTATTACAAAGATTTCCCTAGCTCTGAAATGTTAGGCACGGTATTTTTGCAGGTTGCTGAGGTCTCTAAATGTTAGTTGTTGTCTCTAAGTTGAATGGCTCAACATGGATGAGTAATAATTATTCAGGATATATGTAACAATCATCTCCCTAACACTTTTTAGGAATTCAGATTGTTAGTTTAAATAATTATTTTCATTGTCAGGACTGTTTATAGATAATAAAGACGTATGATAAATTCATTCTCGTTCACCTTGAATATCTATCTGTTTTCTTTTATACCCAGGATAAGTACACTTTAGGTAATTGTAAATCTTCCCATTTTGTTCTTCAAATCCTCACAATTACAGTAATTCTTCAGTATCTTCTTATTGAGACTCTTTTAAAATTCTAATAACATGGCCGGGCGCGGTGGCTCACGCCTGTAATCCCAGCACTTTGGGAGGCCGAGGCGGGTGGATCACGAGGTCAAGAGATCGAGACCATCCTGGTCAACATGGTGAAACCCCGTCTCTACTAAAAATACAAAAAATAAGCTGGGCATGGTGGCACGTGCCTGTAATCCCAGCTACTCAGGAGGCTGAGGCAGGAGAATTGCCTGAACCCAGGAGGCGGAGGTTGCGGTGAGCCGAGATTGCGCCATTGCGCTCCAGCCTGGGTAACAAGAGCGAAACTCCGTCTCAAAAAAAAAAAAAAAAAATTCTAATAACAAATTAAATTACTCTATCATTGGGAAGTAGAAAACAGAACAAGGTGGATTTTTTCACAAATGAATTTTACATAACATGAATATTTTCATTTGTCAGATCACTTTCTTTTCCTGTCAGTGTCAAGGCAAAAAAGACCAAGAATGTCTTCCAAAAGACAACTTTTCCCCAAGCCGGTCACCAGGCAGAATTTACAAAGGGCAGTCAAGCATACTAAACCCAGTTCATGAATATGAAGTTTTGAGATTTTAGTGGTTTTAGTCCCTTACTATTAATGGGAATTAAAAATGCGTGTCTCATTTAAACAGAAGGGATTCAAAAACTACCCAACTGGTAATAGAAAAATAAAAGTAAACCCAAACAGTTTCCAATAAAACATTATAGTATAAAATGAAAAACAATTTAATTTTATTTTTTATTATTTTATCTTCATAAACTATGGACATTTTTGAATGAGTGTTTTCTTTGGTGTTATGTTCCAATGGCAAATGTTTTCATGGATAATCTCATGGGTCATTGCTTCTTTTAATTAGTAGCTTTTGCTAAATACAAAAAAATCCTCAAGTAATTTTTAACACTGATTACAACTGCCTAGTCCATTAACAAACTGTCATATTAACACTGGCCACATTGTACAGCCTATTTTTTAAAGGTTACTTGTTTCATTTTCATAGATTTTAATTAACTTTTCCTTTTTCTATTAGAGTTGATCATTAAGCAGCAACAAAGGCATTTTGCCTTTTTTTGCTTCTGGATGTGCAGCATTTTGACTGAAAAAGAGATTTAGAAAATGCAAAAAAATATATATAGATGCTGAATTAGATGGTGGTAAGACTTGTAGATACAGTCAAAGAAGCCAGGCTCTGTAAACACTACCAGTGTATTGATTGAATCAGTTTCATGTTGCCACAATACTTCTGGAAGTCTCTGAAATTTCCATCAGCAGCTTCTCTTATTTGCATTAGCTGGGAACAGTACATATAATCACAAATGACAGGCTAGAGGGAGTTTAGGCTTATGAAACAGAGAAAGGAAAGGAAAATGCTCATTGTTTAGATTCCCTAAAGTAGAAAATGTTATCTTTGTTTTGGAAACAGAATGTACTGTACTTGGCAGTCTAATCCCTAAGGTTTAGGAAGGTCTACAAGTTTAGAACAGACCTCAAAGGTTCTCTCAAACAATGACCTCTTTTCCCAGCACTTTCATATGTGTGCGTGTGTGTAGAGAGCAGAAAAGCATGGATTCTGAACACCATGTTATATCATATATAGGTATTATAAATAATATCTGTTCAAATATCACTTTATCCCAAAGGACTTCACTGAAATAAAATGATCTAAAACAAGACACATGCTCTTTCCTTTCATTATTACTCTCTAAACTCTTACCTTGTTTTGATACATACATATATGGATATATGTGTATAACATATATATGTGTGTTATATAAATGTATGAAAATGAGCTACATGTGTTTGTCTTTAGAGAAAGCCTTTGATACTGCTGGTAAACGTGTTATATACATATTTCTATAAATCTGTATGTATATAGACATGTCAATGACAAATACATATAACTCATTTTGAAAGTAAGTATGTACTCTAAATAGGTACAAATTAATAAAGACTGAAGCTACATAATAAATACGACCAATTACTGGGTAACCAAAATAACACGAAAAGAGAAAGAGAGAGGAAGGAGATAGAGTAAGAAACAAAAGCAAATGTAAAATTAATAAAAAGAATTCAAAAGAAAACATAGACTGAATTCCAACAGAAAGACCCCTTTTGGGCACAGTATATAAGCCTTCATCTTTCAAGGGAACAGTTTGAAGTGTTCACATGCACCAAGCTGGACTGACCATCTATCCTAGGCGTGTTACAATAAATGTAAAGTCCTGCAAGTTCCTTCGCCAAATTCTACATGGATCAAAATAGTGTTAATCTTTCAAAGAAGCACTCTGCAACTTAACCATGTTGGGCATAGTTCCAAAAGCCTTTCAGGAACTTCAGAGTAACAACATTCAGGTCTAGTATGGTAGAAGCAGGCAAGTTCGAAAAGAAAGGAAGACTCACAGGCCTAGCTTCTCAGTTTTGCTGGTAGAAAAGGCTATAGAGCATCAACTAACTTTTTAACTAATGGACTTTTAACATCACTATTATTATTAATTTTTTGGTTCCAAAACCTGGGGTAGATTATACAGTAGCTTCCCCCACCTTCTCCTAAAGTAGATTTTAGTTTTAAGTTCTACCCTCAGATCTCCAACCAACCTTTCCACACCACCAGTAGTACTCTCTCTGCTGTCACCTATTACAACTCTCCTTGTAGGCTCAGCTCCAGTCCTGCTGACTTTCTGCTCTTCCAGGGGACTGTCACTAAGATCACCTCAAGGCCTTTGCTGCAACTAGTTCTTGTGCCTAGAACACACTTTTCATTCAATCCTTCACTTCATTTATGTCTCTGCTCAAAGGCCATTCATCAGAAAGAACTTCTTTGATCTAAAATGATCTAAAACCAACACCAGCACCTATGTGTGCCCCTTCTACCTTACACTGCTTTGATTTTCTTCATAGTACTTTTTGACGTGAACAATATTATCTACATATTTGTTTAATTGTTTTGTCTTTTCCCCTCCACTTAGATGTAAGCTCCGTAATGTTGCTGAGATACCTATTCAGGTACTAAGTATCTCAGGCGCCTAGAACTGTGCTGGGCACATAGGAGGTGCTCAGCAACACATGTGGAATAAATGACTCAAATTCTGTTCTTCCTGCTAATGTAAAATTGAACTGTATACAACACAGACCACATCTCATTTTCTACCCTCACTGGCCTCCAACACCAAGCTAGTCTTGCTTAAAATCAATCATTTCCCATTGCTTTTAGACTATAATCTACATTCCCAGCAGGACCCAAAAAGCTTTTCATGGATTTGACTCTGTTTAATTTTCCAGTCTCACCTTTCACCATCCCTTTCCATATTCTAAATTCTGGTCATACCAAGTTATTTGCAGTTCTTAAATGTATCATGCTCTCTTGAACCTCTAAATCTAACTCTGTTTCTTCCGCCTGGAATGCCCTGCCTACCCTGTTTACCCTGGCTAACTCTTACTTCTCCTTCAGGATCCAGCAAAGCCTTCCCACGTGGTGTTAGATGCTGTTAGTAACTGCTCTCACAGTCAGTACCCTGTGCCTTGCTTTAACACAGCACTGTCACACTATTTTTAAAAATAATAATGGTTTCCTTATTTACCTGATCCCCCTCACCCATTAATTGAGAGCTCTTTGGGAACCACCAGGTGTCTCTCTGCACTTATTCAACACAGTACCTGGAACCAGTAAACACTTACTAAATATTGACTAGAGGAGTGAATATTATAAATGTATATTAAAAACTGAAGAATATTATAGTTTTTGAGATTTGAGAGATTTCTAAACTATGACCTGCGGTTAGTAGAGACATACTGATGACACTGCAAAGACTACGATTATAAATTTCTACAGTAGAGCTTTCATTTTCAATAAACCACATAATCAAATATTTGTCATATGTAATTTTAAATATAAAGCTGAGATATTTTAAACTCTGTAAAAGTATTTGGATAAGTAAATATTATGTAATTGGGAAGGGCTAGGCATGACTCATTTTTTTTTTTCCAAAAAGTAACCTTGGTTAATATTTCAAGATTTGCCTATAAACTGAGCCTCTTTGTTTGTAGCTGACTTTGAACCTTTTAAAACCAAAACATTAAACTATATACCTTAAACTTTACTGCACATATATTAGGAATTTTATATTACTAAGATGTGAATTTAGGGATACCATTATTATGGTTCCCTCTGGCCCTTATCCACTGGGTATTTGGGTGTCCATTTTCCCATATGGTGATGGATTTGCACTTTGCTTCATCAGATCTCCCTTGGGCCAAGAACACATTTTAGCCATAATTATTGGAGCAGTCTGTGGCAGTGGAAAAGCAAAGTTAACTGAACCACATGGAAATAAAACCCATGTCATTGGTGTCATTACCAGTACACCCTAACCAACAGAGTTAACCTCAATGTAAATACCAGACAAAAATAGCAAAACACTCCATCTTCTGGAGAAATCAGTCCCTTTGGAAAGAATGCAATAAGAAGGAAATACCTGAATTCATACTTTTCGGACTAAAAGGTGATACAAGTATTGATTTCTTTGTTAAAAAATTATACATGTATATGCGTCAAAAAATTCAAACAGTTGGAAAAAAATTTTCACAGTGAAAAACATTCTTCACTTTCTAGTGCTTAACACTGGCTGCCCATCTCTCAGGTGCCCTTCAAGAGCCAACCTCTATTGCCACTGCCTAAATTTTATTTCCATCCTAGTGTACTTGTTTATGAGTATGCTATGTGTGTGTACATGCATGCAGCCACCTCCCTTTAACAAATGGTAGCAAGTTATGTACCCATTTTTGAAAATAATATATAAAACTTTCATCTGGAATTTATTCTGCTGAAAGCAGCACAGTATGAATCATACTTTATCTTTTTTTTCCAAATAAATCTCTGTTGGTCAAAACTATTCATAGAATTATCAATCTTAAATCTTACTGGGAACTGAGCTCTGAGTATGTCTGAATATATAGCCAGGAATGCTACTGCTTTTATAATCTGTTTGTTTAGTCATTTACTACTACCACTAATTTAGCATTGTTTTATGTTTTGATAACTTAGAAGACATGTAAACAGTAACATATCATGTAGTAAGTGACATAGATTGCTAAGTATGGTACTGTTTTATAAATACTAAAAACTGTAATTCATGAGGTACTTTCATCAGTACTGAACTTTAAATTTTTACACATGATATGAGGATCAAAACTTTGGTTTAACAATCAAGTAAAAAATATGAACACAATATTGGTATTATGCGGGAAAACATACTTTCATTCAATCTTAGTAGGAGCATAAATCAGTACCTTATGGGAGAACATTATGCAAACCTTACCAAAATTAACAATCCGCGTACTCTTTGCCTTGCCAATTCTACTTCTAGGAATTTATTCCACAGCCATACTTTTACTAGTGCAAAATCACTTATGTATGTTATTATTCAGTGCAGTGCTACAGCAAAAACTGAAAGCATCTTAAATTGAAATCAGTAGGGAAACTTGTTAAATAAATTATAGTATATTCATACAATGGAGTTTCTACACAGTTATTTAAAAAGAACAAGGAAGTTCATTATACATTAATATAGAAAAATCTCCAAGAAATGGTAAGTAAGAAGCAAGATATTGAACAGTGGGTGGTGTGCCATCATCTAGGTAAAAATGAATAGAAAAAAATATGTATTATTATTTACTCATATATGTACAAGTTATTCCTGAAATGATACATATAAAACTAGGCGCATGAAATTGCTCAGCAAAGGAACAGAACTGAGAGTAAGATTTTTCAATAAATCTTCTAACATATCATTTTAGTTTTAAATCTTGGAATTAACGGTAAAACATAAAGTATTTATTAAGAACCTATTATGTTTGAAGAAGTATAAGATAAGGAGTTTTCACTTTTGTTTTAAATTATGCAATTAAGCTTTAATAAACATTCAAAGACTGAAGAGAAAATATTAAGAACCTTACATTGCCCTTAATTAGTGAAGAGAAAAAAAGCAAACTAGAAACCAGCATCAAATAACAACAACAACAAAAAAGGCAATTAAAAAACAATCTAAGGTAATTTTGAGGTTGGAATGAGAAAAAACAATTCATGTACTATAGATTATGGCCAAGTTGAAATCAGCAGTAAAATCTAGCAAAACATACCTCAATGAACTGTACAGATAATTCAATTTAACACAAATGTGTTAAAATATCACAAATACCACAAATCTTAGATTAGGGCTCTTTGAAAGTAAATGAGATGAAAAGGAGAGGAGGGAACTCCAGGGAGCATCACCACACAAGCCAAAGAAAGGGTTAAGCCTCCAGTATAGGAATGTAGATAGCAGTCTCAAAGGCTACAGAGATCTTCTTAAATTTAAATAAGTAAATTATAGCTCATTCCAAGTACTTCACTTAAACACGTTAAACATAAGAGAAAACAGTAAATAGTGTTCTTAAAACTTAGATATACAAGTAGCTGCTAACAGGATAGTAATGCCATAATAGTAAAGCATGTACGTAGTACAACCCACAAAAATGTAGTTTGCCTTTTAATTATTCTGAAATATGGTGTTTTTTGTCAAATATTCTTGATAGATTTCAGAGTTCTTTCATTGTCTCTGAAAAAATTATGTTAAAATCATCTCAGAAATCTCAAAATGAGTTGGTAAAAAGGGTGAAAGAAGAAAAGAATGTAGACAGATATACAATAAAACTATGAAAATCAAGGATTTTCAATTCGAATATTAGGAATAGCATGAACAAATAGAATGATTGTGTTAACCTGATCAACATATTCTTACATACACAGCCTTTGTTTATTACATTAGATCTTACCAGATCAGAACATTATAATTCTTATTCACTTGAAAGTGTCATGAATTTTCAATTCAAAGTTAACCAGAATTTCAATTCAAGAATATCAAAGGATAATCACATTCTTTGAGAGTACATGAATTACTTAATAGTATTACATCTTGGTAACTGAAAGAAAGCAGGTGTATCAAAAAGCTAGTAATCAAAACTAACCTGAAGAGAGAAAAGAGACTTAGCAATAATACTGGTGAAATTTAAAATAACAACACATTTTGAGTTATGGTTGACAATACTGAATTCAACTGAATCCTCCAGGCTAAAGCACCAATAGATCTAATTACATTTTAAAGCAATTTCCAAAATCCTTAAAGATCTGAGAAACCAGAAACATTGTTCTTTTAAAAGTTTAGAAATAAAAGTACTTGCTAGGTAATGATGGTTTTGATCTCATAGTTACATGTAGGACAAATATACAATAACTACAGTCTGTTCAAAACTCAAACAATGGAGAGCATTTTTTAAAAGCATTTTACCAAAATTATTATCCAAATGATGCTTTATAAGAGATGGCCTTCTCCCCATCTCCCTATATGTACATAAGCTATTTGTATTTCTAAATGTAAATTCTAACTTGCTTCATTAAATTTTGATGGAGTCATTATGAATTAAGGGCAAACGACCAAAAGATAGGACTAGAGTGAACCAAGGGGCAGAAAATACCAAATACAGCCTTCAGGAACTAGAGTTCTTTATGATGAGCAGGTTACATGGAAACAGAAATATGTCTATTTACTTATCATAATAAGGAAAGTGTAAAGGAAGACGGTAATGATTTATGTAAAAAGATAATACCATTTAATAAAGAATAGGCGATTACAAAAACATTTTATGTATACTTTGCATAATAAAATTATCTTTTTCATATTTGGCAAGACTAGATTTTTAAATAAAAGAGGAGAAAGAGGGAAAAAGAATGAGATATAGGCATTAACAAGCAAGATACACAAAATATAAATAAAATGGGAAGAAAGAAATTGAGGTGGTTAAAAAAGAATGAAAACAAAGGCACCGACTTCCAAGTGATAACATGACTTAGAAGTATTATAGTTCATTTTGTTTCCCAGAATTATTTTATCATTATCATTATATAACTATCATATCGCTGAAGCCAGTGGACATTCTTCTATTCGTATCTTATTTGGGATCTCTGCAGCATTTGACATTGTTGACTACATTCCTATATTGGAGGCTTACTCCCTTCCTTTGATTCATGTGACAATATTCTCTAGAAGTCCCTCCTATTCTTTTCTTTTCTTTTTTTGAGATGGAGTTTCCCTCTTGTTGTTCAGGCTAGAGTGCAAAGGCACGATCTCGGCTCACTGCAACCTCCATCTCCTGGGTTCAACTGTTTCTCCTGCCTCAGCGTCCAGAGTAGCTGAGATTACAAGCATGCACCACCACGCCCAGTTAGTTTTATATTTTTAGTAGAGACGAGGTTTCTCCACATTGTTCAGGCTGGTCTTGAACTCCCAGGCTCAGGTGGTTCGCCCGCCTTGGCCTCCCAAAGTGCTGGGATTACAGGCATGAGCCACCGCGCTCAGCCCCTGTTCTTCTTATCATTCCTTCTCAGTGTCTTTTGAGAATTCCCATTCCATGGTTAAATCTCAAATATTACTATTAATATTTCTTGGGTTCTGTCCTTTAACTTTTCAGAGTAACATCTAGGGTCTCTGTAGATCTGGTTTTAGAATATAAATTGTCCAATTTCTGCTCCCATGTCCTACCTCCAACCATATAGAACCCTGTCTCACCCAGGTAGCCTGCTTTGTGGCTCTATTTTCATAGTGCTGCTCTTTCTTTTCTGAATGCCTTTCTTTGCCCAGATAACTTCTACTAAACCCTTAAAAGTCAGACATAGTGTCACTCCTCTAAATATTTTTTCATAAATCCCTAGTGTACGATGACTCTTCTCTCTACTTCTCCAGAAATCTGCTCAAGTAATAGCATTCATCATCTTGCTTTAAAATAACTAATTTACATGTTGGCTTTCATACTAGACTATAACTCCAGGTCACAACACATCTTTTTTTTTCCCTACGAATTATAAAATACACACTGCAAAGGTTATCAAATGTACAGCTCAATGCATTATGACCAAGTATATACTTGTGTAACTATTCCTGGAAAGATTATATCTTACTTGACTTTGTATCATCAGTGACTCACATGTAATAAGCACTTAATAAATTTATGACAAATAGTAACAAATGATATTAATTGGATTTGGAGTATGCTAATCACTGCAAGAAATCAGCTCAGTGCTATGATCCAAAAGATAGATTTTAGACACCAAGATCAAATATCACTTATAATGGGGAACGCTATAGTTACACAAACTAGTGACAGTATAGAAATGAAATTTGCAATTCAAAAAATATGACCTGTGTAACTATCCCCAGAAAGATTATATCTTATTTGACTTTGTATCATCAGTGACTCACATATAATGAGCACTTAATAAACATATGACAAATTGTAACAAATGGTATTAATTGGGCTTGGAGTATTTTAAACACTGCAAAAGATCAGCTCAGTGCTATAATTCAAAAACCAGATTTTAGACACCAAGATCAAATATCACTTATAATGGGGAAACTGTGTAGTCACACAAACTAGTGACAGTATAAAAAGGATATTTGTAATTCAAAAAATATGACATTAATTAACAATCTTGCCAGGAAACCAAAAATATAGAGAGCTTGGCATTAAAACCCAGAGAAAGATAAGAGTCCACTACATGGTATTAATTTTGCCAGCAGATGATCCTCTTGGCTAGGCAGTTAACATAAGATGGCCACAGAGTATCTCCAAAAGCAAAACCCAGAGACAGGGAGTCTATCAGCAGCTAAGCAACTCAGCTTCTTAGCAGTGAACATGTGAAAAGGATTGATGCAAATGGAACAGTTATCCATCTGCCTCTCTGTGAATGGTTGTGGAAGACTGTAATCCAGGTGGGCAGGGAAAAGGCTACAGGGCCACAGACATTCCAAGAGTGAATTGCTAAGAAGTCACAGCAGCAGAAAGGCCCACCAATGCACAAGATTGAGAAATAGATTGTCTCAATCTATATCAGCACAGTCTGTGGAGTGGGAAGTGAAACAGCAGAAGTCCAAATACAGAAAGACTATCTAAGCAATAGCAGCAGGTGCTAACCAATGAAACTAAACAACAGAGATATAGACCAATGGAACAGAACAGAGGCCTTGGAGGCAACACCACACATCTACAACCATCTGATCTTTGACAAACCTGACAAAAACAGGCAATGTGGAAAGGATTCCCTGTATAATAAATGGGTTGGGAAAACTGGCTAGCCATGTGCAGAAAACAGAAACTAGACCCCTTCCTGATACCTTACACTAAAATTAACTCCAGATGGATTAAAGACTTAAACATAAGACCTAACACCATAAAAATCCTAGAAGAAAACCTAGGCAAAACCATCCAGGACATAGGCATAGGCAAGGACTTCATGACTAAAACACCAAAAGCATTGGCGACAAAAGCCAAAATAGACAAATGGGGCCTAATTAAACTCCAGAGCTTCTGCACAGCAAAATAAACAATCATTAGAGTGAACCAGCAACCAACAGAATGGGAAAAAATTTTTGCAATCTACCCATTTGACAAAGGGCTGATATCCAGAATCTACAAAGAACTAAAATGGATTTGCAAGAAAAAAACAACAAGCCCATTCAAAATTGGGAGAAGGATATGAACAGACAGTTTACAAAAGAAGGCATATACGAGGCCAACAAACATATGAAAAAATGCTCAATATCACTGATCATTAGATAAATGCAAATCAAAACTACATTGAGATACCATCTCATGCCAGTTAGAATTGCGATCATTAAAAAATCTGGAGACAACAGATGCTGGAGAGGGTGTGTAGAAATAGGAATACTTTTACACTGTTGGTGGGAGTGTAAATTAGTTCAACCATTGTGGAAGATAGTGTGGTGATTCCTCAAAGACCTAGAAATAGAAATTTCATTTGACCGAGCAATCCCATTACTGGGTATATAGCCAAAGGATTATAAATCTTTCTATTATAAGGACACATGCACACGAATGTTCATTGCAGCACTGTTTACAATAGCAAAGACTTGGAACCATCCCAAATGCCCATCGATGATAGACTGGACAGGGAAAATGTGGCACATATACACCATGGAATATTATGCAGCTATAAAAAACAATGAGTTTGTGTCCTTTGTAGGGACATGGATGAAGCTGGAAACCATTATTCTCAGCAATCTGACACAAGAACAGAAAATCAAACACCACATATTCTTACGCAGAGGTGGGTGTTTAACAGTGAGAACACATGGACACAGGGAGGGGAGCATCACACACTGAGGTCTGGTGGGGAGGGAACTGACAGGGGAGGGTGGGGAGTTAGGGAGGGATAACATGGGGAGAAATGCCAGATATAGGTGATAGGGAGGAAGGCAGCAAACCACATTGCCATGAATGTACCTATGCAACAATCTTGAATGTTTTCACATGTATCCCAAAACCTAAAATGCAATAAAAAATATTAAAAAAAAAAAAAAAAAAAAAAAAAGAAAGAAAGAAAAGGCTAAAGGTTGCCAGTGGCCTGTTTGATTTTACTCTTGCCAGTAGGGGGCCGTGACTGTCATATTATTTAACAAAACTTAAAAATTTGCATTCTATTTAAGTATTACATTTTTACCTGCCTGATAGTTCATTCAGTGAGAGGTATATAATACAAAGGAAAGATGCTTTAGAGGAATCATCATAGTGACAATGACAATAATAACAGCTAATATGCATGAGTGCTTACTGTACCTCCAGTCACTATGCTAAAGGTATTCGTGCATTTTCACATTTGAGCTTCATGTAATTATATAGAGATGATTATTTTTCCCATTTTAGAGGGGAGGAGACAAGCTGAAAGACATTGTCTTTACCACTGGGAATTAGCAAAGTTGGCTATCTAATTCAGGTCTGACTTCAGAACCTGCACTTTTCTTGGTTATGCTAAAGTACCCAAATTCAACATTTTTTTTTAGAGACAGAGTCTCACTCTGTCACCCAGGCTGGAGTGCAATGGTATGATCTCAGCTCACTGCAACCTCTGCCTCCCGGGTTCAAGCAATTCTCCTGCCCTAGCCTCCTGAGTTGTTGGGATTATAGGCCTGTGCCACCACACCCGGCTAATTTTTGCATTTTTAGTAGACACAGGGTTTCACTATGTTGGTCAGGCTGGTCTCAAACTCCTGACCTTGTGATCAGCTGCCTCGGCCTCCCAAAGTGCTGGGATTACAGGTGTGAGCCACCGCACCCGGCCTATTATTATTATTATTTTTTGCTATATAAAATTTTTAAATCAAGTGTTCCCATTTCTAGTCATGATGAATGATGTTAACAAGATTCTTAAGAAGCAAATAGCAGGAGGGTCACAGAATATGTCCAAATTTACTTTAGTTCTCCCAGCATCAGTAGTGATGCTTCAAATTTGCCTTGCCACACTTCAGAAAGTACTATACGAAGTCTCAATCTGGGAAAAGTAGAGCATATAGATTTAATCATCAAGATGTACCTGTAGTTTTAAAAAATAAACTATGATGATTACTGATATTAGATTAGCAGAGCTATATGGACATTTAGAGATAATGTAGTTTAAAAATGAAAAAGAGAGAGCTGAAATGCAGGGAACAGAAATGATACAATAAATGTCCCCACTGGCTAGTCAATTATAGAACAAAGACTACTGATATTAAGTAGGCCATAAACCAATAATTCTTTCTGTTATATCACATGACCCTAGAGGAAATTACTCAGTCCTCTAAAAAGAAAAACTTCTGATTGTTGGGCTGGTAATTCTGCAAGCAATAAACTTATTATAACCACAGAGGAAAACATTTGGAACTAAGTAAACCAGCTCAGTTGCCATACAAAGGATGATTTGGCAATTTGCAGATTTGGGTTCAAGTCCAACTCTCTGATCCACTGGGGCAAATCACATAACCTACGTGAACATCATCTTTTAAAAAACATAAGAGGGTGGGTGGACTGGTAATAACTACTCACAAGATTGTTGTAAGCATTAAGTAGAAAATAGGTGAGAGTGCCTAGTGTGACATACAAAACACATTTGTTCAAAATGCTTGTTTTCAGCTGGAAGCATTGGCTCATGCCTGTAATTCCAGCACTTGGGGAGGCCAAGGCGGATGAATCTCTTGAGACCAGGAATTTGAGGCCAGCCTGGGCAACATGGCGAGAACCTGTCTCCACAAAAATAAAAAATAAACAAAAAAACAGCTTGTTTTCCTTTCCTAAAAGGAAGCATATGGTGTATTTGGTTAAACTATTAGCTCTATTGGGCTTCATGGGTTCAAATCTTACTTCATTTAATAACCATGTAAGTTAGGGAATTACTTACCTTCTCTGAACTCTAGGTTTGTCATCTATAAAATGAGGATGGATTATTTTAAAGGATTTAATTAGATGATGCATGTAAAACACTTAGCTTACATCCTAACACATAGTAAGCATTCTTGAGGAGAATTATCTTGATTCCATTCTGTAACATGCAAGAAACGTAAGTATTCCACATTCTCATTTATTTTTTTATCTGTGTAAGATACTATGTCAATACCTTTGTTTCATTTTTTTTACTTCAATTACATTTCCATCAATTTTTATATCGTTTTTTGAAGATTCAAAGAACCTATGGTCATCAAGCAATTATGGTAGATGTTACAACAAACAATCTATTATAATATAAAGAAAACAGAGAGCTACACAATCATTCTCAGTCTTATTTTCAAATGGAAAACAAATCTCAATGTGCAGTCACCATTCAAGACAACATCAACACACAACATGAACAATTTAGCTAAGGCCTTTGGCAACAAAATGGCTTTAGCTATGCTAGAAGCCTTCTTACAGTATATGTCTTAAAACATGGTATAAAAGAAATACATACTTGAATTCACAAGAAAAAAAGGAAGTAACTGGATGCTCAAACAGTCAAATGAAAATGCTCAAACAAGTTATTGCTGCAGTAGACTGTGAATGGAAATAGGACTGGGGAAGAGATGTATGAAAAGTAAAGACAGGACACAACAGCTCCAGTTTTAGATTTTAATATCCACTAAGTGACAGAAAATAAGGCCTTGCATCCATTTTGAAAGAGACAGGAAATTGGAACTGAGATTCCTGTATGAAGCTGGGACGCTCTCTAAAGCCACAGTACTCAAGCTTTAGCAACCATAATAATCACTTGGCGGGCCTGTTAAAACCCAGATTCCTCAATCCAGCCCCAGAGATTCTGATCCAGCAGGTCTGGGTATTTGTATCTCTAGTACATTCCTCGGTAATGCTGATGCTACTGGTCCATAAACCAAACCATGAATAGCGCTGTGCTAGTTTAAGGCTGCGTCACCCATTAGTGAAAAGCGTCCTAAAAATTATCTTCCCTGATCCAGGGAAATGATAAGAAAGCATATTTCTAACAACGGCTCCTACAATGTGTGCCGTTTAGAAGTAAAAGTGAACACTGCCTACATAGCATATGAGTGCTAGCTTAAGGAATTAAAACTGAAAAATTGGCCCTGGGTTGGAGATTCCTTTGAGGCATATGAAAAATGTAAACAAAAGACTGTTCTGCAGGAAAAGTTTCACAAGGCAAATTATGGGAAATCCCTATTGAGATAACTCAAAATCAGTAATTAAAAAACACTCAAGGAAATGTTTATGAGCAACAGCCTACAAAAATAATATACAGAAAGACTGGTACAACCAAAACTTAAGATAACAGAACCATTGAAAGCACTTATAAAATGTTTTAAATTATTTAAAGACACACACACACACACACACACACACACACACGAAAATAGAAAACAGGCCGGCCATGGTGGCTCACACCTATATCCCAGCATTTTGGGAGGCTGAGGCGGGTGAATCACCTGAGGTGAGGAATTGGAGACCAGCCTGGACAACATGGTGAAACCCCATCTCTATTAAAAATACAAAAAATCAGCTGGGCATGGTGGTGGGCACCTGCAGTCCCAGCTACTCGGGAGGGTGAGGCGAGGAGAATCACTTGAACCTGGGAGGCAGAGGTTGCAGTGAGCTGAGATCACACCATTGCACTCCAGCCTGGGCAACAAGAGCAAAACTCTGTCTCAAATTAAAAAAAAAAAATGAAAAAAAGAAAACATAAAAAATAACTTCTGGAAATAAAAAATAATAGCCTTTGCTACTAAATTTCAATAGGAAGGTTTTACATTAGGCAAAGGTAAAGAAAAGAATGAGTAAACTGTAAGAGCAGACTAGGGTAACCCCAGAGTTGCAGTGCAGAGGATAAGAAGATAAAAGGGTGCTAAAAAGCTATGAAGCTACATTAAGGACAGGACTAGAAATTCCAACATGGAATTTCCAACATGGGAGTTTTAGTGGTTGACTAAGTTGAGAATAGAGAGAAGTAGTCTGAGATGCTATATAATAAATAAAAAAATCTTCCAGAACTAGAATCCTAAGAATAAAGAATTACAAAGAGAACCAAACAGAATAAATAAGTCTATACCAAATACATAAAATAGTAACACTGCAGAATACCATGGGCAAAAAAGATCTTAGGGGAATTAAACAAAAAGAAGACAATTTATCTGTTAGAAAACTAGAATTTGGCTGACAGAAGATAACAGCAGCAACAAAGACCCTAAGATCATAAAATATTTTTTCAAGTGTTAAGAAAACGTAGTGTAGTCGTAGAATTCTCCACCTAGGTAAACAATCATGTAATAATGAAGGGAAAATAAAGACATTTCCAAGACAGAGAATTTACCACTCATTGAAAGGACCAGTAAATGATGATTTTCAGTACAAAGGAAACTGATCCTAAGATCTTCTTAATATTTGAGGGTAGAAATATTGAGGCATTGTATACTTTAAGTCAGGTAGATATGCTATAGTTTTAAGAGTGCCTCCTAAAATCACACAAATAATATGTACTTCCAAACAAGTAGGGATGAAACGTATGCAGAAAATTCAAACAAGTTCTGGGTACACAAACAAATAGTAGAAATATAAACACACACAGCATGATCAATACCAAATTCAGGATAATAGTCCCATCTAAAGTCTGAGGGAAAGGAAAGGAATGTGCTTCGGCTCCTAGCAATACACAACACCAACATTTTCACGTAAATAAGGCAAAATGTTACCATCTGCTAAATCTGAGTTGTGCATATATGACCTTCCATCATTTGATTTCTGTATATGTTTAAAATATCTCATTTTTTTTTTTTACATTAGGAAGGCAAATAAGGTTAGCTAAGCCAACATAAGAAAAGCTTAGAGAAGTTAAAAGGTGGCTAAATTAGTCAGGTAGCAGGCCCAATAAAAACCAGGTTTAAAAAGTGTCTAATATATATTGTCTTTCCTCTTGAATCTGTTCTATTTGGTTTGTCTAAGATCCTTGGATTGCGTAAGAACTTAAGATAAAAGTTATAGATATCAAAACACTGTGTTCTCATTCTAATGATATTTGTATCAGTGGTCAAAATGGGGGCTAATGAATAAATGATATTAACTGAGATTTAAAGCAAATTCTACAGATTAGGAAAACCTTGTAAAATTATTTGAAGAGCTACAGTAATATACTAACCAGCTTAAAATATACACGTGAGAAAATTAGAAAGACTAAAAACGGGGTACGGTCTAGATTAGTCTTTGAAAAATTAGCATTCTTTTTCTCAAATGGCAAGCTCCAAATCAGCTGTGATATGTGTTTGGCTTTGGTTTCAAAGGATCTCTGTAACCTCACCATTTTTTAACAATAACGCAAGTCCACTCCTGTTTGTAAAGGATTTCTTGTTTCTTTTTCCACTGATCATATGAAAATCATGCTTGTTTTTAGTGACTCATAACTTACAGTATGTTGTTTATTAATTCCAAAACAATTCCTGTTAGTGACTGCTGTGACAGCCCCAAGAGAATGAAGGCTAAAATTAGACCTTTTGGCTCTTGGTTCGTTTATGAGCAGGTATATGCAGGCTGTGACCTTTCTCCTTCACATCTGCTCATTTCTTATAAAGCAGCAGCATAAGGGCAAAGGTCAGAGAAATGGAATTGCCTCCCTAACTTTTAGAATTGAAGCAGACAGGTATAATGAGGTAAAAGGAAAACATGAATGCACAGATGTGGGATAGGCTTTAAGGAGCTGTTTATAGCATTATTTATCTGGTTAAAAATAGGTATATGTACTGGAATGTTTTGTTTTCTGTGTTTTTTACTTTTAGACAAAAATGGCATCTTCAAAAGTTTTATTTTTCATTGAGATGAACATCTAAGCTGTTCAATTCCCTGCCAGCCTCATTTATTCAAAATTTAGGCACTGTTTCAGGTTTCATCAGCTCTGGTCAGAAATATAAAATGTTATAACTTACATTCATATTTTATATAAAAATAACAAAAATATATATTTACCAATGTTATAATGTAAAAAAAAAAAAAGAAAATAGGTCCAATTACTATTCCTTTGAATCTTTAATACCTAAAAGCAGTATCATGTTTTTAAAAAAGCAAATAACTTAAAAGCTTGATACTCTACTTAGCCTAAAATGGATTTTTTAATGTAAAAAAATCATTTCCTTCCAGAAGTAAATTTTTCCTTTTTAGTTGACATGCAATAATTGCACATATTTATGAAATACAGAGTGATATTTTGATATGCATATACAATGTGTAATAAGCAATTCAGGGTAATTAGCCTATCCTTCATCTTCAACGTTTATCTTTTTGTGGTGAGCACTCAAAATCCTCTCTTCTAGCTCTTCTGAAAATACACAGTAAGTTATTGTTAACCATATTCACCTTACACTGCTATAGAATTTTATAATTTATTCTTCCCAACTAGCTGTAGCTTTGCATCTGTTCAGCAACCGCTCCCCATCATCCCCTACCCCAATCCTTCTCAGCCCCTAGTAACTACCATTCTACACTGTACTTCTACAAACTCAATTTTTTTAGCTCCCACATATGACCGAGAACATACAGTCTTTATCTTTCTGTGCTTGACTTACTTCACTTAACATAATGTCCTCCAGATTCATCTATGTTGCCAGGACTGGCAGGATTTCATTCTTTTTATGGTTTTTTTTTTTTTTATCGCACTGTGTATATATATAACACATTTTCTTTATCCATTCATCCACTGGTGGACATTTAGGTTGATTCCATGTCTTGGCTATTACGAATAGCGCTGAAATAAACACAGGGGTGCAGGTATCTCTTCAATATTCTAATTTGTTCTCCTCTGGTTAAATACCTAGTAGTGGAATTGCTGAACTGTAAGGTAGTTCAATTTTTATTTTTTGTGTGGAACTTCCATGCTGTTTTCCATAATGGCAGTACTAACTGACATTCCCACAAAGAGTGTATAATAGTCACCTTTTCTCCTCATCCTTGCCAGCATTTGTTATTTTCTGCCTTTTGAAGATAGACATTCTAACTGAGATGAGGCATTTCACTGAAATTTTGATTTGCAATTCTCTGACAATTAGTGATGTTGAGCATTTTTTTCATATACTTATTGGCTTCTTGTATGTCTTCTTTAGAGAAATGTCTACTCAGACCCTTTGCCCATTTTTTAATGCGATGATTGCTTGCTTTCTGTTGAGTTGTTGGAATTCCTTACATATTCTGAATATTAGTGCTTGTCAGATAAATGGTTTGCAAATATTTTCTGGCATTCCACAGATTAAGTCTTCACTCTGTGGATTATTTCCTTTGCTGTGCAGAACATTTTCAGCTTGATACAATCCCATTTATCTATTTCTGTTGTTTATACTTCTCAAGCCTGACCCATAAAATCTTTGCCTAGACCAATGTCCTGAAGTATATTCCCTATGTTTTCTTTCCCTGTCGTAGTTTTATACTTTCAGATCTTATGTTAAAGTCTTTAATCCACTCTGAGTTAAAATGGTTTGTATATGGTGAGAGACAGAGGTCTGGTTTCATACTTTCACATACAGATACCCAGTTTCCCAGCACTATTTAATGATGAGACACTTTTCCCCAATGTATGTTCTTGGCAAATTTGCTAAAAATCAGTTGGTTGTAAATGTGTGAATTCATTTCCATTTCTGTATTCTGCTCCAGTGGTCTGGGTATTGGTTTTTATACCAGTATCACATTATTTTGGTTAATATAGCTTTTGAAGACAGGTAGTGTTAGTTTTGTTCTTTTTGCTCAGTAATGCTTTGGCTATTTGAGGTTTTTGTTCATGTTTCTATATCAATTTTAAGGGTTTTTTTCTGTTTCTATGAAGAATATCATGGTATTTTAATAAATGTTGCAATGAATATATATTTTAATATATTAAAATACCAGGAATATCATGGTATTTTAATAGATGTTGCAATCTGTAGAATGCTTTGGGTGGTATGGTCATTTAACAATATTAATTCTTGCAATCCATGAGCTTGGGATGTCATGCCATTTTTTGTGTCCTCTTCAATTTCTTTCACCAGTGTTTTGTAGTTTTGTTATCAAGCTCTTTTACCTCCAATATTTCTTCCTTCTTTCCCGCCCTCCTTCTTTCCTTTCTTTCTCTTTCTCTCTCCCTTCTCCCTCCCTCCCTTCCCACCCTCTTTTTGTTTCTTTCTTGTTGCTCTTGTATAGTAATTTTTACCATGTCAGATTATTTCTCTTATACATGCATCTATCAAGTGAACCTGTATTACTCTTTGAAAAGTCATAAAATACTAAATGGGAACACTGGCATATTGAATAATCGGCCCTAAAGATAGCCAGGTTCTAATTCCTAGAACAATGTGAATATGTAACTTTACAAGGCAAATGAGACCTTGCAGATTTTTAAGGATCTTGAGATGAAGAAATTATCACAGGTTATTCAGGAGATCCTTAAATGTAAGCACAACTGTCCTTCTTAAGAGTGAGCCAGAAGGAGACTTGACTACTAAATGAAATGTAGTGACAGAAGCAGAGACTGTAGTGACAATGGACGAAGGGGCCACGATCCAAGGAACACAGATAACCACTAGAAGGTGAAAAGGGCAGGGCAAAGAATTCTTCCCTCAGAGCTTTCAGAAGCAGTCAGTCCTGTCAACACCTTAACTTTAGGCCAGTGAAGCCGATTTCAGACTTCTGACTTCAAGAAAATAAACCTGTGTTTTTAAAGCCAAGTTTGTGGTAATTTGTTATAACAGCAATAAGAAACTAATACAGAAACTATTTATTATCACTTTCATCAGGTACTAACCCATCCTGGCCCTTTTCACCTTAATTTTTATTGAGTTGAATCTCTGCTCTAGGAAATCAAGATATGAACAATTTGATTAAGAATTGTATGTTTTTGTGTTTCAAAACTAGAGAAATACATTAAAAAAAAAAAACAAGTAGATAGTAAGGTTCTAAGTCTCAGCTACTTTTCTCTCCCTCAAATTCTATTCATGCATTTGTTGAATAACTATTGTGAGTTTTCATTTAACTTACATGTCTCCAAGTGTCACACTGAAAACACTCATCTAAAAAACAAAATAATTCTAGAAACTATCAGCATACCATATGCCTTCTCTAAATGTCACAAATCTAATGGCCTCAATTTTTAGAGTGCAGTCATCAAAATAAATAGTATTTCCTTTCCAAAGACATTCCATTTTACTTTCCCCACCATACCTATGTACACGAGTTTGGGGAACAGAGGGAGTGATATGACCAGAAAAAACAGATGCCCCAAAGTCTGCTCATCTTAAAAAGCATACATTTTGGCCGGGCGCAGTTGCTCACGCCTGTAATCTCAGCACTTTGGGAGGTCAAGGTGAGTGGATCACCTGAGGTCAGGAGTTCAAGACCAGCCTGGCCAACATGACGAAACCTCGTCTCTACTAAAAATACAAAAATTAGCTGGGCGTGGTGGTGGGCACCTGTAATCCCAGCTACTCGGGAGGCTAAGGCACGACAATTACTTGAACCCAGGAGTCGGAGGTTGCCGAGATGGCATGCCACTGCCCTCCAGTCAGAGTGACAGAGCGAGACTTCGTCCCCCAACCATCCCCCCGCAAAAAAAGCATACATTTTATCCACAGTAGAAACCCTCAGGATTTTCTCAGAAATTAATGACTTTTCTTTTACATTCCATACAGTCCCAACAAAATACTTGTTAGACCCATAGCATATTTAGAAAAATAAGTTACACGTGGGCACATGGACATTCTGGGAAACTGGTTACAGAAAATGCCCTGATTTCTACAAGAAGCAACATCTCAGAATAAGGAAGGAACGAGACACAGAAAACGTTAGAGCATGGGAGCCTAGAATCAATTGTGCAAGAGCAAACGGTGCTATATTTCTAGTTAATACTGAGGACAATTATTGCATTACAGTATAATCATCAAGACTGAGCACAATTGTCTCATGTCATTAAATAAACACCCCACATATTCTGGTTAAGAATGTAAGTGAAAATAAAAAATGTAGGAACTTTGCGGAAAGACTCTTAGACGTGATTAAAATAAATATCCATGCCATTCAAAGATGTAAGCATGCATCACATAAACTGTCCACCTAGGTACAGCACTTCATTACTAATGCTGTTGGCAGGACATTGTAAGGCCCATTGCAGATGTTCAATTAACATTTGATGGCTAACTTCATGAATGAATAATACATTAAACAAGTATCATTTGCTGTAGACATACTGCTTTAGGTTCAGTAAGTTATATGTTTACTTAGATTGTACATAAGAGAAATATTTAGCAATTATCTATTTATGGGCAGGTTTAGAAGAAGAATAAAATGAGAGATATTAAAATACTGAAAAGCAATTTAGAAAGCCCGTTTTTATTTTTAATTATTTATTTTTTGTGTGTTCTTATTTTTTATTTATTTTTTGTCTCAGAAGGCAGAAAGTCCATTTTTTAAAAGCCTCATTAATGAAGTAAAAACCATGTCTGCTTACTGAGATTTTTGGTGTTACAGTAATAGAGCTAGAGCAATAACCTCACTGGGCTGTAAAACAGAAGTCCCATACCAGAGATTGTATTCTAGTTTCCTTAAAAGTTCTTCAAGTGACCTAACACGTTTACCTCAATCAGACTGTGTGTGTGTGTGTGTGTGTGTGTGTGTGTGTGTGTATGTGTGTTTAAAACAGTCTGAAATATCCTTCGCACAGCTCTCTTGAAGGCAGTCTAGCTTCAGCAGTAAATGTACTAGTGAAAAAGCTAAATTTGCAAGAACAGAAGATTCAGAGAACTTCATACCATCACAGATCCATATGGTGGTTTGACAGATCAAACTAACCTCCAAAGGGAAATTTCCATTTGAATAGTAAGTAGGTGGTTTCAGACACGTGCTTGAAGTTTTATTTAGAAACAGACTAATGCATCTGTTTTCCTAAATAGTGAAATGTGATAAAAAGTCTTTCCTTTCCTATATTTAGAAGCATCTCATATAATGGACATTTGTTTATCAGCCTCCTTACTTTTAAAAACACTACTGTACATTTTATTAGCTTCACTGGCAAGTCTTTAGATATAGTATCAAGTATCAAATTAGAAAAAAGCACTTTGCAAAACTGGTTACATGTAGTAAAAGCTAAAGACACGAGAATGTCTTTTATCATAGTTAAACTAATTCAAACCATGAACTGGCGTGGGACTTTATTTAACAAGCTCAATTCTCAACATAATATATAGTTAGAATGGACACCTGCTATTTTTGCTTGCCCAACATCCATTTCACGCTTTCTCCTAAAATGCGCCCTCACAACTATCCTTTCTCCCTCTCAGATTAGGAAGTTACTATAGGGCTAACTATACTGTCTAGTTTTAGCCTTGGAAAAATGACTGAAACCTGGTCAATGAGAGTAACATAACCTTTTGGCAACAAGGAATGGTTTCAGGGTAACATGGATGATTAGGTAAGTCAAGCAGCATCAGCCCTGGAGCTACTTTTACTGGAGCTACTGGTAAGTAAGCTCTTGCTGGCTAAGATGGCAGGATGTGTGCCTATAGCTCATATATGCATGTATGGTGCCATGTCGTCACTTCTTACAGACAGCATGGGTGAGAATGAAGTTTAAGTCAAGGGAAGCTTTAAGTGTAAAAGGGCTGACACAGTGAGAATAAACATTTTAGATGCTACAAATGAATTTTCTTGTGCCACAGTTGGACTACATTTATTATTTTAGTTCCTAAGTGAACAAATACCTCTTTTACTCCTCCTTTTTAAGCTCAAGCCAGTTTCTTTAAACAAACAAACAACAACAACAAAAAAAAAAACAGGTTTAACTCACTTCAACCAAGATTCCAGGCCAATACAATAGTTCCTACAATTCACTACTTTCTTTCCAAATGACTTTGCCATTTTATTATTTAGCAACAATCGAAAAAACTGGGCTGTCTTCTCCGTGAGGGCTCAATTCTTATACTAGAGTTCAGCAATGTGAGTTGCATGGTCTTTGACAAACTAAGTCTTGTGAAGCTCGTTTCTTTATCTCTAAAATACACATAAGAATTTGTATCTTGCAGAGTTGCAGTGAAGATTAACAGTGTGTTAAACGTCTAGCAGGTGAACAACTGATAAATTGCATTTTCTTTTCCTTTTGTGGGGAACAGGGGGCTTTTATGTATTTATTTATATCTCACGGGCATGAAAATGACAAAAAGCTTCCTCTGAAAAAATGTTCTCAAATGCAAAAGACAAAAGGAATCCTTAACACTCCAGTAAGAATTTCTTTTTTCTTTTTAAGGTAGGAATACCCTATGTTGGGAAACTGACAAAATTTTAGAAATAGGTCATTAATAAAGGATCTAAGTAAAATTCTTTCACAAAGTAAAAGCCTTTTAAACGTACATCAATATAAGGTGTAGTCACTATAGGCCTAGGGTTTGCACTGAACTTTTTCTATGTGGTTTTTATTGTTTGTTGATTTTAATTGGCTTGAGGTTTTTGGCCCTTGTTTTCATCTTTTCTTTTCCATCAGTGACTTACTCAACCTGATTTTCTGTAACTTTTGAGTCACATATTTCTGGGATACCATAGTTCTAGGAATAACATGAGAATTAGGTACCCTGGTAACAAAATATTTTGAGTTGGTTTTAGGTAGAAAAATCTATTTAAGAGAGAATTAAATGTGTATAAGTCATGTGGTTTGCTATCCATTGATCCAGTAAACTCTACAATGAATTCACTTAGCTTGTAAGTTCTGAAAAACATGCCATCTTAGAGCTGGGCATGGTGGCTCATGCTTGTAATCCCAGCAGTTTGGGAGGCTGAGGTGGTAGGATCACAAGGTCAGGAGATTGAGACCGGCCTGGCTAACATGGTGAAACCCCGTCTCTACTAAAAATACAAAAAAATTAGCCAGGTACGGTGGCACATGCCTGTAGTCCCAGCTACTCGAGAGGCTGAGGCAGGAGAAATGCTTGAACCCAGGAGGTGGAGGTTGCAGTGAGCCAAGATCACATCACTGCACTCCAGCCTGGGGAACGGAGTGAGGCTCTGTATAAAAAAAAAAAAAAAAAAAGCCGTCTAACATAAAAATTCAGGATATTTAAATTTTTCTTTTCCCCTTGAAACCCAATCTAGATTACATTATCATATAACTGTTATTTACCCTTCCGTCTTTGTTCAATTCTGTTCTAGTAGTGGTCAGTGTAGACATATCAGTTACATTAGTGGTTTAAAAGTTGATAAAAATCCACTACCACTGAAATATTCACATACTTTTATAAACTAATGTGGACACTCTTCTTACATAGCATTAGAAAAGTAATGAATGAAAATTAATAAACTCAAAGTAATTCACTGTAAATTAACCCACTATTTTGAAGAAATCAATAAAATTCTGTAAGTAAATAGAATTGAATACTTGTTACTAAGATTAAGTAGTATGGCAATGCCTGTATGACATAATATTTTATATATATATAAATTTTTTTTTTGAAACTGTGTCTCACTCTATTGCCCATACTGGAGTGCAGTGGCATGATCTCAGCTCACTGCAACTTCTATCTCCTGGGTGCAAGCAATTTTCCTACCTCAGCCTCCCCAGTAGCTGGGACTAGAAACATGTGCCACCACACCTGACTAATTTTTTGTATTTTGAGTAGAAACAGGGTTGTACCATGTTAGCCAGGATAGTCTTGATCTCCTGACCTAATGACCCGCCCACCTCAGCCTCCCAAATTCCGGGATTTACAGGTGTGAGCCACCACACCCAGCAATATTTAAAATTGTATAGGCATTAGAGTTTACACTTAGACGTGAGGTAAATTCATTAGAATAATATTTATGGGTAGTCAGTGTAATGGTTTACATTATGAAAGATTCTTTAGCAGAAAAAGCAGCTCTGAAAAAATATCCCAAAGTCTGCCTTTCCAACAAATTAAGTCATATGGCAAAAACCACAAGTTACAATAAAAGTTTACTTGTTACAGTAATATACATATCTCTTCTGACTTATATGGGCAAGAAAACTCCAGATCCCTAAGCCAACAAATATTTCTGTTAAGTTCACATAATTTGTTTTCAGGGCGGAACCTCTGCAAGTTTTTATAGTGTAAGGAATGACCAATATAACGAAAATTGGTTATCCAATCTAGACACAAAAAGACAAAGCAATATCTCTGTAGTAATCTAGAATCACAAAAAGTCACATTGTAATATGTTACCTTGTATAATATGAGCAGAAAGTAAACTTACAAACATTGTAAAAATAATGGTCCATAACATGTCTTATTTGGGTTTCTATTTTTTTACTTATGGGCAACCGTAAAAGAAAGCATGCAGTGCCTACTTTCCAGAGAGTAATTTTTATCTTTGTATCAAGAAACTAAAAAATACTCACACTTTTTCAAGTCAATAATTCCACTTGGATGAATGTAATCAGAAATGTATAAAATCATAGATGTGCAAAGACTGTCACTCTATTGTTATTTAAAATAATACCATTTTCTAAAGAAGCTAATGCTCATCAATAAATTGGTTACCATCTCCATTGAGAATCTGATGAACACTAAGGAGTCTTCAGCGCGGAAATATCTACCTATGCTTTACTTCTATAATACACACAGGCACGCACATATACAATATAAACATGATGTAAAAATTAACTTTGAACACTATTATCAGAGTCAACCATTGCATGATATATAGGAACAACTTTTAGGGTGATGGAAGGAAGAGAATGCAGTTTTCAAAGAAGTAAAAAAATGCAGTACACTTACTACTGAAATTAAAATTGACTGGTCTAATGAACGTAGCAGATAGCAGATAAAATTTAAATATTAAAGGCTACAAAGAATCTTACAAACCATTGAAATGTTTATTCATTTCCATTATTTCTATTCAAAGCTAATACTACGACTATTCATTTCTATGTGTGATTCAGTATCTGCAAAGATTAATGAGCGAAGAAGTGCTGGAAGTCTAATCTTTGACTTGATGTTGTAACTGACCAACAAAGCCTGAAACAATTTGCATTTTCTCTTGTTTTATAAAAGTACAAAGTACCAGCCATTTATTCATGTAATATAATTCAATTTCATAAACATTCTCATCAATGCAATTCCATAAACATGCGTTCTCTATGCCAGACTTAAGTGTCAGATATAAAAAGATAAATAAAACACCGATACTGTATTCCAGGGACATTAAGATATTAAGGACAATTCTTAAGAATTTATTTTCAATAGTTAGAATGTATGCTGCATGAGGACAGGGATTTTTGCCTTTTTTTCCCTCAGTGATATGTCCAAAGTACCTAGAACAATTACACAATTACTAAGAGAGAGGAAGAATCTGAACTAAGGTTGATCTGACTCCAAAGTCCATATTGTTAGCCCATGTGTTATTCAGCTCTTCTGTACTCTGAATTCTTACCAATCTCCTGATTAAAAATTGGCTGGTTCTATAATGCTTAAAACTATATATCTGAAAAGTGATAGCAAGCATACTCCATAATAATTAACACAGAAGAGTCACAAAATGAGTAAATACTATGACCACTATCATTCGATACTTTTCTTTTTAGCTTTCTACGTATGCATGTATCACTAAATAATATATTGTTTCATTTTCCTGTCTTCTTAGGATTACTTGAATAGAATTATATTGTATGTGTAATTCTTTGACTTGCTGTTTACATTCAACATAATACTACTGAGACTTTACCATGTTAGTGAGTTTATATATACTAAGTATATATATATATATATATATATATATATTATATGATATATTCTCTATATACTGCATATAGTATATACGTTATATAATATGGTACATATATAATAGTATATTATACATATATATATAGTATATATTATAGTATGTTGTACATATGATATATAGTATTTATTATAGTGTATTATCCATATTACACATATATATAATGAAAATTAATTGCAATGTTCTCCTTGGAGTCCATTATATTATAAATGATATATAAATTCTATTTATATAACATACATTACAGTGCATTCACTGTAACAGTTTTTAGTATTCTGTTCTGTGAATATACCATAGTTTTTCTATTCTTCCATGAATGGGCACGTGGGTCATTTCTAATTATTTTCTAATTACAAATGGTGGCTACTTATGTGCATATGTGCTAGTTCAGGTGTGTAAGTTTCTCATGGGTGTATGCCTGGGAGTGGAACTGCTGAGTCAAGTGACAAGCACATATATTCAATTTTATAAAATGATGTGAGTTCTTTTCTAATATTCTCGTGCCAGTTTATAAATACGCCCTAAGAATGAGCGAAAGGGCTATTATTTTAGTGCTCACCACATTTGTATTTAAAAATTAAAAATAGGATGGATGTTGGGGTTCACGCCCATAATCCCAGTACTTTGGGAGGCTGAAGTGGGAGGATCACTTGAGCCCAGCAGTGCAAGAGCAGCCTGGGCAACATAGCAGGACTCTGTTTCTACAAAAATATAAAAATTTAGCTGGGCATGGTGGTGTGTGTCTGTAGTCCTAACTACTCTGGAGGCTGAGGCAGGAGGATCGCTTCAGCCCAGAAGGTCAAGGTTGCCTTGAGCTGTGATTCCCACCACTGCACTCCAGCCTGGGTGCAAGAGTGAAACCCTGCCTAGAAACAAACAAACGGACTAAAAAACAAAAACAAAACAAAGCAAGTTAGCTTCTTCCTCAGGAGGGATAATACACATTGGTACAGGGGTCTGATATGCGAAAAGTAATATTTTTCATTGTAAATATTTCCTATCTCTTGTCCTGCTTAAAGCATAAAAGGTGTCACTCACAGTGGCCCGATGATCAACTTAATAGCCCTTGTAGGGCCCAGAAGCTCTCCTGTTTCTGTTATAGCCTGCCTTCTTCTCCAGTGTCTTCTGCCACCTCTATCTCTCTCTCTCTGTTCCTTTCATGTGCCTCTCATATATGCCAGTGCCAAACTGAAGTTCTCTCATTTCTCCAACAAGACTTCCAAGCTTAACAATCAGTTCATCTGCCTCTTGCATCCCTATTCCCACATGTAGGACAAGCAAGACTTCCTACTGTGTATTCCCATCCACAGTTTGGACTATAGATTTTAAAAAGTGGGGATCAGACTTCCTTCATTCACCATTGTCCCTTCTTTGCATAGCTCATTGTCTGGTTCAAACCAGGTCCTCAATAAATAATTAAATAAATGACTACCTGTTTCTAGTTAAAATAAATGTATGCCTATGGGAGGTGTCCCATCAATTATTGGCATTAAAAAAATGTGAATCCCTATGTCTAAGTATCGGACCAAAATGAATTTTTCAAGGGCTACACATAGAGCCCTCTTGGGTCACAGAGTCTTTCCTGGGTATTCATGCCTAAGGAAAGAGGTAGCTGAGCCATGCATGCATATCTTCCCTAATATTTGAAATATCAACTATTTCCCATGACTGGAAAGCCACATATGAAGGAGATAAAGCTAGAAATTTGGGTCACTAGAGATCCTGCCTGCTGCGTTACTAAGTTTAGATTATGTCCTACAGAAAGTGGGAATTACTATAAGATTTAAGTTTACGCAAGTCATGATAAATTGGTGTTTAAGATGTACTTCCTAGATTGCTTTCTGAGGAAAAACTGTTGAGAAACAACGATCCTTGCTGGAAACTCATAATGCCAACTTTGACTTTATACTCAATACATTCTAATAGATGAATGAGTCTTTAATGTTTTCCTCTTGAGAATTTTTTTTGGATTGATGCCAGATTCCTGAAGGACATTTCTGGATAGAAAGTTTTAAAGCAATAAAAATGTTCTCCAAGGACATAAGACAAGTTAAAAAGTTTTGAAAGTGGCACTAATAACAGTACAGATGTATATTGGAGACACAGGTAGAAAACAGGAAAAGCAGAGTAATACTTAGAATATACGTTTTCAATATTTTGTATTTCACAATTGGTGAGTCACACTCAGGTATTTTTTTCCAAATCGTATAAATAAATGTAACTAAAATGTTATTCTCCCTCTACCCTGGTAATCATTTTTTACCCAACTTCTAGTTTGGAGAAGCCAACCTCATAAGTTTAGTTATCGTTTATCTCTGTCTTTTGCCCCCAATTTTCCCTGTGCTCCTACAACGTCACTCACATGTCTTTTTTCCATTTCCACAGATACCACTTTGACTTACCTCCCAATGTCTGAATTGTAACAAGAGCCTTCCAACCGTTTCCTTCTCTACATCTTCTCTCCCCTCTGGTATATTCCCAGCACAGATGTCATGATAATTTCCCTTACATAATTTTCATAACATTTTCTCTCAGATAAGAACCACCAGTTGCTTCCGATTGCCTGGTTTATCAGTGTGCATTCACTATAGTATTTGTGGTAGGTCACTAACATATGACCTTGCTCCCAGACTACCAGGCCTCCAAATTTATAACTTAGTATAGTGTCTTCTAAAATACCTCCTGTTTCCATAGAAGCCTGTTCTCGTTGATCAATCCCTTTATTTGGATTGCTCGTTCTAGCTACCTATAACGCCTGCTTCTAAAGACCCTTATAGAAACGTTTCTGGCTTTATCTCATACATCTCTGATCATTTCCTCAATCTGTCCATGAAAATTCATTACAGTGTTCTCCTTGGAGCCCATACTCAATTATAGATGAGACACTTGCTAATTGAATTTCCCTTTAATTTTGAGCTAGAATAGACCTGACACAGTGAATTCAATGCACAGTACTTTATAGGATGAATTGACATCATCACCATCATGCAGACCCACTGCCCCCCAAATTCCATTCCACTGGAGGTTAAAGAAAAGAACAAACAAACCAAAAAAAGAAACCCAAATAAACACAAAACTAGGTCCTTCTACTGTCATTCCAGAACACTCAAACGTGATTCTGTTATTGCATTTATTAAGTTGTCATATAGTCCTTGAGGCTAAAATTTACACTGCAAGAACAGTTTCTTATTGTGTAGAGGATACAATGCTACACAGTAACAATGACTGGCCTTAGTCGGTTTTCAATAAATTAATCAGTCCATCCAGTTAAGGGGTATACATTATGTGTCCAGTATTGTCTTATGTAAAGCAGATTTATCAGTGAGCAAAGGAACTTAATTCTGGTGACTTATCAGGTTCTTCCAACAGGTTGAGCCTCCCTAATGTGAAAATTTGAAATCCCAAACACCCTAAAGTCTGAAAGTTTTAGAGCACTGACATGATGCCACAGTGGAAAACTCCACACCTGACTTTGTGATAGGCTGCAATCAAAATGCAGGTACACAACATAGTTTATTCAGTGTCCTCAAGGGAAAAATACAACTATCTTCAGTCTACGTGTATAAGGTATATATGAAACGTAAATTAATTTTGTGTTTAGACTTGGGTCCCATCCCTGAGATTTATTATTATGTAAATACAAATATTTCAAAATCCAATAAAAACATCACAAATCTGAAATACTTCTGGTCCCAAGCATTTTGGTTAAGGGATAATCAATTGTACTTACTGCTACTTCTCTGTTCACTTGTTTTCTGAAATAATCTGTGGCTATGACTGTACCTTATGCATGTTTGATATTACTCCACAGACTGGGAGCTGTTTGCATATATGGTAGTCAGTGACTATTTGCTAAATAGTTGCATGGAATGTTAGAAAGTTAATAATTTAGTAAAACTTAAATAAGTGAGACTGCTACCTCCTAGCCTAAAATCCACTCCCTGCCTCCCTTCAACATCAAAGTTCTTTAGAAAGACAAATTGTTCTATAGCATAAAGATGCAATTTATTTAGATAGTCTAAAGATACTTCTCCATTGCTCAAATACAATCAGTTATTCAACTCTTACTCCAAAATGTCTCTCTTTTTCCTGCTTTTGTTTTTCCTTCTACTACTGTTGCCTCCAGGCTTTGCAGAAACACATGTTATTCTCCCCCCTAAAATCTATTCCTCTTCTAGGTTTATCTCTGCTAGCAATGGCACCACACAGTCTTTTGGTTTTGCACCAGATAATGCACCCCTCATGTCTAATTTATCACAAGTTTAATCTGATTTCAACTCTCTGTCAAATCAAGATGCTTCTCACCATTTCCATTACCATTATCCCCAGCTAAAATATTCTTCCTGGGACTGGAATTGGTCTCTGAAATCATCTTCCCATTTCCACTTTTCCCCCCAACTCTTCTCGACACTACTGAATTTTCCATTAAAAACACAGATCTGTCTGTATATTCCCAACTTGCTTAAAACCCTGCAATCGGAGATCTTAGAGTAAAATTGAAATCCTTAACATGGTCCACTCTACCTGTGGTAGGCAGAATTTTGGCCCCCAAAGATATCCACATCCCTGGAGCCATGATACATTATATGAAAGGGGAAATTCAGGTTGTTAATCAGTTGACCTTCAGATAAGGCAATTGTCCTGGCCCAGGATGACCTAATGTGATCAGGAAAATCCTTAAAATTAGAAAAGAGAAGCAGAAGATCTAGAAAAGATGTGAGACAGACAAAAGATCATGAGACCTCGAAAGGAGACTTCAATCCATCTCGTTTTCTCGACTTTCATCACATTTATAAATTCTATAAAGTTAAGGGCTGTGTTTGCTTTTTGGCCTACCACTGTATCCATTTCAGACACTCAGAAAATATTTTCTAAATGCACACAGAAATTATTCTTGATAAGAACTCTTATATTTTATCATATAAATCTCTGTATTATTTAAATATGCATATCTTCTTTATAGAAAGCTGAATTATGGCCCTAAAAAGACACCAGATCTTAAATCCTGAAACCTGTGAATGTTACCCTATAGGGAACATCTTTGCAGATGTGATTAAGGTCCTTGAAATAAAGAGGTTACCCTGGATTATCCAGGTGGGCACTAAATGTCACCCCAATTGTCCTTATAAAAGAAAAAGGGAGAGAGAGAGAGGTGAGACACATACAGAAGAGAGCACAGTGTCACAAGAGAGGCGGGTATGTGGACATGGCCACAAGTCAAGGAATGCCAGCAGCCATCAGAAGCTGGAAGAGGCAACGAAAGGGTTCTCCCTTAGGGTCTTCAGAGGGAGTGAGGCCCTGCAGATGCTTAGATTTTGGCTCAGCAAAACTGATTTCAGACTTCTGGCCTCCAAAACCCATGACGAGATACACAAATCAACATGTTTTTGATAATTTGTTATAGCAACTACAAATTATCAAGCCAGCGTGTTTTTGATAATGTGTTATAGCGATCACAGGAACTAAACGAATACACTCTCCTTTGGCTTTCCAATTATATCTCTTTCCTTTCGGGAATGGCCTTCCTGCTCTTCACATTTCTATAATTGTTAACTAAATAAAAAACAATGAATGGCCAAATCTTATAGTTCCTGCAAGTGCCATTTCTTTCATAAAGCATTCTCTGAATACTTCAGGACATTTAAAACTCTCCCATCTATTTATAAAGATAATAGATGTTATATGATTTTGCAATCTGGGACTTGTAAACCCGCTGTTATATTTTTCTTATTATTCCACAGGAACACTGCTGTGTTTAATTTTTCCTGGTGTCCCTCAAACTGTGCACGAAGCCCAATCTATTGGCACAAAGGACCTGGAATGCTCCTCTCTGGGATGTCCGTAGGGCTCTATAGTTTACTTCCTTCAGATGCTTGCTCGTTGTCTATCAGAGATGCCTTCCTTGACCCCTCAATCTAAAAATAACACCCTCCCCATCCCTCTACTTTCTTATCCCATTCTACTCTAGAATATTTTTCATACCACCTGATTTATCTTTTATATATGATGTCTTTTACCCTTCTACAATGAGATGGCAAATTCCAATAGGGTAGGGGCAGTAACTAGCATACAGTAGGAATTCAATAAATATTTATTGTGTGAATCACTGAACATAAGGACATGTCTAATATTCATCTTTCTATTAGCATCAGTTGACTAAGTAGTCTGAACACAGGTCATTAAAAATGGTAGCTCCTAACATTTGAAATACTATCTCTGAATTCAATCAAGACTCAGAATTTCAACTCCAGTGGCCCCTTTATTAAGTTTTAGAAGTCAATAACTCATTATGAAACCACTTAGGTTAGAAAAAGAAGTCTTTCTTCTTCTTTCATTTGGTTATAAGGAATTATAGAAAACTGAGATGAGAAGAATAAATTATGGAATGCACCTCCCTAACTCTAAAATATATGTATGGTTACGTTTCAGACATACATTGCTTAATACAATGTTAAGTCATACAAATAACAGTGGAGTGAACTAAGTTAGAAAATGGTATTTAACCAAAGGAACAAATGTGTATTACAATTATATTCTTTATTCTATTTCCACAAATGAGATTCAAATTCATTTTACTTTCAAATAACTAAAATGTTTAATTGTGAAGTTACTGTACAAAAATAATTCAGACAATCCTCATTCTGGCAGATACACAAAAGATGTGGCTCAGAAGTTGCATTCAGACAAAACAATTTTATGCAAAGGCTAACAAACATATGGGATAAGTTACCAAAAGAGAATTGCTAAAACAAGAAACACCAATATGTTCCACTGAGAGCAAGGAGGGTATTTACATACAATCCAAATGAGGAATGTGGAAGAAGAGTAAAATAAAAATTTAAGACCACTGGAATTCTCTCCAGCAATGTATGCCTGAAGTAAACTCATTGTCTTCACTATAATTAAAAGACAATAAAGTAGTCTATGCCCTTCTTAAATATGTTTATTGTTGACATTTGTTAGATCCCTTATAATGAAATCTGTGGACCACCCAAATCCTTTCATTCTAATATAATTTGTCTAAAATTAACGCATTATTGAAAATCATATTCTTAGTTTGCACAGTTTAGAAACAGCTGATTACCCTCTTTCTATGATGACTAGCCTTTACCTTGTGGGGTAGAAAAGAGATTGAGGAGATAATGTAAACTTCCCCACTTCTTTGAGCAGAAGTATAATCCTAAATGGAGCAATAGCTTGTTTTGATGAAGGAGTAGGTAAGAAGGTTGACCAGTAATTATTTCATGCTGTCAAAACTGAAGAACAAACAACCAAGTTAAACTCAGTCTCTCCAAAAACAAAAACACATAACACACAATCAAATTCTTTCTTATAGAAAGTGACTTTTCCATGAACTGAGACCAAAGAAAGCATTCACTGAATGAAATTTATAGTAACCAGAATAACAAAGCATTGTTTCCAACTTCCATCCTTTGGAATATGGAGAAATTCTTATTATTTTACTTCGAAAGAATATTTCAGTAATCAAACTTTATTCTAAATGTGAAAGATCTCTCTGTGATTAGTTAGTTCATACGGCTAGATAAAAATGCAAACAAGCCTGAATCAGGTATACAGGACACATTCTCATCTTTCTTTTCTAGCACACACAAAAAATATGTCATTAGTGACAGGTAGGCGCAAACCAGAAATGAAGGGAAAATTATTTTTTTAATGCATCATTAGTATTGCTAAAACAAACAAACAAAATCAAAAGTTCATGACCTATTAATAATGGGTGAATACTACTTCATTCAAATATTATTTGCACTATCACATTTTCTATTAATTCTTCAAGCTACTATTAAAGAACTCTCATTTATTCTTAAAAGCACTATTTCCCTGCCAACTGTTCAGTCCAGTGGGCATTTTAAATGACTTACCTAACTTGACCTGTCTGGTACACACAATACTATGAATAATTTTCTCAATTTTTCTATTTTTTCCCCAGCAACATCCTCTCCTTTTACCTCTCCAAATCCTTATTTCTCTATATGCTTTTCTGGTTCAGCTTCCTTTATCATGTCCTTAAATGTGGATCTCTCCAGGGTTCCATCTTAAACTCTCTTCTTATTCTAGACTTAACCTCTAAACAACAACAAATACAAAAATGGCTCTGACACATACCCACATAAAAACAACTCCCAGATTGGCCCTCCCAAAATAAACCACCTTTTGCTGATTTTACATTCAAAATCTAAATAATTTATTAGAAAACTTGACACACATACCTTAAGGGCATTTCAAAAACAACATTTAAATCTAAACTTGTTATTGCCTTCTATTTTCCCAGAGATTGAAGAGCATGAGTTTTGAAGCCAGATAAATATCCAGCTCTGCCACCACCTAGTTATATAGCTTCAATTAATGCATTTACCTTCCTTGAGAATTGCTTCCTAGCTACTTTGAAGGGCTATTATTATGAGAATTCAATTTGATTATATAGTGGCCCTTCACAAACTTGTTCCCAAGCTTCATTTTCTTTTCTTTTAGACCCTACCCAAGGACTTTAGAGTCATTCTGGAAATTTCTCCTTCTCTTTGTATCCATAGCCAATAGTAACACAATCTAAACCACCAACCATCATCGTATCTCCAGCATATACCCCTTCTGTGTAACTAGTGCTCTCATTTTAATGGACTCCTCCCCATTCCCTAATGCAGCTGCCTGTGTATATCCCTGCTTCTAACTGAATCTTTAAACCACTCCTCTGAAATAAAATATACTGCGCCTTCCTGATGTCCAAGGGATAATGTTTTTGTTCTTAACACAGAGCCCAAGCGTCCCTTCTACTTGGTCTCCACCTGCCTTTTTCAAGTTTTATCAAGTACCAGTTTCCCTGGTACCATCTGCTACAGTCACCAGCTATTGATGTTGTATGGCCTGTGCCCTACAAAGTTACAGAATCTGTCTTTGCACCTTTCTCCTAGAGTCGGATATAATGCCTGGTAGAAAGCATGCACAGGACAAATGCTTATTGAATTAAAAGTCTCTACAGCTTGATACTGATTTTTAAAGTATATACGGCTGCTGAAAGAGTGCTTTCTGAGACCCAATGTGAACGTAATATTAGAAGGTCAAAAAGGGATTGTTTTCCTCCTTACTTAAGTCTAATTATCCCAACAGTGAAAGAAAACTCTATTATAAGTAATTAAAATAGCGATGTCAGAAGAGCTTAGCAATAAAATTCAATTCAATTAAGTAATATAATTTTAGGATGGAGGAAATGTTATACAAAGAGAGAGAGAAAGAGAGAGACAGCCCTACCTTAAACCTAAGCTATAAACTGCTGTGATTCCATCAGCCTATACACATTTGAGCAGTAGTTACAGAGAAGACTGACAAAAAACAATTTGCCTGAAAGATGGAAGAGACTCCTAGAAAGACCTCATTCTAAGAAAAGGGGGGATCAAGCTTTGTCCAGTAATAAAGCTTTAGCATTAATGAAAATGAATAATTCTTAGTAAAACATGGGATGCGTAACTAGGATTCATTGCCAGTTCAGAAACGAAGGCGACATCAGTGACTTAAGAAAGAAAGATACAAGGCTGGTGCTGTGGCTCACACCTGTAACCCCAGACTTTGAGAGGCCAGGGCAGGAAGATTGCTTGAGGTCAGGAGTTCAGGACCAGCCTAGGTAACATAGCGAGAACCTGCCTCTATAAAAAATAAAAAGACCAGCAGGCATAGCGGTGTGTGCTGTGGTCCCAACTATTTGGGAGGCTGAGCTAAGAGGACTGCTTGAGCCCAGAGAGTCAAAGTTGCAGTAAGCCTGTACAACAGGTGAGACTCCATCTCTCAAACAAACAAACAAGACAGAGAGAGAGAGATTCGAAATAAACTTGAAGAAAAAGTTTCATTAAAAGAATTAAAAAGTTATTAGAAAACTTGACCCACATATCTTAAGGTCACCTCAAAAACAGCATCTAAATCTAAACTTGTTATCCCATATTATTTTCCCAAAGATCGAAGAACATAAGTTCAAATCAATCTTTAATCTTTTTAAATCCTGAGGAAATTGAGTGACAAAACCAGTGCCTTAATACTTAGTTTAACTGAATAAACCCAAAGTATGCCATGTGGTTCCTTAAATTTCTAATGCATCAGCAGCGGCACCACTGTGGAGCACACAGCCCAGTGGGAGATGGTGGCCATGACCATCAATAATGGAGGCCAGCGGCACCACAGCAGTCAGCAGGGACAGCTGGGAGGCCCCAGCAAATGTGGGGTGCAGCACAGCCAAGCAATGAGGTTTAGGAATTGTGGTGGTACACGAATAAAAAGCAATATACAGCCAAAAAAGCATTGGTATCCAATAGAGGCAGCAACGCCTGGTGGCAGAAATAAACATACTCCCAAAGATCAGAGAGTTCAGCTCACACTAATTACAGAACATTGACTAGTGAACTCCCAAATTTGATGTCCATCTGGAAGCTCAGAATGGAACCTTATTTGGAGACAGTGTGAGTCAAGGATTTGAAGATGACATCAGCCTATATGTGCAGTGAGTCCTAATCTATGACTGGTGTCCCCCCATGAGAAAAGAGAGAGATTTAGATGCAAAGACACAGACATACAGAGAAGAAGGCCATGTGAAGACAAAGGAAGAGAATGGAGTGCCGCAGCTGCAAGCCAAGTCATGCGAAAGATGGGCAGCCACCACCAAAAGCTGAGAGAGGCAAAGAAGCATTGTTCCCTACAGCCTGCAGAGCAAGCATGGCCCTGACAACACCCTTATTTCTGGGTTCTAGGTCCCAGAACTGCAAGGGAATAAATTTCTGTTGTTTTAAATCACTCAGTTTGTGCTGCTTTGTTATGGCAGCCCTGGGAAATTAATACACCATGCTTTTTGCTAATTAGGCACCTGTTATATGCACATTGGAGATAAACATTTAGGACTCCCCTAAAGTACTTGCAATGACAGGAGAAAAGACTACTGAATAAGTGGGGCCTGCAAAAGCAAGGAAGGACACAAGCCAGTAAGACATGGGTATTATATTATCAAGAGAAATACATTCCACTGAGATTTGTCTGCACTTTTCTTCTAATACCTGTTTCTGTTATTTCAAAAAGAAGACATTGTTGATTTTCTCAGAAATTCCACTTATACAGAATAATGAGAAGTCCAAACTCAAACAAACAAAGTGATTAGCAATAACCATCATAAATATTAGCCTTTTCCTTTAATATTCAATTCAATGCAACAAAATGCATATTAACATAAAACCTTTCTTTCAAGGTAATAATTTAATTACTTGTTATTTCTATACAAGTAAGCTCATTGGAAAGTAAAAGAATTTGAGTCATGACAACTGGCCTTTAGCTAATGTTTAATGTGGATTGGTTAGATAATAAAGATACAAAAAAGGCACAATAGCATATATTGCTCATGTTTTCTTTAATGAAAAAGAGCATGTTCAACAATATGCTCTGAAATTACTAATTTGCATTTTCTAGGAAAAGAATCCATTCTCATGGAACAAATGAATTGCATCTCATTCAATAAAAATGAGAGACCAATAGCCCACTTTTGAGGAAAGACTACAAATGTTGATAAATGAGACATACTACAATTCTATGTGACCTGGACCAGGTTATCAAAACATTCTGCATTCCAGATTTCTCATCAAACATTCTTCACCTACTTGTAAGGTCAAGTAGGCTCCTTTTGACTCTAACAAGTCAAGACCCCATGAACTAACTAAACATAATACTATTTTACCCACTATACAGTAAAAGTAAAGAAATGGATATATCTAAGGGTACATTACCAAATGGTTTTACTTTTTAAAATGGTTTTCATTTCAAAACATAATCCCATGTTTTCCATCCAATAAATGTTACCATTTATATTTTATGAAAATGTGTTAAGGTATTACAGCTATGTAGAAGAATGGCTCCTGTCATCAAAAGTTAATGTTCTAATAAAAGAAATAAAACACAAAATTAGCAGCATACATTAAATCTATATGAGTGGTAAAAATGAAGATGATTATCGTATGGAGTAGGGAGGTATTACTATTTAATATGTTATGTATAATATGATAATATTATACAAGATGCAGCATCTGAAAAGGACACATAAAATGTAAAGGAAATAAAATAAACAAACATCACATCACCAAAAGCTGGTGAGGATGTGGAGCAAAAGGAACTTTCATTCATTGCTGGTAAAAATACAAGATAATGCAGTCATTTTTAAAGATAGTTTGGCAGTTTCTTACAAAATTAAACATACTCTTACCACACAATCTGGCAGTCACACTCCATGATATTTACGCAAATGAACTGAACATTTATGTCTATGCAAAAACCTGCACATGAATGTTTACAGCTGCTTTATTCATAATTGCCCAGACTTGGAAGCAACCAAGATGTCTTTTAGTAGGTGAGTGGATAAATACACTGTGATAAATCCAGACAATGGAATATGATTCATTACTAAAAGAATGTTCTATAAAGCCATCAAAAAACATAGAGGAAAACTAAATGCGTATTACTAAGTGAAAGAAACCAATCTATAAGAGGTCCGCTGTATGACATTCTAGAAAAAGCAAAAATATGAAGACAGTAAACAGATCAGTGGTTGCCAGGAGTTAGTGGGGAGGGAGGGATAAATAGATAGAGCACACAGGATTTTTTAGGGCGGCGAAACTATTCTGTAGAATATTACAATGGTAAATGCTTCATTATGTATCTGTCAAGACCTACAGAACATAAAATGCCAAGAATGAATCCTAATGTAAGCTATGAACTTTGGGTGATGTGTCAATACAGGGTAATCGATTGTAACTAATGCACCACTTTGGTGGGGGGTACTGACAATGGGAGAGGCTGTGCTTGTGTGAAGGGAACTCTCTGTACTTTCCACTTAATTGTGCCCTGAACCTAAAACTGCTCTGAAAAATGAAGTCTATTTAAAAAATAAATAAATAAAGCTTGGTGGAAGAACTGGGAGAAAATGTATTTCAGGAAAATACAAAGCTATAAACAAAAGCATAGAGTTAGAAAAGGATCGTAACTAGTAATCATTCAAGTGAAGGTCAGATTGGGCAAAACACGTGGTTCCTCTTCATCAATAATAGAATCTATCGTTAATGAACAGTATAAATGATTTGCCCAAATGTGTACATACATGTTATACACACACATTATACATACAAAATGAGATCATACTATACATTCAATACTACATACAATATGTAACTTTTAAAAATTGTGAATATCTACTCTTAGCATTAACTAATCCTCAATGTTATCATTAAAAACAGATATATAAAAATTTCCATTAAATGCATTCATGAATGTATTCAACAAACTTATTGAGTACCGTGTCCAAGGATGGTTTAGATGCACCATAAATTATTCAACATGCTCATTTGCTACTATGGCCAATTATGTTAATTTTACTTGTTTATCATCATAAAACTGAAATCAACATTCACATATATAAATCTTTCACACTTAAAAAATGTGCTTTTCAAAGAGCAAAAATTTTTCAGAAGTAGAATGCTAGGCCAAAAGGCACTTTTATTTATAAGGGTGTGTACTTTTATTATATAATATATATATTATATATACACCCTTATAAATATGTATAAATATATATACTATATACACACACAACACACACACACACACACACACACACACACACACACACACACACTGCATTCTAAAAACACTGCTGAAATGTTGAAATGCTTAAGAATGCTTATGTCACCACGTCTTACAAACAGGATATATTATCAGCTTAAAAAATTTATGTGCCCAAGTTTTTTGCAATCTACTGTTTTTCTACTTTTTCATTCCATTTTGCTGTTTTGTTTCCTCAGCCTGTTTTCTCTATATGACTCTCTAATTCCTCTCATCTGAGGCCTTGCATTCTGCAGAGTACTTCAAACAGTCTAACAATTATTTTTTCCTCAGAACCTTATGTACATACATAGTTTTGAAAGCTGTGCATTTGCTCTGAGTTTTCAGGTAATAGCGTCTTTTCTTGAACTCTAATATTTTTTAAATAGACTCTGTATTGACTTTTTCTTCTCCTTTACTTATGTTTAATAAGGCAATGGCTATCAAGACCCAATCATCTAACTTTTGAGATCTTCTGTTGCAGTGGTCCCCAACAGGGGAGATTTGACAAGATATGAAGATATTTCTGATTGTCACAACTGGGGAGGGGAGGTCACCTGGTGAATAGTGACCAGGAACGTGGCTAAATAGCCTACAATGTGCAGTATACCCCCACAAAACCAAGGAATTATACAGTTAAAAATATCAATGGTGCTGAGGTAGAGAAACTGTGTTAAATGACTAGGTTGGTTATAGTCACTCTTTAACAGTTAATTCATAACATTTTGCCTGCATTGACATAATACAGTTCTACTGGGGGAGGTATTATGCCTAATCACACTGCTTGGTTCTCAGGCCCCGTAAATAAGCAGAGTATATGGAAAATTATATTTCCCTATATTTCAAACTTTTAATTCCAAGGATCTTCTAGGCTGTACTGTAGAGAATGTAGCTTAAAATATGCACATTGTCACAACCAGTTGACCCCTTTTGTCCTGATGAGTTATTTTCTATAAATTATTGCTTATAAATTGACAGAGAAATATGTCTACCTCAAAAATCAGCAGCAACTTTGTGGAATGAAAGCTTACCAGTTTAATGGTTTTTTTTCAGAACTTGGGTCCCTGAGTCAGGAGAGCACTTGGAGTTTAAGCAAAAGTATTTTTCTACCTCTTTTCTGGGGATCTCTGATTAATGCAGTGAATCCTGATTCAATTTTCCTCAGTTCAGTTTCACCTGCCTTGTGGAATGTCTATCATGTGGCTTGATAGATATTTTGGTAGAATATTGAGAAAGGCTTCATTAGTGGCTGTGACTAATCCACAATTACAAATCATAGCCTAAACTATGGTTTTCAGTTATCAATAATAATGGATGCACTAAACTAAACTAATATTACTAGCCCTCCTTTGGTATACTTCACTTGTTTATTAAATTACCTTCTACTCCAAACTTTCCCTAAAGGAGACCATAAGACTTGCAGATAAAAATAAAAGTATGCTAATAGAAAATAGCATTAATTTTAACTAATAAAGGAAACCTGGAGAAGAATATCTACGTATCTGAAAACTTTTCAAACCGTGAAGGAAATAAGAGTGGTAGAAGTTCACCTGTTTATGCATTTTTCATTCATTCATCCAAATTTAAATTAATCAAACACTAGTTTAAAAAGCAAGTGCACCAAACACTAATAAATCAAAATAAGATGGAAACCATATTGCTCGCCTCTGTGACCTTCTAATTTTTGTGAGGAGAAAAGGTCACACCTAATTTGAGCAACTAGGGAACAATGTTAAAGTAAAAATAAGCAGTTTTAGGGTAAAGTATAGATAGTATCAAACAGGTTTCTCTCATGGATTAGAACTTGTAAAAAAGGATTGAAAGAATTTGGGATCAAAGGTGCGTAGGTAATCTAACTGATACAAGAAAGTATAAAGTACTGACCTTAATTACGTTAACTGCAACAAATAAGGAGTAGGAAAGCTTAAGGTTTATAAAAACTTGCAGAAGAAGAAGCCTGGCAAGCAGGCAAGATACTGCAGTTGTCTCCTGAACAAGAACAAGAGTGGAGAGAAGAAAATGGGGCAGGCTCCAAAGGCGAGCATAAAGGACTGTGCTTCAAATTGCACCCTCAGTTTTACGCCTTCATCCTCCTCCCCAACCCTTTGTCTCAGAGGACAAATCTGGCACATGCGCTTCTTTGTGTATCCTTAACTTGCGGGTACACAAAGAAATGCATATGCCACATTGCCTCTGAGGTCACTCACAATCTCACTTGTTAAAGGATGCCACATCCAGAGAGCATGAAAGAATTACAGGTCACTAAGAGATATAAGGCAATGGAGACAATTGCTTGGTGAAAAGAATACAGAGTGAATGAAGGAGAAAAAGAGATGAAAAAGGACAAGAAGCACGAGTCGCTGGAGCAGCATAAAGAAAGATGATGCCAGAGCATGGTCTCCACATAACTTACATGGGGATGACTTGCAGGATGGCAGGTGATTGATTCTATTACCCCACCTTGGAATTACAAACTCAGCATCTCTCGGGGATGGGGTTAAAAAAAAATCTACATTTTAAAAAGCCCCCCAAATATTTACATATATTAACATTAAGAAACCACTGGAATTGAGGATGAATTTAGTCCTGATGGAAAAGCAGTTTCCCAGATTTCATCTAAAGGGTTTTTCAAACTGTGGGATGTGACCCATTAGGATCATTATATCAATTTAGTGTGTTTGGTACATTTCTTCATTTTGTAATGACACAGAACAGCAGAATATAAATTAAAAGATTACATCCTAGCATTAAGGAAACTATTGTTTCATGAAACCTTTGTGTCAGTCATAAATATGTGTGCAGTGTGTATGTGTCCACTGCTACTCACATGTACTAGGTAGTGACATATAATGTATGTCTTACAGAAGGTCAAGGTAAAAAAAAAATGTGAAAGCCACTGCTTTATAGAACATGAAGGAACATTCACAGGCAGTAGGAGGCTTGAGGAATTGAGTTTTGTCCTCAGGAGGAAAAGATAGGCACTTGTGACTGGTGAATCCCTGCTATATGTTATATAGGCCTGCCATGGCAAACCAGAAAGTGTCATATTCTATGTGACTTGATAGCTTATAAAATCCACTGGCTGACATTTATTCTTTCTGATTCATGTGGTCGTGAAGAATACAGTCAGGAAAAAATGGAATATATCTATAATGACTCTGAAGACCAAGATAGGAAGCTGAAGTGCTTGGGAGATACAGTTTTTATTTAGTCTTTTAGCTGAAAATCAGGACACTTAAACAGAGGGGAGGATGTGGGAAGTAAAGAACTAGCTACATAGAGAATACAAGACAAAAAGGACTTAGTTTTCTAAACCAAGGATACAAAGCCAGAATGGATTTTTAGCAGGGAAAAGAATTTATCTCATCATTGCTAGGAAGAAAAATTTGGTGAGATTTTTATCAGAATGCCAACGAGGATTTTGATCAGAAATATGGGTAAGCTAAATAAAAGTTTAAAATCAGATACTACATGAGCTACTATTCAAGGTGAAAAAAATATCTTACAGACGATAGGAACCAGGGACAGGCCAAGGACTGTACAAACAGCTATGACCACCTCCACATCATTAAGGAAAACATGGATACAGTCACTGTGAACTTTAGAGTTAAACGTAAGGAGATAAATACAATATCATAGTTTCATCAACGAGGCTCATTTGTTCAACAGAGACACAGTCTCTTTTCTTACTTACATAAGAAAGAAGCAGTCTTCACTCCCAAGGAATTCTACTTCGGGAAAGAAAACACCTCACACTATGTTACTAGAACATGACTGATATAAAAAAAGATGCACAAAAATTGCAGTGGGAACTTAGAGAAAGGTGAAAGGACTTGGCAGGGGTATCAGAGAAAGCTTTATGCAAGAGATGGCTTTTGAAATGTCTTATAAGAGGAGAAAGAGTCAAAACATGTCTGAAAAGATATGATAAACATGATAATGGAATGGTATATGGTACTTATTTCATTATTACTTGTTTTAGAAACCCCATCCAATGAAATAGCAATATAAATATACTGAAAGATAGCAATTTCAGCATCTTCCAATATATTTATATACTTATTTGCATATTTCATATTTGTATATTTGTTTATTATATACATGTAAATAAATACGTGAACTAAGATCAGTAAGTATAGTGAACAGCTTTTTTTTTTTGGTAGCTGTATTAGTCTTGTCTCATATTGCTATAAAGAACTACCTGAAACTGGGTAACTTATGAATTAAAAAGATTTAATTGACGCAGTTTCACAGGCTGTACAGGAATCATGGCTGGGAGGCCTCAGGAAACTTACAGTCATGACAGAAGGCAAAGAGGAAACAAGTAAGTCTTACCATGGTAGGGCAGGAGAGAGAGAAAGCATAGTGCTACACACTTTTAAACAACCAGATCTCATGAAACTCATGCACTGTCATGAAAACAGCAAGGGCGAATCTGCCCCTGTGATTCAATCACTTCCTGCCAGCCCCTTTCTCCAACACATGGGGCTTACGATTCAACATGAGATGAAGGTGGGGACACAGAGACAAACCATATCAGTGACTGACTAAAGTAAAAAGAAATAAAGGAATTTTTCTAGAAAGGATACTATATTCAGCCTTGTAAAACAGAAAACATGAATGTTTTCTCAGTACTTATCGTACAGCAAGATCATGGAAAAGATATGGTAGTGAAGAAAGAACACAAAGATTAACACAAGATTTCACCTTTTCAGTAACTGTGTCTTATTTATCTGTGTATTTCTTGTACTCATCCATTAATTCCCTCTCCCTATCTTAGATAGCACATAGTAAACATTTAAACATTTCCTAAGTGAATGACTGAAAAAAAATGAAAAAAATGAATGAATAAAGTTTGCTAAAAATAGAGCACTTGATATGTTCTTGACCAGCGGTTTCCAATCCCCATGGCCTGCTGTGAACCACAGTGCACAGCAGGAGGTGAGTGAAGCTACATCTATATTGACAGCCACTCCTCATGGCTCCCATTACCATCTGAGCTTGGCCTCCTGTCAAATCAACGGTGGCATTAGATTCTCACAGGAGTAAAAACTCTATCATGAACTACACATGTGAAGGATCTGGGTTGCATGCTCCTTATGTGAATCCAATGCCTGATCATCTGTCAGTGTTTCCCATTACCCCAATTTGGAACCATTTAATTGTAGGAAAATAAGCTCAGGGCTCCCACTGATTCTACATTATGGTGAGGTGTATAATTATTTCATTATTTATTACAATGTAATAAAAATATAAGTAAAATGCATAATAAATGTAACGTGCTTGAATAATCCCCAAACAACACCCCCTGCCCACCAGTCTGTGGAAAAATTGTCTTCCACGAAACTGGTCCCTGGTGCTAGAAAGGCTGAGGACCACTGTTCTATATCACTTGGATTGGAGAGCATAAGATATGACCAGGAAACAGCATAAAGTTCAATTTGGCTGAAATTACAGAAGCATGTAGAAAAATATCATGTTCACCCAGAGAGCTGTGAAAGGTTAATGTTCAAAACTTGGTTGGCTCTGTTTGGATGTCTTGGATCCAGGCTTTATAGCTTAGCTTTCGTACAGTTAGTAACGGGAAGCCACTGAGGCTTCCTGAGGACGAAGAGACATGATCTAAAAAAATATATACTTTAGGAAATTTAATTTGGTAATAGGTAATAGGCTTGATTCAGGGAGATGTTAGACTACAGGGAAGAATGAGGGCATCACCATGGTATTTGAAATCATGGGGACAGATGAAGTCCCTTGAGAGAAATACACAGAATGCTTCAAAAATTTCTCACCAGAAAACTTGCTGAAAGAGTAAGCAGCACTTGATGTTCCTGCTTCCTCCATCTGTTTAATTCCTGCAGTTTGGCTTGAAATGATCTTTCCAATACCATTAGTGACCTAAGTGCCAAGTACAATGTCCTTTCTTTTTTCTCGATGTTCATCTTTAATGCTCTTGAGGTATTTTACAAAAACACCTTCTCTTTCCTTTTTCAAACACCTTTCTGCCTTTTTTCTTTCTACTCCCTTCCTCCACTTGTTGGCTTTTTTTTTCTGCCTTCATTCATTCCCACTATGTGAATTAACTCAAATCTCTATCTTCATCGCCTAAATCTTCATGGGCTTTAACGTATCCTTTATGGGCTACAACTGCTCTTCCAGACTTCAGTGTCACAGCGTAGCTACTGTTCTAATTGTCCGGAGAATGTAACTGGCGTAAACAATAATGTACCTGACATCAAAATCATTTATTTTCTCCAAATAGCATAACTCTCAGTCGCAGTTTAAATGTCCCTTTTTTTCCCTCATCCTCTTTAGTCAGATGGTAATTCCTTTTAATTTTTAGTTCACATTGGCTCACATCCAATTCCTTAGGTAATGTCATGTTTCTACCCCTGTTTAAGCTCTTATTGTTTCATATTTCATATCTAGACTCCGACTGCCAAACCCAGGCAGTTGAATGGAGATACAAAAGATTTCACAGTGGAATTGAGGAATAAAATATTAAAACTTCCATATGTATATCTCCATCCCTATGTATTTATATACCCATCCATCCTCTTCATGTTGCTGTGAGCGACCTTGCTAAAATATAAATTTAGTATTGTCACACCCTTTGTACGTCCATTATGTCTTTTACAATAACGTGCAGAATCCGTAGCTAACATGCACAGTTGTTCTTAATCTGGCTACTTTTTTCAACTAATAGCCTAGCCACTCACCACATGTCCTTCTCTATAAGCATATGTATTATGTGTATTCCTGTATCATTCTCCCACTCTCTTTCTCTCTGTCCCCTTTTTTTGACTGCCTAGCGTACTTTTTAGGGAATCCAGTGGATGAGTATATAATCCAGGCCTTGCCATTCAGAGAACAACCACCTCCTGGCCAGAGCGATTGATTCCCAGGAAGATAGCTGATTGAAGCTGAGTTAAGGAAAAGTATCCAGTTGACTTTTGTTATATAACTTCAGGAAAGAGGCACCTTCTCTTTGGGGTTGTCTGGCTGGTAGAAAGATAGATGGGGGCTGGTGGTGGTGATCTTTGCCACTACTTGAAAGGTTTCTGTCTGAAGAAACACAAAAGAAAATGGAAAAGAGATAAAGCCACAAAACCTTTGTTGGCCTTTTGAGTTATATGAGCCAAAGGAAGTCCTTTTTGTGTTTTGTTTCATTAAGGCTAGTTTGAGTTTATCTTCTTATTGCAACAAAAAGTGACCTTCTAATAAGACCTACTCTAGGAAGGCTTTGCTGACCTTCTAGTCCACTTTACTCAACCTTCTTCCATGTTGCACATTGTTGCTCCTCCATTCCCAGTATTATGGATCTGATCACAGAGGTGGATGAAGACTGGCCTATCGGAAGCCTTCAACAACAGAGGAGAAACTGTACATCTTTGGCAATGTCCAAAGTTAATTTTCTATATGGAAGTTCTCCATCAATATTTATTGAGTTACATAGAAGAAAAATAGATCAATTGGAAAGTGAAGGATCCTCAAGCATTTCTCAATAAAAAAACAACTAATTCAAGCCAATAGACCCCTGCTTTCAACATTCTTCTTCCTATAGCTTGAGTTACAGGTTGTCTTAGATCCACTTCACTGAAGGCAAGGGCATCCCACCAGGATAGAATATGGGAGCCATGAGTAAAATCAAATAAAACTGAAAAGTTAAACTCCTTTTTGTTTTCTCCACCTGACAAGTTCATACCTCTCTTAACTACAGTATTACTTGGAAACTAAATGTAGAAAGTTCTAAGTTGCCTCCAGAGAATATTAAATTTAGCTCTAGTCTGTCTAAATCTAATGAGAAATTTGTGAGTAAGCATTCTTAAAACAAAATCAAAAGAAGACCAAATATAAATTTACCATTTTATGAGCAAGAAATAGACCGGAATTAATATTTTTTATTAGTTACTAAACTTCCCTCCTCTGGTCATCACCTGAAATCCAGGATCCCAGTTTTTCCTGGTCATGGGTCCAACTAAGCTCCCTGTACAGACTTTTCTTATCCTGGCCTAACCCTAATATAATGTATATAGAACTATACCAGATACACTAACAGAACATATAGTCAGGTTTGATTAGTTGGAAGTCCATTTTCTTAGAGTTGGAAGTCCATTTTTTTAAAGTCCACTTTAAAAAATGGTGACATGTCCTTTTTCCCAAAAGGAAAAAAATCTATTTTCATTTCATATTTAGTGGCCACTAACAAATGGAGATTAAAACCTCTCAGGGGGCCGGGTGCAGTGGCTCATGCCTATAATCCCAGCACTTTGGGAGGTTGAGGTGGGTGAATCACCTGAGATCAGAAGTTAAAGACCAGACTGGCCAACATGGCAAAACCCCATCTCTGCTAAAAATACAAAAATTAGCTGGGCATGGTGGCATGAGACTATAGTCCCAGCTACTCAGGAGGCTGAGTTAGGAGAATTGCTTGAACTTAGGAGGCAGAGGCTGCAGTGAGCCAAGATCATGCCGCTGCACTCCAGCCTGGCGACAGAGTGAGACACTGTCCCAAAAACAAAAACAAAACCACCTCTCATAGGGATAACATAAAGAAGTAGCCCTATTTAATGTGTGATTTATACATGTAATTTCCATTAATACTAGAAAACAAACATATAAGAAGGAAAAGAGGAGAAAATTTTTGAAACTTTTTACCAAGGCAGCCGAAGATCAATTTTGAACAAGAAAAAAAAAAATTCCTTTGTAACCAAAAAGACTAACAGGTAACATGTACTGATGTTAGCAGGACACTAAAATGTACCTTTAAAAACATTTTTTAAAGGCAAGAACTCTTAAGCAAACCAAGTTTAAACTGAAAGCCCCATTGAACATCTACTTTACTTTGTTGATAGAGTTAAAAAAATTAAAAAGAGCAACAGGAGTCCTGTGTTACTGTTCATACTTTTTTTAAAAAAAGCTATCACCACAATAAAGTACTTTAGATTGATAATTTAGATCTTCCAGAAATGTGGAAAAATTAAGAGTTAATTGCTTTTTAATTTACCTAGTAAAAGTGTTAAAAAGGTAATTTGTCATTTCTGATCTGACATTGCTATGGGCATGGCAACTATAGAATTATGATAGGGGATATAGAAAATGAGAGGGAGAGGAAATTGGTTTTGAGTCTTCTTAGATTTTGCATCAACATTCTTTTGTTGTTGCTGTTTGCAGGTTTTACTGCCCTATTCATATTTATGCTTGTCAGCAAATTTCCCTTGGCTACATTCAAAAGGCAGCTGTTCATCCACACTCCCCAATGAATAAATATATCAAAGCCAATTCTTGGCCCGGGGACGTGATCTGATTTCCAGAAGAGTTGCCAGCTTCCTTCTTTTAAGAGACTCAGTATGTCACTTGGACCCCAGCAGCTTACATACTTATTTATTTTTCAGTTAACTATTACTATATTCCAACAACAATACTACAAAAGTAGGGTAATCACTGTTGAGATGCCAAGACTCAAAGACACAAGTAATGCCATTAGTTAACATCTTAAAATCAGATTGATGCAGGTTCCTTCCTTAACGTTTATAACAGATGCAATAAATGTGGTACCCTCGTGAGCAGAAGTCTGGTTGATGAATTTGAAGCAGGCACAAGCCACTAGCAGAACCTGTCTCACGTGGTCCATTAGGTGCTATTTTGAGATGGAAACACCATGGGCCAAATCATATTAGCTACGAAGCTTTTCTACCACCCTGGATGAGCGTTTAGCTCTCACAGCAATGCTTAAAGTTACATAATGAGACTGCTAACAGGGGACAGGGAGCCACCAGACTGTACAATGCAACTTTTGTTTCAATGTTAACTGACCCACATGAGCAGAAAGTATAATAAACATGGCCTGTGAATACTAGAGGAAACAAATTTGGAGACATGTTTAGAAAGACGGTAGAAAGAGTATTGTGACAACTGGTAAAATGTTTTCAGAGGACAAAGTTATTGAAAAACCTAACTTCCATCAAGGAAATGGCAGACCTTTTACCTGAAAATAAAATTTCCTAATTAAGATAAAATCTTAAGGTACAAATAGGTTCATATAGCTCAGTTGAAGAATACATTTTAGAGAGAAAAGTGGCAAGATTTGGTAATATTTTTTTCTGACAGCAGGAAGGGGGTTGAAAAAAACGTAGTTCCCAAAATGACCCTCTGTATCTCAAAGTAATTTATGTTAACATGTATTAAAATTCATCCTTATTACCTGTTTAAAGCTCTGTGTTTCCAATTGGAGTGTATGTTTCCTGAGGGCATGGAGGTTGGCACATGTCAAGGGTACCACATATATTTGTTAAATGAATGAAGCTATGCATGCATTGGTATGCAAGGAGAAAATCATAGCATGAATGCCATCATTTACGGCTTTCCCTCACTTAACAGGCCTTTCTGACATCTGTAACTCCTTGGTCTACTCTGTTGAGAGTTCACCCACTTTAAACATTTGAAGTTATTATACCAGTAAAATGAAAAGCACTTGCTAATCCAAATAATGAAGACTTCGTTGCTGAATAAAAGTTCATTTGCTTGAAGCTGGGTGTGGTCACTCAACAAAATAGAAACATAGGATTAAGCAATGGAACTAGTAAGCTTTCTGAAAGGAACGGTTAAAAATAAAATGTGCTCAGCCCACAGAGAAAGCGACAGCATCAGTCTTTGCTCCTCTTCTGCTCCATTTTCAACAATGCCATGGCATTATGGGCACATATAAAACTAAAAAATCTACTGGTTTGTTGTGCTATTAATGTCATTGCTGGATCACCTCTAGATCTTAAAGCCATCATCAATATACTTCAAGAGTACTTCAAAGATACAGGAGGTCCCGGCAACCACAGTGGAAGCATGAGGTTGCTCTTGGGTAATGAATCTTTTTAACTGGAGATACAGTTCTGGTTGCGATAGAGCCTAAACTGAAGTCTATCTCTTAAGAATAAAAACAACAAAAATAGTGGAAATTGTTTTCAAGGAGAATATTTGTATAGCTGAGATGTCTAACTATTTGTAAGAACTTCAGATGCACATTTTACCTAGATACAATATAAATAAATTGTCAATACAGGTTAGTACTCCCCTTTATAAAAATATTCTGAAATTATAATTCTTATCTTTTCATTAAAGCAGGCTTGTGCGAGGCAGTTGGACTTCAAATAAATATATGCACTAAGCAATATAAGTACTTTTTCCTAGAGTGCTTTATGCTTTATAATTCAAAATTTTCATTAATGTTGCCTCTCAACTTCAATTAATGAGATTCAAAAAATAATCAGAATAACTGACAAAATATGAATGCAAAGCAGTGTTGTGGGGGGTGAATAAAATTGCTTAATGGACTAAAAAACGTCAATTGCTTAATTATACAGAATACATTGAGCTGAAACAATATCACTCAGTTTCTATTAAATCTTCCATCAGCAGAGACAGATGCTTCCTGGCTGCTTGGAAAAACATTTTTCCCAGATCTGGGAGGACTACACGATTTTCAGATGCAAGCAACGTGATCTCAGCTGAATGCGTGAGAAACAGCAGCAAGAACATTTTAAATGACCCCAGTATCAGGTACATTTGTTGAAACATTGATGAAATATGGGTATGTACATCATTTGTGAGCACCAAAATATTTAGGAAAGTTAATCTAATTAGTGTATGCCATGAAAAGCCGCTGATTTACATGTTTTATAGTGGTAAATCTGCTTGTTTCTGTTTAGAACAGAAAACTTTAAGCCTACTTTTAAACCTTTCACTTTAAAGTCTAAAATTGATTTTATGCCTAGGAAATAACATCGCGGTCTCTAGAGAAAGTAATTTACTATCCTTCTTAATTACTGGCTAATTTTTTTAATCAACTATCTTTGAAGAATTATTACTCATTGTGACCTTAGCCTTTGCAAGAGTCACGATGGACTATCAAAGCCAATCTCTACCTTGCTTACTCAACAAATATAAGCCACGTATCCAGCCTTTAAATTGACAGTGTGCAGTTTGAGGATCTGCAACATTGCAAATTAAGAAAAATGGAAACTAAAGAGTAGCTTAGAAAATGATTATTTTTCTATACATAATAATTAGATGACAGTCAATGGAATAATATATCTTTTTTAAAACTGAGAGAGGAAGAATAACACATGCCCCTTGAGTTAAAAATAATCTCGTGTAAGTCTTAGAGACCACATAATATGAGTACCATCACTTCACAATAGAACTTCCCACAATGATAGAAATGTCCTATATCTGGGCTGTCACTAAACCAATGTGGCTACCAAGTACCTGAAACGTGGCCAGTGCAACTGAGGCACTGAAATTTTCTTTTTATTTAACAAAGTCACACGTGCCCAGTTTCTTTATATTGGAAATGAAGTACTAAACTTCCTTTTGTACCATCCCTGACAATGGCACTCTTGAATAATTCTATTACTATATTAGTTTTGTTACAGTAAAAACCCCAATGTGTAATTAGAAATTATTTTTCATCATGCTCCTCACAGTTTTCACTACAGGCCCCAGGCTGAGAGGGCAGCCTCTCTAGGATATTGTCAGCCTCATGACAAAGGCAAAGAAAAGAGAAACTAACAGCTACAACTGGCTTTAAAAGTTTTTGTTTAAAGGTAATTTGTGTCACTTCCACACATATTTTATTTTAAAACTAGCATGACCTCTCTTGATTTCAATAGGATGGAGGCTAACATCAGATGGCCAAGCTGATGTCAATGGGACCAGGCAATATGGTCCTTCTCCAGGGAGAAGTAGCAAAAGTTTTCAAAGTAGTACAAGCTACCATAAGAATAAAATTTTTATTTCAGTCAATGAACGCATCTTAGCTTGTAAGGTGCTTTGCTTTAAGACTGTTTGCCAGATAGTCAGGATATAAAACGCCCCTAGATCCGATAATCCACTATTTTCCAGCCACCTTCCAATAATAATAGTAATAATAATAATAATAATAATAACCACAATGATATCAATCACAATAAAAACAGCAGTAACAGAAAGAAGAGGAGGAATAGCACCAGCACTTACTGAGCCTCTCCTCTGTGCAAGGCAGTACCAAAGATGCTACACATACACGATTGCACTGCATTCTCACAACAACTTCATGAGGGTGATATCCTTTCCCTTACCCCCCTTTACAAGGGAGGAAGCTGAGGCTCAGGCCTGGAGCCAGAGAGCTAGGAAACTGCAGAGCCCGATTATAATCACCGATGGTTCAGATAAGGTTGGCCTCAAATGTTGTTCTTGTTCCACAATACAGCACTGGGACCCCAATGCCTGGCATCAGGATTGCTCTTTATTAACTGTAATACCAGTATTTAGAGGCAGCTCCAGTGTCAAATTTATCTGCTAACCCTTACCCTAAACTGACCACCTCTTACATCACTACACTTCCAAAATTCTTAGCAGCCCCCAATATAAATATCACCCATATATGCCCCTGGCAGGAAGACACTAAATTTTTTCACCACCTTTCTTGGAAAATGTGCACTTCTAGGGCTCATGTGCCAACTTACATTGCTGTTCAGGCTAGAATATGGGTTGACGTTAAATATGGACAATAATCTAGGTAATACCTAAAAATTAGAGATAGGAGATGTCCTCTGGTCTAGATGTCCTAAAAAGATGGTGAGGGGATGGTCTCAAGGCCTTCTGGCAGCAGGTGTCAGAAGCAAGAGACAGTTCAGGTCAAAATCAGCCCTTCCCAGGGCTTTAAAATAACCAGACTAACAGATTCTAAAGAAACCAATGCATTAGAGAGTTCAGCAAATTAGCTATTTTAACAGTGAGCAAGTTGAGAAAGAGCTATCAGAGGGCTATAGCCAGCAAGCTGATGTTCTGGCTAAAAAAGAGGTCACAAAACAGAGAGAGAATATGAGGGCAAAAAAATAATACTGTATAATTATTGACCACACAGGACCCTGTGCTGAACAACTATTTATTATAGCTCTAAGAGGTAGACATTATTTATCTCCATTTTACAAATGAGGAAACCGTGGGCATGGGAAGATAAATTCATTGCCCTGGTCACAAAGTGGTAGAGAAGGGATTCAATCAAAGCTAGGTCTATCTGACTTGAGGGATGACTCCTTAACTATACTCTATCACTTCACCATGGGGTGACTGCGGTACATCTCAGTATATCTTAACATTATCACCGACTCACCCAAACCTTAAAGGAGGTACTTTAATAACTGGAAACCAATGAGCAAACACTGCTGCCAGCAACAAAGGTCTAAAACCTGAGAACACAGTAAAAATCTAAATCCTAAAATGGATTTGCTCTAACAGTGCACCTTTTACAAAAAGTCAACTCAAAGTATATTCTGAGTCACTTTAGATCATAGCTTGCCACAATAGGATATCCTACTGATCTTTACAAATGCTTGAGTTGACTCCTTTCAACTTTAATTATGAAAAATTCTATGTGGAAATAAAGAAAATTTGAACTTCTGAACCAGAATGCTGATTCTGGAATTATTTAGGTGTCAAGTGCTTGAAGAAATTTGTCCCCGTTTTCACCTGTCATATAGATTATGCCCACATTGTGCAAGTAGATTGGGAGCTGTGCTGCCTCATATGACTAGAGGGCAGCGGGGTATGTGGTACAGTACTAAAACCTGGCCATAACTTAGAACAGATACACGAGAATACACGTAACTTAGAACAAATACACCAACAGTCAGAACTACAAATATGAGACCCCCGAGGCTAAACGAAAACAAAATCTGATTAATTGGTGTTGGCCAAGAGACATGGAAGTTAATTAACTTGGGAGAAAAGGCATAAGGCAGAGACTGAAAGAGAAAAGAGGAATGCTAGATGTAATTGACTATCCTGCCTTCAGCTCTAACCTCTTTATTGTCAGGCACTTTGGCTTGTGATAGGGGTACAATCAAACTCACGCTACCACACATACATTTTTAGCCTTATGTGGCAACCAGCAAAAGTAAAAGTTTCAAACTTCATAAAAAGAAAAAAGGGACAATTCACAGCCTAAGCATGAAGAAAACATGGTAGAATAGCCATCTTCCAAATGACCAGAATCACTGTCTAAACAACTGCTCTTTATTCCCTAATCTCTCATGGGGAGAAATTAATAGAGACAGGCAGATAGAAAGATCCTTTTCCAAAAAAAAAAAATTTAATTAAGTGGGAGAGCTGAATCAAAATGTCTAAGAAAATGCACATTTCTCTGCTTCAGGTCTAAACTCAAAAAATGATAGTTATGAAATGAAATAAGTAAAAAATATATATATGTATATACAGCTATACCAGCACTAGAAACCAGAAGGGATGCCATAGAATGACCAAAGTGTGAAAGATTATTACAATTTTCAAAGCAGATAGAGTTGGAATTATGGAGAAAGAAGGGAGGAGTAAACATTATCCAAAAGGGAGAGGAGAAAATTACCTTTGAGGTAGGAGCAATTCCAGGGCTTTCCAATTGCAAAGTCAAACAATTACTTAAAAATCAGGAGAGGACAACCACCAAGGTAGTTAACTTTACAACTCTATTAAGCTGGTTCAATCAAGTTCAGTTAAAATGAGCAGCAGAGGGATGTTATGTGCCCCCAGGATAAAGCCCAAAGGAATCCTTTTAAATAAAACAGTAGTATGAAAAGAATAAAGAAGGACAAGAAAAGATTAGATATTCAAATTCTGCTGACACTGGAAGAAGAAACAAAGCTAGGGAAGTGCCTAACTCCAGCCCATGGGCCAGGACAAAGCCTGAAGCTGCCTTGGGTAAATTAGAGTTCTAACACCAGAGATACACACACTTTATTACAAAACAAAATAAGGCAGGCTTTCACAATTTATGTCCTTTAAGAAGTAGGAAAAGACTTGATTGCCAGGAAATCAGCAACACTCACAGGCCTCTAGTCATGGGTCCCTTCCCCAGTCAGAACCACTATTCCTTAAGGAGTCATCAAATCATATTCTGAAATATACATCAAGCAGAAATCCAACAACGATGAATCAACTTGAGACAGAAAAACTATCACTCATCCATTCACTGATTCTGCAAATGTCTGTTGAGAGCCTATTGCATAAATAATGGAAACTTTCTAAGATGTTAGGGATATCACAATGAACAAAGTGCTGCTATCCTTGCAAAGCATATATTCAAGTAGGAAAAGAGACAAAAAAAAATCCCAAATAAACATATAAAATCAATAAACCATGAGTCCCAGGAGAAAACTAAAGCAGGGTAAAAGGAAAAGGAAGTAACAAATGACAAAGAATAAAATTAACTTCATGAAAGACAGAAGAGGAGACATAAAATAGAAAAAAGTAAACACTAAAACAATTTCAATCAGAATGGCACAGTAAGTTCAGCCTTTGACTATCCATCTTTGCTTCAACACACACCAGGGATAAGTAATACATAAAATAAAGAAGCCAGAAAGTCATTTCCAGGACCCCAAACAAAGCAAACATCTGCATGAACACAAACCCTCACAGACCTCCAAAGATGAGCATGGCTGGACCTGCTTGGTTCCAGGCTGTGATGCAAGCAGTGGACAGGGCTTTCAGCTCCCACAAGATAGGAGAACCCAAAATGCTCATCCCAGTAGACAAAGGGGATCAGGGTCTTTTGTTAAAGCCAGGAGCTTCAGGTAAGGGTACAGACACTTGAAGGCAGGCTGCTGAAAAATGCTGCCTGAGACCATGAGGCTGACTGAAGCTGAGGGGCAGCTCCACACCTTAAAAATGGAAGCAACAGTGTGGCCAAGAGGCTCAATAATTGGATGTGATTCCAGCGAATAAATTCTTCAAAGGAAGAAACCCAGAATTGACTATAAAAAATGATTTGGAAATGTGGAATAGAAGTAACTATAAAACTGTAAGGGAGTGGGGAACCCAGGGGAAGAAGGTGAAAAGCCAATAGTAATAACTCAACAATGAAAATGAGTTTTGAAACCCAAATTCTAAAAAAAAATTTTTTTAGAATTTGCACTGTTCACAATAGCAAAGACTTGGAACCAACCCAAATGCCCATCAATGACAGACTGGATAAAGAAAATGTGGCACATACATACCATGGAATACTATGCAGCCATAAAAATGGTTGAGTTCATATCTTTTGCAGGGACATGGATGAAGCTGAAAACCATCATTCTCAGTAAACTAACACAAGAACAGAAAACCACATGTTCTCACTCATAAGTGGGTATTGAGCAATGAGAACACATGGACACAGGGAGGGGAACATCACACACCAGGGCCCATTGGGGTATGGGGGGCTAGGGGAGGGATAGCAGGGGGTGGGGGACTGGGCAGGGACAGCATTAGGAGAAATACCTAATGTACCCTGACAGGGTGATGGATGCAGCAAGCCACCATGGCACATGCATACCTAGGAAAAAAACCTGCATATTCTGCACAGGTACCCTAGGACTCAAAGTATAATAAATTTTTTTTAAGAAAAAGCAGCCAATACACACATAAAAAAAGGACAAAAAAAATTAATGCTAAAAAGCCGGCCAACAAAATCAATACTCAGAAATGAATTTCCTTCAGATTAAAATGAATTTTACACGGTGCTATGATAAAGGCTTTTAAAAATAATATCCTGCCTAAAGTAGCGGTAATGATCATGACACTGATGATGAAAACAAAAGGGATGGTGATGATGGTGTCATTCCTGATGATAATGGTAAACAGTATTTAAAAACTTACCACGTGTCCAACTTTTTTCTAAGCATTTTACATAAAGTAACACATTTATTCCTTGCACAATCTCCACAACAGTCTGGGAGGTAAATGTTTGAATTAGTCTGATTCTATCGATGCGGAAACGAATGCAGAGTCAAGTTAAATAATAGCCTAAAGAAACATAGTTGCTATGCAAAGAGCTGGAATTCAAACATAGGCAGGATTCCAATCAGAGTCTATAAATCTAACTCTCTGAAAGAAGAAAGGAAATACATTAAATGCAGTTTGAAAGATTAAGAAATTGTAAGATACAGAGGCATATATAAAACAAAAAATTTTGGATATAAAGAGAAATATTAGGAAATGAAATAGAAAACTATTCAAATAAAAATAAAATATGTGTGACAAATTCTTCGCTGAACAGTAAATTACAGAATTAGAAAATGACAAGGTTGGGGGATTCATTTTGAATATAGTACAGAGATGGAGAGATTGTTAAAAATGTGAAATATCAATAATGTCACATGAAGAATAGACTGAGAGATCCTGATAATTATATATTAGAAGTCCTAGAGGAAGAGAATAAAGGAAATGCTTGACATAATGTAGGATGCATTAATGGCTGAGAATCTTAAAGAAATTTTTGAGTTCTCAGATTTCAACCTGGCCTGAAATAGAAGGTGAGTGATACGGTTTGGCTGGGTCCCCAGCCAAATCTCAACTTGAATTTTAGCTCCCATAATTTCCACATGCTATGGGAAGGATCCAGCAGGAGTTAATTAAATCATAAGGGCAGGCCTTTCCTGTGCTGTTCGCATGACAGTGAATAAGTCTCACAAGAGCTGATGGTTTTATAAAAGGAAGTTTCACTGTGCAAGCTCTCTTGCCTGCCACCATGTAAGACATGCCTTCATCCTTCCTCTTCCACCATGATTGTGAGGCCTCCCCAGCCATGCAGAACTGTGAGTCAATCAAACCTCTTTCCTTTATAATTTACCCAGTCTAGGGTATGTCTTTATTAGGAGCCTGAGAACAGATCAATACCCTGGGAAAATTGGATATTAATATGCAAAAGAGTGAAACTGGACTCCTATGTCTTACCACATACAGAAATTAACTCAAGATGGATCAAATGTAAGACCTGAAAGTAAAAATACTAGAAGAAAATCTAGGGAAAACTCTTCTGGACATTGGTATAGGCAAAGAATTCATGACTAAAACTTCAAAATTATAAACAACAAAAACAAAAATAGACAAATGGGACTTAATTTATAAGCTTCTGTACAGCCTAAGAAAAATCAAAATAGTAAATAGACAACCGCAGAATGGGAGAAAACATTTGTAAACTATGAATCTGACAAGGGATTAATTGCCAGAGTAACATGAAAGTAAAACATCTCAACAGAAAAAAAAATAACCTCATTAAGAAAGTGGGCAATGGACATGAACACAGTTTTTAAAAGAAGGCATAGAAATGGTCAACAAGCATGTGAGAAAAAGTTCAACATCACTAATAATCAGAGAATGCAAATTAAAACCACAAAAACATACCATCTTACAGCAGTCAGTACAGCTATTATTAAAAAGTCTAAAAATAACAGTGTTGGCAAGGATGTGGAGAAAAAGGAGCTACTGATAGGAATGTAATATAGTACAATCTCTATGAAAAACAGTATGGAGATTTCTCAAATAACGTAAAAATAAGTATACCATTTGATCCAGCAAAACCATGAGTAGGTATCTATCTGTAGGCCGTTCTTGCACTGCATATAAGAAATACCTGAAACTAGATATTTTGTCAGAAAAGAGGTTTAACTGGCTCACAGTTCTGCAGGCTGTACAGGAAGCATAGTGGTATCTGCTTCTGGGGAGGCCTCAGAAAGCTTCTAATCATGGCATAAGGTGAAGGGGGAGCTGCACATTATATGACAAAAGCAGCAGCACATTTTGAAGATGCCACGCATTTTGAAACCATCAGATCTAGTAAGAACTCAGTATCAAGAGGATGGCATCAATGGGGTGGCACTAAACCATTCTTGAGGAATCCACCCCCATGATACAATCCACCTCCCACCAGGCCTCCCCACAAACATTGGGATTACATTTCAACATGAGATTTAAGCAGAGCAAATATCCAAACTATATCACTATCCAAAATAATCATTAAAAAAAGATACCTCTACTCATGTGTTTAATTGCTGTACTATTCACAATAGCAAAGATATGGGTTCAACCTGTATCCATCAATCGATGATTGAATAAAGACAGTGATCTGTCTGTCTGCCTACTTGCCTATCTCCTACCTACCTATCTATCTATATCTATCTATCTATCTATCTATCTATCTATCTATACACACACACAAAAATACTATTCAGTCATAAAGAAGGATGAAATCACGTCTTTTGCAGCAACATAGATGGAATGGGAGGCCATATCTTAAGTTAAAAAACTCAGAAAGTTAAATACTACATGTTCTCACTTATAAGTGGGAGCTAAATAATGTGTACACATGGACATAGAATGTGGAATAATAGTAGAGATTAGAAAGAGTGTGAGGGGGACAAGAGATGAGAAATTACTTAATGGAGACAATGAGTATTGTTTGGGTGATGGTAACACTAAAGGCCCAGACTTCTCCACTACAGACTATAGCCATGTAAGGAAACTGCAATTATACCCCCTTAAATCTGCATACATTTTTAAAATAAATAAAAATAAATATTAACAAATCTAGTACACAAAAAAGGAAAAATGAAATAAGTTATGGGATGTAAGAAATGAAGGATTTTTTTTAATCAGTGAAAGTGATTTTATACATACTTTGTATTCCTTATATAAATTTGATTCAATGGTCCCAATAGTTACCTTGAGTTATAAGAAAAGTATCACATTCAGTTGTTTTTCTTTCTTTCTTTTAACTTCTGCTAAACCAGAGAATCCTTACTTAAACCAAATGGTCATCAGGGGAATGAGTACAATCGTTTGGTGATTCTCTAGGATGTTGTAGATAAGCAGATCAAATAGAGATCCGGAAAGAATGTATGCATACGCCATAGATAAGGACCTTCAGCACTTTGTTAGATGGTAAGTTATCAGATATAACACATTAAAAGTTAGAAGGCTAAACATTTCCATGAAAGAAATAAAAGCAAATAGATTTATTAAAGGTAGCCTATTAAACTGATTAAGTCTTTTTGAATTAAATATAGGGAATAAGGCTGACAGGTTTACCTCTTTATAATTAAATGGCCTTGGATTGTAGGTAAGACAGTAGCAGTATCAGACAATTTCTGTTCTCTGACAGATGTCCTCATCAGTTATACATGTGTCATCATTAATAAAAATATCACGAGACAGATATCTAAGTAAGAGTAGCAGACTAAGATCAATTCGGTCATTCTCAAAAATTGTCTTATATCAAACCAGTACACAACATAAAATCCTAGACCTTTATATTCTTTATAAATAATTAAAAGTTAAAATCCCTTTTCTCTGTCAAGGACAGGCCATGGAGAATGAAGAGAAATAAACAGGCAATCTACTAATAACAGACACAAAAACTTTAGATATATGTACAATTCAAACAGAACTTCACCACTCTTTTTGCAAGCTGGGTAAATTGGATGCTTTCCTTTAATGAGCCATGTAGAAAGCCTGATTGATTGCAGAGGATGTTGCTTTACGGTTTACTGTTCACAAATCACTGATCTCCTTATTGTATTGTCTATATATAGTAATCTGTTTTCTCCTTCATTTTTTTTTTTTTTTTTGCAGGGGGTGGGGAGAACACAAAGGGGACAGGTGGGGGAGAATTTTATATCTTCAAAATTATCCTCACATATCAAAACTGACAGGCCTCTGAAGTCTAAAAGCACCTTTCACAATTCCAATTTGGTAAAAGCAAAAACAGAGATTTACACCAAAGAGATGACACATATAAATTCTGACCTTGAAGCCTGGGACCTGTCAATTATAAATTACAGATTTCTAGGCCTATTTTTCTACCACTATCAATAGGACATAAAAGCTAGCTATTGCATGTAAAATAAACAAATCTATACAATTCATTACAAATAAACTCAAGCTGGGAAAAAATATTTTTAAAAACAGTCTTTACAGGAGGCATAGACGTCTTCTCCCGTTTCTCTCTGAAATTTAGTGTATCAGTAAACAAATTTTGGGATACCTAATGAGCCAAAAAAAATAAGTGAACTGAAAGTGAACAGAATAGTGTCTTTTAAAAAAAAAAAAAATCACAGAATTGCTGATGCTATACTCAGTATATTAAAATACTAGTTGTAATTTAATTTATATAAAATGCATCCAGAAAGATAAACAATCGACAAACAAAAGCAACATATATAAGTCTGTTTAGGTAGAATATTCAGTTACAATGTGCATGTGTGCATGTGTGTGTAGACATGGAAGCCATAATAATTTTGAACCAACTATATCTTAAGGTTTTGATGTTTTTAACACTTTTTTGGTCTCTTGTTTTTCAGTGTCAATTACAGACATATATTCATGTCTATTAAGTAAAGATGCATGTACATATGGTTTACTGTCCCATTTCTTTGAAAATTTATTTAACTTCTAAATCAGTTGGTAAGGTTTGTTTCATCAGAACAGCCTGTGCTTTCTAAATAACAAATATTTATGTTCTAATTTTAAAATACTATGGCATCTGGGGATAATATATTTACATAAAAAATAAGCAAAAGTCAAAAGATAACAGTTTAAGCAAAATCATCCCATTACGATTTGTGAAATTGAATGAATTAAGTAAAACTTGTCAATGACAATTTAATTCCAATCTTTTTATAAAAATAACTTATTCTCAAACTCAAAGCTTAAAACTGTTGTCTCTAAGATTTTCAATGTGAAAAGAAGTATGTGATGGTTAGGAATGACCTTAGAAAAGACAAGTAAACATTTATGTATAGTAAGACCTATATAACAGTACTTTCTCATATTTAGAGACTTTTCATCTCTGAAATCTATTTGAGAACCATTAATAACAATAACAGGAAAATTTACAGCCTTAGTAAAAATGAGAAGATTTGCATAATTATAAAGCATTTTAAAACAACTGCATTCGGAAATCATAAAATAGGTCATTATAGTATTTGTTTGCACTATTAAAGCAAGCCAGAGTATTTATTAAAAGAAATATATTACCATTTCTTGCCTCAGTAAAACTATTGTTTCATTAGAGTTGATGAGCATTTTTAAAATGCAGTAAAGCGAAGGGATACCACACTCAGAAATGTAAAACCACTTACAACCTATAATCCTGGTCTACCTTTGTTATTTCTGAAGGAGATATGAATGCCTTTTCTTTTCTCTTTCTCTTTTCTCTTTTTTTTTTCATCATCGGAATGCTAAAAAGATAAGCTTTCATAAAGTCTCAACAATTAATTAATTCAAGAATATGCTATCTTCACTACAGAAATAATAAATAATGGATTTTGAATCACTGGTCCTTTATAGGAAATTGTACCTCTGATTGGCAAATTTTGAAGCCACTCAGCAAAGAAAATAAAATAAACAAAAAGAAATAGGCTTCTGAGAAAAAGGCCAATTACCTTTCCTTCTTAGACAAAAGTTTTTTTTAGAGTTTCTTGCATACTGCTTCATGTTTTGTTTTGTTTTTCCATTTGGGAAAATGCGCATATTTTTGGTATGGAGAACTGGTAATGAGCAAAGCTTTAGTCTGAATACCTGGGTTCCAGTGTTGGAACACACATCAATTATGTGACGTCTAAACCTAAGGAGATGATAATATCAAAATAAAGGACAATGAAAGGATAACTAAAAGCAACGAATACTATGTTTAGTGCATAATAAGTAGTCCATGAATAATGTTAATATAATAAAAATTCCTGCAAGTATTCACCATCATTATCATTCTTATTATAGAGAGTTTAGAGATCACATCATAATAATGCTTTTCCATTTCTGCTTACTTACAAGTGATCCTTCAGTGCTCAAACTCTGTGACATATCCTATGATTTCTGCAAAATGTATTATGAGGTTCTGAACATATTCTAGGTCAAATGCAAAACATATTTTAAAACAGGTAACAGGAAATGTATATGGACTTTTCTTCTCCTACTAAAAAAATTTCTTTGAGTTTTAGAAAACCTCTCTACAGTCTTAAATGAAGAAAAATGTGCCTCAAAGATGTGTGTATATACACACAGATATATGCATATGTATATATGTATGTATCTCAGCACAGGTGTTAATGAAATAGAAAAAAGACATTTCAACCCATCTAACTTGTTTTTATTTTATTTACACCATATATACTATCACTAAGCTAACTCCATTATAGAAAAGACATTAAGGTAAAACAGTTACAAATGGCTTAACCACTAGAGATCTTAATTCATACTTTTCCCTATAAAGTAACCCAAACATCTTGCTCCAATGCATAAATGCAGCATACAGATACATTCCATTAAAACCACCGGGATAAACCTATAAGGATCCTGCTCTCTATAGCACATTACTTGCATCTTGTTTAAAGAACTTGTTTCAAGGGTCTAATGGAAATTCCATTCCTCTGTAAATCAACTATTTAGCATAGTCATTTTGCTTTAATTGCACAATCACCTCATCCTTTTTAACCTCTCCAATTCCCATATGTGAACCTTTTGATTTCAAACATTCATTCTTGATTTCTCATTTACAGAAAATGTCAAACATATAAAAAGTAGACAAAATAAGGCCCTGCTATTCAAAGTGTGTTGATGCACATTTGAGTTCTTTTCTGATTTTTATTATTATCAATATTGATTCTAAGAATATTCTTGTACATACCACCTGTTAGACACACAACAGATTTTTTTGGGGGGGTAAATACCTAAAAGTAGTATTACTGGAACATAGAGTATGTGAGTATTCAATGTTCCAAGATGATACAATGATTTTTAAGAGAAGTCACAAAAAGTTACACTACACCAATTCATGAAACCCTGGTCATCCATAACCCTTCAAACACTTGATGCTGTGAGATTTAATTTACAGTAACTTGGTGTGAAATGAGATTGTATTGAATTACTAACTTGAGATTATGTCCCATTTCTTCCTAGGATTATTTATTATTCAAAAAAAGCAAAATTATATCAACCGTACTCTCTGACCATAGTGGAATAAAAATAGAAATCAATACAAAGAAAATCTCTCAAAAATACACAATTACATGAAAATTAAACAACTTGCTCCTAAATGACTTCCAGGTAAAAAACAAAATTAAGGCAGAAATAAATAAATTATTTGAAATAAATAAAAACAGAGATATAACATGCCAAAATCTCTGAGGTGAAGCAAAAGTAGCATTAAGAGGAAAGTTTACAGTGCTAAACACCTACCTCCAAAAGAAAGATCTCAAATTAACAATCTCACATCACACCTAGAAGAGCTATAAAAATAAGAACTAACCCCAAAGCCAGCAGAGAAAAATAAATAACTAAAATCAGAATGGAAATGAATGAAATTGGGACCCAAAAATTCATACAAAGAATCAACAAAACAAAGTATTAGTTTTTTGAAAGGACATACAAGATCGGTAGACCACGAACTTGATCAACAAAGGGGAAAAAAAACAGAGATCCAAAAAAGCACAATTGGAAAGGACAAAGGTGACATTACAGCCAATCTCACAGAAACACACAAGTTCTTCAGAGACTATTATAAACACTTTTATGAACACAAACTAGAAAATCTAGAAGGAAATGAATAAATTTCTGAAAATACATAATCTCCCAAGATTTAATTAGGAATAAACTGAAACCCTGAACAGAACTATATCGAGTTCCAAAACTGAATCAGTAATAAAGAGTCTACCAACCAAAACAGCCCTGGACCAGATGGATTCACAGGCAAATTCTACCAGATGTACAAGGAAGAGCTGGTACCAATTCTACTAAAAATATTATGAAAAATCAAGTAGAAGTAACTCCTTCCTAACATATTCCACAAAGCTAGCATAATATCATTCTAATATGAAAACCTTGCAAAGACACAACAAAAAAAATAACTACAAGTCAATATCCCTGATAAATATAAATGCAAAACTACTCAACAAAATACAAGCAAACTGAATCCCAGAGAACACCAAAAAGTTCACTCACCAAGAACAAGAAAGCTTCATTCCTAGGATGCAAGATTCGTTCAACATGTGTAATCAATAACCATTGTTCACCGCATAAACAAAATTAAAAACAAAAACCATATGATGATCTCTATAAATGTCGAAAATACTTTCAATAAAATCTAATATTGCTTCATGATAAAAACCCTCAAGAAAGTGGCCATTGAAGGAACATACCTCAAAATAGTAAGAACCATTTATGCCAAACCCATAGCCAACATCACACTGAATGGGCAAAAACTAGAAGCATTCCCTGGGAACTGGAACAAGACAAGGACGTCTACTCCCACCGCTCCTATTCAATATTGCAATAGAAGCTCTAGCCCGAGCAGTCAGGCAAGAGAAGGAAAGAAAAAGCATCCAATCACCAAGAGAAAAAGTCAAACTACCTCTCTTCACTGAGGATATGATTCCATACCTAGAAAACTTTAAAAACTCTGGTAAAAGGCTACTGGAACTAATAAACCACTTCAGTAAAGTTTTGGTATACAAAATCAGTGTCCAAAAATAAGTAGCATTTCTATACACCAATAACATTCAAGCTGAGAACCAAATCAAGAACCTAATCTCATTTACAACAGCCATGCAAAAATAAATAAATAAATACTCTAGAATACATCTAACCAAAGAAGTGAAATATTTCCACAAGGAGAACTACAAAACACTGCTGAAAGAAATTAGAGATGACATAAATAAATGGACAAACATTCCATACTCATAGACTGAAAGAATCAATATCGTTAAAATGGCCATACTACCCAAAGAAATCTACAGATTTAGTGTTATTCCTTTATCAAGCTACCAGTGCCATTTTTCACATAACTAAAAAATAATAGTAATTGATTCTAAAATGTGTATGGAACCAAAGAGAAGCCCAAATAGCAAAAATAATCCTAAGCAAAAGGAACAAAACTGGAGATATCACATTACCCTACTTCAAGCTATACTATAAGATTGCAGTAACCAAAATAGGGTGACACTGGTACAAAAACAGACCCATGGAACAACAGAACAGAATAGAAAACCCAGAAATAAAACTGAACTCTCAGCACTCTCTAACCTTGAACAAAACCAACAAAAATTATTAATGGGGAAGAACTTCTGTTCAATAAATGATGCTGGAACAGGTAGTTAAGCCATACGCAGAATAATTAACTTGGACTCCTACCTAACATCATATACAAAAATTACCTCAAGATGTATTGCAGATTGAAATGTAAGATCTTAAACTATGAGAATCCTAGAAGAAAGCCTAGGACACACCATTCTGGACATCAACCTTGGGAAGGAATTTATTAGAAGCCCTCAAAAGAAATTGTAACAAAACCAAAAATTGATCTAGGACTAAATTAACTAACTTTTGCACAGAAAAAGTTGATAGCAAAAAGCTATGCACAGATTAAACAGACAATCTACTGAATGGGAGAAGATATTTGCAAACTATGTATCTGACAAAAGTTTAATACTCAAATAGTAGACCCCTCAGCAGAAACCCTACAAGCCAAAAAGAGACTAGGGGCCAATATTCAACATTCTTAAAAGAATTTCCAATCCAGAATTTCATGTCCAGCCAAACTAAGCTTCATAAGAGAAAGAGAAATAAAATCCTTTTTAGACAAGCAAATGCTGGAGAATTTGTCACCACTGGCCTGCCTTGCAAGAGCTCCTGAAGGAAGCACTAACTATGGAAAGGAAAAACCATTACCAGCCACTACAAAAACACACTGAAATACACAGACCAGTGACACTATGAAATAACTACATCAACAAGCCTGTAAAATAACCAGCTAGCATCATGATGATAGAATCAAATTCACACAAAACAGTACTAACCTTAAACATAAATTAGCTAAATGCACCAATTAAAAGACACAGAATGACAAGCTGGGTAAAGAATTGAGACCCACTGGTGTGCTCTATTCAAGAGACTCATCTCACATGCAAAGACATAACTATGGTAAAACTTGTTATTTTATTTTATTTTTTTTATTGCATTTTAGATTTTAGGGTACATGTGAAGAACATGCAAGACTGTTGCATAGGTACACACATGGCAGTGTGATTTGCTGCCTTCCTCCCCTTCACCTATATCTGGCATTTCTCCCCATGCTATCTCTCCCCAACTCCCCATCCCCCGCTGTCCCTCCCCTATTTCCCCCCAACAGACCCCAGTGTGTAGTGCTCCCCTCCCTGTGTCCATGTGTTCTCATTGTTCAACATCCGCCTATGAGTGAGAACATGCACTGTTTGATTTTTCTGTTCTTGTGTCAGTTTGCTGAGAATGATGGTTTCCAGGTTCATCCATGTCCCTACAAAGGACACGAACTTATTGTTTTTGATGGCTGCATAATATTCCATGGTGTATATGTGCCACATTGTCCCTGTCCAGTCTATCATCGATGGGCATTTGGGTTGGTTCCAGGTCTGTGCTATTGTAAACTGTGCTGCAATGAACATTCGTGTGCATGTGTCCTTATAGTAGAACGATTTATAATTCTTTGGCTATATATCCAGTAATGGAATTGCTGGGGTAAAAACTTTAAAATGAAGAAAAATCTACCAAGCAAATGGAAAAGAGAAAAAAAAGCAAGTGTTGCAATCCTAGTTTCTAATAAAACAACCAACAAAGATTGTTGTTTATATCAACAAAGACTTACAAAGACAAGGACATTACATAATGGTAAAGGGTTAAATTCAACTAGAAGAGCTAACTAACCTAAATATACCTCCACCCAATGCAGGAACACGCAGATTTATAAAACAAGTTCTTAGAGACCTGCAAAGAAACTTAGACTCCCACACAATAATAGTGGGAGACTTTAACACCCCTGTGTCAATATTAGACAGATCATCAGGACAGAATTAACAAAGATATTCAGGAGTTGAACTCAGCTCTGGATCAAAGGGCTTGATTCTTCACTCCAAAACTACAGAATATAAATTCCTCTCAGTACCATTGATACTTACTCTAAAATTGATCACAAAATTGGAAATAAAGCACTCCTCAGCAAATACAGAAGAACTGAAATCATGACAAACACTCTCTCAAAACACAGCACAATCAAATTACAACTCAAGATTAAGAAACTCACTCAAAACCACACAACTACATGGAAATTGAACAACTTGCTCCTGAAAGACTCATGAGTAAATTATAAAATTAGAGCAGAAATTTCAAGAAGTTCTTTGAAATCAATGAGAACAAAGAGACAATATATCAGAATCTCTGGGATGCAGCTAAAACAGTGTTAAGAGGGAAATTTGTAGCACTAAATGCCCATATCAAAAAGTTAGAAGGATCTCAAATCAACATTCTAATGTCACAACTAAAAGGACTAGAGAACCAACTGAAGGAGCTACAGACGTGAAAAACCCTTCAAAAAAAAAAATCAAACCAGGAGCTGCTTTTTGGAAAAATTAATAAAATAGACCATTAGCTAGATTAATAAAGAAGAAAAGAGAGAAGAATCAAAGAGATACAATAGAAAATGATAAAGGGAACACCTCCACTGACCCCATAGAAATACAAACAACCCTTACAGAATACTATAAACACTTCTATGTAAATAATCAAGAAAATCTAGAAGAAATGGAAAATTTCCTGGACATATACACCTTCCCAAGACTGAACCAGGAATAGACCAATGACAAGTTTTGAAATTGAGGCAGTAATAAATAGCCTAATAACCAAAAAATGCTCAGGACCAGACAGATTTACAGGTGAATTCTACCAGAGGTGCAAAGAGCAGCTGGCACCATTTCTTCTGAAACTATTCCAACAATTGAATTAGAATGAGTTAGGCTCCTCCCTAACCCATTCTATGAAGCCAGCACTATCCTGATAACAAAACCTGGCAGAGATAAAACAACAACAACAACAAAGTCAGGCCAACATCTGTAATGAGCACTGATGCAAAAATCCTCAATAAAATACTGGCAAACTGAATCCAGCAGCACATCAAAAAGCTTATCCACCACATTTGAGTTGGCTTTATCCCTAGGATGGAAGGGCAGTTCAACATACACAAATCAATAAATGTAATTCATCACATAAACAGAACTAAAGACAAAAACCATATAATTCTCTCAATAGATGCAGAAAACACCTTCAATAAAATTCAACAACCTTTCCTGCTAAAAACCCTCAATAATCTAGATATTGATGAACCACACCTCAAAATAATATGAGCCATTTATGACAAACCCACAGCAAAAATCACACTGAATGGGCAAAAAATGGAACCATTCCTCTTGAAAATCAGCACAAGACAAGGATGCCTTCTCTCACCACTCCTATTCAACATAGTATTGGAAGTTCTGGCCAGGGCAATCAGGCAATAGAAAGAAATAAAGAGTATTCAAATAAGAAGAGAGAGAGGAAGTCAAACATCTCTGTTTGCAGACGACATGATTGAATATTTAGAAAACCCATCGTCTCAGCCCAAGAGCTTCTTAAGCTGATAAGCAACTCCAGCAAAGTCCCAGGATACAAAATCAATGTGCGAAAATCACAAGCATTTCTACACACAAACAATAGACAAGCCGAGAGCCAAATCATGAATGAACTCCCATTTACAACCGACAGGAAGAGAATAAAATATCTAGGAGTACAGCTAACAAGGGAAGTGAGGGACCTCTTCAAAACAAACTACAAACCACTGCTCAAGGAAATCAGAGAGAACACAAATGAATGGAAAAACATTCCATGCTCATAAAGAGAAAGAATCAATATTGTGAAAATTGCCATATTTCCCTAAGTAATTTACAAATTCAATGCTATTTCCATTAAACTACCATTGACATTCTTCACAGAATTAGGAAAAACAATTTTTAAATTCACAAAAAGAGCCTGTATGGCCGAGACAATCATAAGCAAAAAGAACAAAGCTGGGGGCATCATGCTACCTGACTTCAAAACACACCACAAGGCTACAGTAATCAAAACAGCATGGTAATGATACAGAAACAGACACACAGATCAATGGAAAAGAATAGAGAATTAAAAAATAATACCACACATCTACAACCATCTGATCTTTGAAAAACATGACAAAAGTAAGCAATGGGGAAAAGATTCCCTGTTAAATAAATGATGCTGGGAGAACTGGCTAAAAATTTTCCATAATCAGAAAACTGAAACTGGAACACTTCCTTATACCTTACACAAAAATTCAAGATGAATTAAAGACTTAAATGTAAAACACAAAAATATAAAAACCCTAGAAGAAAATCTAGGCAATACCATTCAGGACATAGGAACAGGCAAAGATTTCATGACAAAAACATCAAAAGCACTTGCAAAGAAATGCCAGATATAGGTAATGAGGAGAAAGGCAGCAAATCACACTGCCATGTGTGTACCTATGCAACAATCTTGCATGTTCTTCACATGTACCCCAAAACCTAAAACGCAATAAAAAAAGCAACGATTGACAAATGGGATCTAATTAAAGAGTTTCTACACACCAAAAGAAATTATCATCAGAGTGAACAGACAACCTACAGAACGGGAGAAAAGTTTTGCAGTCTATGCATCTGACAAAGGTCTAATACCCAGAATCTACAAGGAACTTAAACAAAGTCATAAGAAAAAAGTAAACGACCACATTAAGAAGTGGGCAAAGCAAATGAACAAACACTTCTCAAAAGAAGACACACATACAGCCAACAAGCATATGAAAAAAAGCTTAACATCACTGATTGCTAGAGAAATGAAAATCAAAACCACAATGAGATATCATCTCATGCCAGTCAGAGTGGCAATTGTTGAAAAGTCAAGAAACAACAGATGCTGGCAAGGCTGTGGAAAAATAGGAATGCTTTTAAACTGTTGGAATGTAAATTAGTTCAACCATTTTGAAAGACAGTGTGGCAATTCCTCAAAGACCTTGAACGAGAAATACCATTTGACCTAGCAATCCTATTACAGGGTATATACCCAAAGAAATATAAATCATTATATTATAAAGATACATGTACATGTATGTTCATTTCAGCACTAGTCACAATAGCAAAGACATGGAATCAATAAAAATGCCAATTAATGATAGACTGGACAAAGAAAATGTGGTACAAATACACCATGGAATACTACGCAGCCAAAAAAAGGAAAAAGATCATGCCCTTTGCAGGGACATGGATGGAGCAGGAAGCCATTACCCTCAGCAAACTAATGCAGGAACAGAAAACCAAACACCACATGTCCTCACTTACAAGTGGGAGCTGAACAATGAGAACTTATCGACCACAGGGAAGGAAACAACACACATTAGGGCCTGTTTAAGGGGGTTGGAGGGCGGGAGAGCATCAGGAAAATTAGTTAATGTATGCTGGGCTGAATACTTAGGCGATGGATTGATAGGTGTAACAAACCACCATGGCACATGTTTACCCAAGTAATGAAACTGCACATCCTGCTCATGTATTCTGAACTTAAAATAAAGTTGGCCGGGCATGGTGGCTCATACATGTAATCCCAGCACTTTGGGAGGCCGAGGCAGGCAGATTATGAAGTCAGAAGATTGAGACCATCCTGGCCAACATGGTGAAATCCTGTCTCTACTAAAACACAAAAAGCTAGCCAGGCGTGGTGGTACACACCTGTAGTCCCAGCTATTCGGGAGGCTAAAGCAGGGGAATTGCTTGAACCCAAGAGGCAGAGATTGCAGTGAGCCAAGATTCTGCCACTGTGCTCCAGCCGGGAGAACACAGCAAGACGCTGTGTCAAAAAAAAAAAAAAAAGAAAAAAGAAAATTTTTTTAAAGTATAATATTCAGAATCAACAAGGAACTTAACACAATAAGCAAAAAAATAAATAACCCTATGAAGAAGTTGGCCAAGGACACAGACATTTCTCCGAAGAAGAAATACAAGCAGCCATGAAACACAGAAAAAAAACGCTTAACATCATTACCCATGAGAGTAATGCAAATCAAAGCCACAAACAAGATTCCATCCTACACTCGTCAGAAGGGCTGCTACCAAAAAGTAAAAAAACAACAGACATGGGCAAGGCTGTGTAGAAAAAAGAAAAAGAAAGAGAAAGGGAATGCTTGGTGAGAATGTAAATTAGTTCAGCCACCGTGGAAAGTAGTTTGGAGATTTTTCAGAGAACTCAGAACCACCACTGGACTCAGCAATACCTTTACTGGGTATATATCCAAAAGAAAATAAATCATGCTTCCAAGAAGATTTATATACTTGTATGTTCATCACAGGACTATCCACAATAGCAATGACATTGAATCAACCTAGAAGCCCATCAATGGTGAACTGGATAAAGAAAATGAGGTATATACATACCATGGAATACTATGCAGCCATAAAAAATGAAGAATGGAAGAGTGTCCCTTGAAACAACATGGAAGTAGCTAGAGACCATTATCCTAAGCATATTAATGCAATAACAGAAAACCAAATACCACATATTCCCACTTGTAAGTGGGAGCTAAACAGTTGTTACTCATGAACATAAAGATGGTAGCAATAGACACTGGGACTACCTGAGGAAAAAGGAAGGGAGGGGGACAAGGGCTGAAAACCTTACTTTTGGCTGGTATGCTCACTACTTTGGTTACAAGATCTAGCATATCGCAAACTTCAGCATCATACAATACACCCATGTAATAAACAGGCATGTATAACCATGAATCAAAATAAAAGTTAAAAGAAAGAATCACCAGTCAGAAGTTAAAAAGATAATACTAAACTCTCCCTCAAAATGAGATTGCACTCATGCATAAAAATAAACAACTGACTACTGAATGCCTAATCCTACCTGATAAAGCATTTTGCTCTCTAAAAACATAAATACATATTAGATATTTTTTACCAGATGCCAAAAATAAAATATATAGTCTAGGAATTAATAACAATTTTTATCCCCCCATTAAGTCATTTATTTACTACTTCTCCCTCTTTCTGATAGTTGTTTCATGTTAATCTGGCTTGACTTTTAATAGAACAAGTTTCTATCTGATTACCTATGCCAAAACTTCCTTAGCTCTTTTAGAAGATACATCCTTGCTAGGGTCCCAATTTAACATCATTATTCAATATTTATCCTCTACCAAACTGCCTGAGTTTCTAAACTCTATGCAGGATAGAAAAATATATTAAATATTATATTAATTTTACTTAAAAGAGCAACAAAAAATGTTTACAGATGATAGCAACTCTTTAGTCAGGTCTTAATAATTTCTTCCAACAATTATACTAACTGGTTTTTGTAGTCTGGTCCAGAATCCATACTGACCTTAATGCTCTCTGCTCCCTGCTGCATTGTCTTCATTTTGGAAACAGTCTTGCCAACAAATACAAAGAATGTATAAATTAGGTTATTCTGTATCTATGTAATAAACCAAAATCAATAAAATGAGCATTCTTTGTCCTGACTTATTAAATAGCATCAAGTTTAGCAAGAAGCTCGTTGCAATAGTTCCAAACCTAGATAACTAACGTTATTATACTAAACAGATTTTCAGGTTTGTTGCATGTTTTTTTCCTTAATTATTGTAACAGATTAAGACATTACCTAAATATCTCCCGGAAGCCCCACATGCACTTTGCTGTGAGTTGATGCCAGCTATTTCAAACATGGGTCAATGTTCATTTAGAAATAATAACAATGTTACTATTCTATCTCTACCTATAGAAAAATAAGTGAGAGGAATTTCTTGACTCATACTACATTTGAATAAATAAATCAGAGAACATATGTAAATTTATTAGAACTATCTAAAAAGTGTGTCTTTGTTATAACTTCACCTATATATTCATTCCCTTACCATCAAGTCTGAATTACACCAAATCCTTTTGAGGGCATACATTAAAGGAGTATAAGAAAAAAAAATCAAGACATAAAGATGAGGGAATCAAATGGTTAAGTTTTTCTAAGCAAACCTAATTATCCCAGATTTTCATCAGGAAAGTCTTTTATTACCTCACAATAAAATAAGCACTAGAGATACAAAGATAGATAAGAAATGTATCTTTATGGCTTGGCTTGGTGGCTCATGCCTATAGTCCCAGCACTTTGAGAGGCCAAGGTGGGCAGATCACTTGAGATCAGGAGTTCAAGACCAGCCTGGCCAACATGGTGAAACCCCATCTGTACTAAAAATACAAAAAAAAAAAAAAAAAATAGCAGGGAGGCAGAGGTTGCTGTGAGTTGAAACTGATCCACTGCACTACAGCCTGCATGACAGAGCAAGACTCCATCTCAAAAAAAAAAAAAAAAAGAAAGAAAAAGAAAAAAGAAATGCGTCTTTATCCTCAAGGAGCTTATAGTCCAAGTAGGAGGAGATCAAGTTACATCAAGCTAAAATTGGAAGGAATTGGGAAAGTAAAACTAAAGAGACCATAAATAGAAAACAAAAGAAGCTGGAGACAAAGAGAGCAAGAACAGGGGCAGGAATTCTAGCTTACCAGAACTACTAGAATTAATATTTTCAAATTAAATTCTACTCAGCTATACAGAAGATACAACTATATTTGCATTTTAAAAATTGCTTGAAAAAATACTGAATATATGTTAGACTCAAAATATACACATTAAAAAAGCAATAGGCTTTGAAGAGTTTAAACAATACTGGTGTACTCTGTGTGTGAGTGTGTGTGTGTGTGTGTGTGTGTGTGTGTGTGTGTGTATACATATATTATATAGAGAGACACAGTTGTATATATACAAAATTTGTGTATAACAGGCTTATTATATTAGAGGCCAGGAAAGTTCTTTTTTAAAAATGGATATTACATTAAAATATTTCAAAATAAAATATATTCTCAATTTATACATCCATGAATTAAAATATAATTATACTGTCAACTGTAGACTAATTTTAGTTATTGATAAACTAATATCACTTATGAAAACAATATAATAACTTGAGGAAAGGACAAGAGAAGGAAAGGTACCAAAATGGCTTACTAGATCTGTGAGTGACTCCCTGTAATACTGGATATACGGCATGGCAATCTTGAAAATCTCAACAGTCCATCCTGTTCAAACCCCTTCCATTTGCTATTGTGACAGGAATGTGGTCTTGTATTAAGTTGTTCCAAGTCTAGCTACTCAAGGAGACAGTTTGATACTAAGAATTTGATGTTAAGTATAATAGTTTAGAGTTCTCACAATGATTGGTGCTGGCATGGATAAATTGTCACAAAGGCACTTATCCAGGATATTTAAAGACAAATATGACAACAACAACAAAATCTACATCACGCCATACACCTGGGTGACAAGAAAATATACTTATTATCATATGTGTGAAATTTCAAAATACGTAGCGTATAGTCACTTCAAATTTGCTGACAATGAATCCAACTATCTATTTCATATTTAATACCTCGTTAAACATCTACTACTTTGTGGCTTCCCCACTCCCTTTACTGAATGACATCTCTTCAGCAAGAATCAACTTTGCAACTCAAAATCATTTCATTATATAGTATCCTGAAATACTGTCTTATTAAATGAAAAATTCTAAATAAGATGAATTAATAGCTCAGAAAGGTTTATTCTTCAATTCATTAAAAATAAATATCCAATGTTAGGAATACAAATTTAGTTTAAGTATTTGTCACATAATTTAAAAACCCACAATCACACACAAAAACACAAACATACTCTTAATAATATCTGATAAAATGATAATATTATAATGTTTTTTCCTATTTCTCTATCATAACACAAATCTAACAGTAAGGTATTAAGCAACCTCACAAATTTTTGTATATTTAATTAGAACATGCATTGTAACCTATAAATACCTGAAGTATAATCACATTTTAAAACCAGCAGGTTAATTTTATGCTAAAATCCACAGACCAGTAAATATAGTTATAAATAATTCTTATGTTCTTGGCATTTCTAATACATTACAATTTATTTTCTTTTTCTAAATACAGCAAAAATTTACTTTAAAATTACTATAAACTGACAAAAACAAACGATATGAATCAGCAGAGTCAATTCACCTTTTAGTGAGAATAATGATGTGGTGATGGGGAGGTGGCGGTGCCCAGAGAGAAGAGAATGACATGGGTAATCCCAAATTTGAGTTACACCACAATCTTCTCCCCACTATTGGGTTTAGATTCTCAGGGGATGATTAATCTCTGAAGTGACAGAGAGACCTAGGACTATCACCTTATCAGCAAGTCTCAGCAACTAGTCAACAGTTGATTGGAGCTAACTGTTAGACAGGGAGAGAAAAAAAGGAAAGCAAACTGGTTTCTTCTCTCACAAACAATCTAGGCCTTCCTAGATTTATAAAATTCCAACTTTAAAAATATCCAAGTAAAGAAGAATGAAAAGTAACTTATCAAATTTTCATGAATAAAGGGCAAACGGACTAACCGCACGTCTCTCGAGTTGAACCAAATGAATTTGCAGACTTTGGAAATCAAACAATTCCACCTAAGTTACAAGAAGCTTAAAAATCTGAAGATGATCATTAAAACTAAATGAGTTTTTTAATATCCTGTATTTATTACTGAGACATATTAAAACTGTAAAGTGTTCCATACCTACAAATATTTAATAAAATTTTGTAACCATGTTGAATCAGAGAATATCATCCAAAATTACAAAGGAATTTTGATAGGATGAAAAGCAAAGATAATAGGCAACACAAATAAAGAAAGTAGGACACTCCCCTCTTGGACATGGACAGGCTAGATTGCAAAGGACACTCCCCAAAAATTGTTACACCTGATTACCCAGTTAGATGATTTTTGGGACAGAAGGTAGAAACTGACTTTGAGGATTTGAGAGTTTGCTGAAACCCAAAAATTATGACCGGATGTCAGGAAAGGTCATCATGAAAAACCCAGCCAGAAAGAAGGATCAGCATATTGTTAAACTGAAAAGAATCTAAAAAATTAAGAAAAGTTGGTGGAGTGAGCAAAGCAGTAGATGGGGAAGTTTGGTTGGGTAAAAAATTCTGCAAGAGTTAAAGATCGTGTCTCTAAATCATATTTAGAAATAAACTTCCATTGGTCATCTCCATATTAGCTTACCTAAAAATTAAAATTAACAGGCTGAGTTCAATTACTGAATGGAAGGGCTATCACGTTTGACGGCATCAAAGGAAGGATGTGTATATACTGTCAATGTTAAAAATACAAGCAGATATAATTTGCATGAAAACTAGAAGTAACAGCAGATTTAGAAGAAGTGCCAAATGATGTAACGAATACTGAATTTGGGGAACAGGTAAAATTAAAAACACATAGCATGGAATGTCCTTCATTATATCTCCTTAGTCAGTGGCATTAATTATTCTAGACTATACTAAGCAGATTGCAATCTCAGCCAACAACAAATTTTAGTCAAAAATATTTAACTTTGCTATTGGGGGCCTTAGGTTTCTAATTATAAAAAAGATTGAGTTGGATTAGATAGTCTGTAAGAATCCTTCTATATTTAGAACATGACTCTGAGCAAGACTCCACAGTTTTCTCCAGACCAGCTCACTGTACCCTGGTTTTCCTTTAAATAAAGTTTGTTCTTGTGGTGCTGTGGAATTCCCCTGAATCTGTTTTACACGGAGGCTTTGCATCTTCTTCCAGTTAGAGAACACTATATACCCCTGGTCTAAGTCAGTGCTTCTCAGACTTTATTACGCATTTAAAACTACTTAGAAATCTTGTTAAAATATAGATTCTAATGGAGGAAATCTAAGATGAGACCTGAGATTCTACATTTCTAAAAAGTTCTCAAGTGATGCAAACACCACTGGCCCATGGGCCATACTTCTGAGTAGCAAAGGTCAAAGGTATGCTGGAAATATCGGTGGCTTTGAAAAAAGCAGCATCAGTCTACACAAGCTTTTCTAAAGTCCACAGAGCAATCGCTTGACTTACATCATAGATGAAATCTAGAGGATGTTTACCAGTTTCAACCTGTTTTCAAGTCCCCTGTAAAAGGGTATAATTTCCCTTCTACTGCTAGTATTCATGGTCATAAATTCATGATATTGGTTGAAAAGAAAACCACATCTACATGTCACTTGTGCTTAAGTAGTTCTGAGAGAACACAGTTGTAAACAGGTATGTTCTATTTCAGAAGTGATAGTATTGACATTGGAGATTCACAATAAAAAAAAAAGTCTTCATTCCTTAATGAGACATAAAGTCATCTTTAAAATCTCAATCAAAATCTAATTTTTTTCTATATTAAACTTATTTTAATCATTAAAAATTAACTGGCATAATGATTTGTTTGAAAAAGTAAGTCATCAGATATCTTAAAGATATTTTATGAAGCAAGAATTAGAGGCCATATTTCTTTGTTTTAAAAAAAAGAACAAAGAAGTTTCCAATATTAAATTATAATGTGTAAAAATAAAAACTATTACAAAGAGGAAGTTCCCTACTTATGAATATGTTAAAGTCAGTTGTCTGAAATTTGGGACATAATTTCCCAGTTAATAATGATGTTGTCTCTTAGCTAGATGACAACAAATCATCAAACTTAAAATTTGATTGAAACATATGTTTGCCTTGTGGAAATAGGTATACATCTGAAAATTTCACCAATAATTTAAAAGAAAAATATTGCAACTGCATAAGAAATCATTTTCAATTTATCTTAGATGTTAATCCTTCAAAAGGGATGTTCAAAGTGAGGATGAGTGAGGATAGAGCAGAAATTTCCATGTTTTCCCTCAAAAGAGTTTTAGATTCCTCCTGATATATGATATCAGTTTAAAACTTAATTGTTTTTCAAATTTACATCAAAAAGTGGGTGAAGGATATGGAATAGACACTTCTCAAGAGAAGACATTTATGTGGCCAAAAAACATATGAAAAAAAGCTCATCAACACTGGTCATTAGAGAAATTGCAAATCAAAACCACAATGAGATACCATATCACGCCAGTTAGAATGTCAATTATTGAAAAGTCAGGAAACAACAGATGCTGGTGAGGATGTGGAGAAATAGGAACACTTTTACATTGCTGGTGGGAATGTAAATTCGTTCAACCATTGTGGAAGACAGTGTGATGATTCCTTAAGGATCTAAAACCAGAAATACCATTTGACCCAGATTTCCCATTACTGGGTACATATCCAAAGGATTATAAATCATTCTAAAGATACATGCACACATATGTTCATTGCAGCACTATTTATAATAGCAAAGACTTGGAACCAACCCCAAAAAGATATGTTTTGAGAAACATCTGCTCAGAAATTTCTCAATTGGTGTAGAGAGAGTAGGTGGGAACCAAGCAATATTTCAGAAAGAAGGTAACACATACATTGAGCTTTAAGAAATAATTAGTTCACCATCAGTTGAAGATGGAATGTGAAGCAGAGCAAAATGATAGACTAGATAAAGGAAATATGGCACATATACACCATGGAATACTATGCAACTATAAAAAAGAAAGAGTTCATGTCCTTTGCAGGGACATAGGTGGAGCTGGAGGTCATCATTCTCAGCAAGCTAATACAGGAACAGAAAACCAAACACCATGTTCTCACTCATAAGTGGAAGCTGAACAATAAGAAGACATAGACAGAGAGGGAGATGAACATCATATACAGGGGCCTATCAGGGGGCAGGAGGCAAGGGGAGGTTGAGCATTAGGACAAATACCTAATGCATGCAGAGCTTAAAATCTAAATGATGGGTTTACAGGTGCAGCAAACCACCATGGCACACGTACACCTATGTAGCAAATCTGCACATCCTGCACATGTATCCCACAACTCGAAGTAAAATTAAAAAAAAAAAAAAAAGTTTGTTTTCCTTAAAACAAGAGATTTAGGTTCCATATTTCTGCACATTAACCATAAATAAGAATAGTTTGTTGCTTAAATTATTAAAGCGATCATATTAATAATAGCTTATGAATGGGAAGGAAAGAAAAGGAAATACAGTGGAAATGTTTCCAAGGGAAAAACCTAGAACAGAAAAGAAAGAATAAATTTGTTGCAGGGATTGCATTTGTGTCTGTGAAAAAGAAGTTGCCTATCATGGGAAAATGTGGAATGAAAAAAATAGAAAAGAAAAAAATAAAACTCTGTCCCATAAAGGAGAAGATATATTTTGAGAAACATCCACTCAGAAATTTCTTGATTCATCTAGAGAGAGTAGTTGGGAGCCAAGCAATGTTTTAGAAAGTAGGCAACACATATGATGAACTTTGAGAAATAATTAGTTTACCATCAGATGAAGACAGAATGCGAGGCACAGCAAAAACACTTCCAAAGAATCAAGATATGAAATTGCACGGTGTGTTCAGGTAATATCAAGTAGTCTGGTATTACTGGTGGGCAAAGTGCCTGGGAAAGCAGCAGTAATAATAGACTTTCAAAGGATCCATAAAAGACGTCAAGGTCTATATAACGCTAGTTCTTATGAATAAAAAAATTTTTTTGAAATAATCTAATGGAAACATTTTAAGCAGGGGTAAACATCTTCCAATTTCTTTACGAATTAAATTCAAACACACGCTCTGGCATCATAGAGAACAGACTGGGAGAAGAAATGTGCCCTGCATGGAATGTGGAAAGTCTGAACATCAGTCCAGTAGTAGCTGGAAAAGAAATTAAAAACCAGTAGAGGATGCGCATTTTCAAGATTTTCAAACCATGAGGAAGATGGAATTAAGACCAATTGGTGACTATTTGGTTATTGGATCGGGAGGACTGTTGGAAGGAGACTGGAAAGACCGGAAGTTTCTAGATTGGTTGAGTGAGTAAATAGGGAATAACATAAGACAAGTAGCATGTAAAACAGGTAAGAGGTTAAACACAAGACACTGGAGTAACTTATAGGACATCCAAGCAAACATATATGAAAAACAGTAAGACCTCCAAATCTGATTTCTGAGGAAGAAGTTTCAGTTAGAGGTCATGAGCATTTGAATGATACTTAAAACTTCAGGGTAGATTAACTCTCCCAGGTGGAACATGAGATATAAAAAGATAAAGGGGTCTGGAATCCAGGAAACAGCAAAATTTAAGGAGTAGAGTAAAAAGAGCTGATAAAGGAGATTGAAAAATGTTTAGAAATACCCTTAGGAAGTAGAAAAGAGTGGTGTCAAGAGAGTCGAACGAGAAGAAAGCAGCCATGGCTATCAAGGGCTACAGAGAAATAAAACAGCAAGTAGACTAAAAAGTGACCTCTGTACTTGACAATTAGGATATCATCACTGATCTCAGTGAGAGTAGTTTATAAAAGCAGAAAAATGAGATACAAAATTTCAGTAGATTGAAGAAAGAGTGAGAGAGTTTAAACAAACCGACAACAAAATAAAAACGGTGAGCAAGATGGTTCTTCAGAGATCTTTAAATAAGAATAAAATAAGGTAGAACCTAGATAGAATATAAAATTCACAGAGCACTGTTTGTGTTTGCTTGTCCGTGTCTGGACAGTACAGACCTGAACATATTAATACACTGAAAAATACAGAAGTGTTAAGAACATGGGTGTGAAGGAACAAGTTTCCAGAGGAGGTAAGAGGTAATGCTTAGCAGCAAAGACGGAAGATCAGCCTTCAAGTGTAATCCTGTTAGTAGACTGTGCAGATCATCTGGATTCAATCTACAGTCTTACTCCTTGATATTAGCAGTTTCTTTGAACTTAAGTCCCATCAAACTATTAAATGTTAGCAACTGAAATTTAAGAAATAAAAAAAAAGTTTTCTAAATATTAAAAGACTTTATAAACCAATTTGGCCTCTCAGAGATATAAAATATCCTTCTCTTATTTTAGCTTTAATAGAAAACATCTTATCCATGAATTAAAACTATAATGGTTGTTCTCTTTACACAATAAAAAGAATTTAGAGGTTCTAAAGGGCAGGTAGAGGATTTTCTATTTTCATGCCATGATTATGTATCCCAAAATATATCTAACAGTTATTCAACTGAACACCTAAAATATATCTATTGAAATATCTGAAATTGGGAATTCTTAAAAAATACTGCTGCCTGCTTTTCATTATTTAAAATTACTATTATTGAAATCGCATTTGAGAAACCCCACAATTGATTTTCTTCTTAAAACAAGCAGGCATAGCAACTTCTTTATTGTCTGTATGTACATTTTGTTTTTAATAACTCAGGATAATTTAGAAAATGCTGAATAGAAAACAGGCTAACAATTTAAAATAGAAAAATAGAGGATGTTACACTGTAACATCTGTTCCATCTGCTTACCTCAAAATGTGAAGATACGTTAAATCAGGTTTTATATGTCTTTTATTTTATTAAACCAGAAGTTTAGGAAAGATTACAAGAAGATTCATTGATCAATGGGTTGATGAGCCAAATGCTGAAAACCAGATACACTTCAACATTTGGGGAGGTATCAGTCATTATGGGATTGAGCATAAATACATGTATGTGTGTGTATGCACACACACATATATATAGATACATATACAAACTAGCTTATAAGAAATCTAGGCCCAAAAAATTATTTTAGAAATTTTTTTTGACTCTTTTATTCTAGCCTGGCACTATAACTACAAAATATAGGTCTTAAAGTTAATGATATGCCATCTTTGGAACTGTGACTTTGTATTACAGTAAATTTATCATCAAATTTCTATTAAACTCTTAAAAATGTTTTATGAATTTTTTCTGCTATTTTAAAAATACTTTATTTCAGTTATTTTATTTTACATTGCTAGAATATCCATCTTTTAAACATTGAACACTGTGAACTACTCTTAGCAGGAATTAGACAGATCTACATTTAAGGAACTATTTACCTAGATATCTAAACATTACCAAGTAGAAGACCTAAACAAATAATATCAAGAAGTACACTGTATGTTCCCAAACAGGAAAGATGCCTACCATTTGCCAAGGTATATGAAGAGCATGTGAAATTCTTTAAATTAATACTGATCACAGTAACTCTCAGAGGTAGGTACTATGTTCATTTTAGAAATGTTTAAGGAACAAACTTAAAGAGGTTAACTTGCCCTAAAGTACGTAGCAGAACCAAATATCAACCCCAACTACTGAATTCAAAAGTCTATGAAAAATGCAAATGTACAGATATTAATCACTTCTTCATTCAGGACTTTTCAAAAATTAAGAGTCATTTCAATGCAGCCTAGTTTTCCTAATGCATATCTGTTTTTGTGGAGGATATGAAAAACATATAATAACGGTGATTTCTAAGATTAATATAGATAGATTTACATCTATATTACCCAAACCCCATTCTGAAAAAAAAGTAAATATTAAAACATCAATGACACTTAAGAGAAGCATTACATAATTTTTCATTTTCTATTTTGTAAAAATAAAATTGTATTAGTTAAACCCAAATGTTATTTCATTCCCATTCTGGATTACTATAGTGGTAGTAGACCCAAATACTCTGGGAACGATGGCTAAATTACTCTCAAAGACAGGGAATAATTGCCATAAAAAGCTTTTAACATTGGATATGGAATCCTGGGAAGAAATGAGAGGGAGAGAAATAATATCAGAGCTCAACTTGTGAACACAAAATCAGACAGACCTGATATTCAAACGAAATTACTTTACTGTCGGAGGACACATTCCTGTCACAGTACACAGTCAGTACAATGCCTTTGGGATACGTCAGCCTCTGCCACAATCTAATCTGCAAGTATCTAAGAATCTCGCCATTCCTAGGTATGACATGCTGAAAATATGTGCAGAGCATGAAGTAGTGGCTTCACTAGGCCCATCCCTAAATCCTCCCACCCCTATTCAAATATGAAATAGTTCTCCCATTACCGCCCACACACTACAGGCCGTGGCTATGAAAGCATTTTCCAAGATGGTGTGTAAAGCCTTATCTTTAAACCATTGTTTAATGTCCTTATTTTAAACCAGGGAGTTTCTTATTGACTCTCCCAAGGACACAAGTACTTCAAAGGGAGGTAGATACATTCATTTCTACTAAAGTATTTCAACTCTTTCGTCTAAATTATGAACAAAATTATTGACATTGTAACTTCATTTAGTACATGCCACCATATAACACAGGTTTGTGTTAATCAGATTATTAGAACCACACCTAGCACCTCAGGTGAGCATGCTACATCACTGATACATAGAGAGAGAGATCAAACCTGAGGAAAGGTTTATTCCCACTCCTTGGCTAAGATGTCTATAAACCTACAACTTCCCAGACTGCTATCTTAGGTGAAGAGAAGTTCTATGATTTATCTGGAAGGTAAGCCTTCTTCCACAAGACTGGACTTTCTAATTTTCTCCCAGGAAATGCTAAAATTTAATTCTACTTGAAGGCCTAAAAGAATGGGGGTAGTTCCGAGCAGGTGCTAACTTATGCCTGCAGGGTATCTCCCTTTGGCCAGGAGGTAGTATATCTTCAAGCAAAGAGCTAACAGCCTCTACTCCAGGGACAGGTAGGTGCTTCTAAGAACAAGGAGGGCTTTAAATGGGAAAAGATGGAAGTGATATTCAAACCTAAGCCCTCCCACAGATTCTTCCAATTCTTGGGTGGACGTGGCTTTATCAATCAATACTATAATGCTAGTAAAAGGGAAAGTGTAAAGTTGTGAACTTGAATAATAATGTACCTCAGCAGGCGCAGGATCAAATTTTCTGAGCTTAATCTTTGGAACCACTGCCAAAATAATGCTGAAGGAAAAGTCTATTTCATGAGCCACTCCTACTTTGTCATGAATCCCATACCTCCATATTTGCTCACTCAGGATGCAAGGTTTTTGGTCTAAGCTGGTGAATAGCTGGGCTTAGGTCACTGATCATCTTGCAAGAAAGACTCACGGTTTCTGCAACTGTCATAGTGCAGCCTGACAGGGAAGACAGGAGTCATTAATAGGTAATTATCCAAAAAAAGAAAACTAAACTGCTAATAGGAAAAGGAGGATGGTACAAAATAAACCAAAAAATGATACATGTCAATCACAAATGATAAACCACATCACACACCCTGTGGGACACCATATGTTAGTTCTATCTTCCCATGAATGATTGACCCCCACAAAAAGCCATATTTCAGAGACCATATATGTCATGCTTAAAGATTTTTAAATTAATAACTTTTCCTTTTGTCTTTCTGAGTAAAAATGGACTTTGTCCTAGTCATTCCAACCACCTATCTGAATAGGAATTACGTGATTAGTAACCAAGAGTTTTGTGTTAGCAATATAGGATTTTGTGACATAAAAATTTCAAAAAGAAAGAGCAATGTAATATTCAGCTTCTGGCATGTAAAGTAAGATTTATCAAGCACAAGAGGCTTGTAAACCAGGTTATCAACTTGAGAAAGAAATAGTTTCTTTATATCCATTTTAGCAAATCAAGAGACAAGCTTGTTTCACTGACCATATAGATTTAATGCTAGGAATACCCCAACAGGAATAGGATAATGACATATGGGAGAGTCTGTTCCTTTCGTGTCTCAAAGGAGGGCAGGGAAGAGAGAGGGCGCAGAACAAAATTGTCTGGCATGTGAATTGATTTTCCCTTGTCTGTGCTGTGTGGAGAGGAGGACGCTCATTAGATTAGCCAGGGTAAAACTGAAGACAGAGTGGAGGCCTAGCTTCTTGGCTCTTGTTCTAGACTCAGAAAAGAGACTGCCTTTCAGGCTGCTCCTCATGACAAAGCCCTATCACCTTGGCAGGAAGGAAGAAGACTCAAGATTTAATCTGTGGATGAGCCTTTGGTTCCTGTGTAGTCTGTGAGGGAAGTAGAGGCAGCTGAGAGTGTAGCCGGGGCACCTACCTGAGAAGCTCCCGTAGCTCTGCTGTGAGGGTTTGGAACAGACTCTCCTGGGGAACCACACCGGACACACACCCAGGTCTCCGAGGAGTGAACATCAGGTCGGCCAGTGCTACAGGAAAGTGCTGCCCAAGATGAAAGGCCGCAGATGTCACATGACAGTGGCTGCAGACTCCAACCAGAGAAACGCCCACACAACAAGCAACAACCAAATGGATGGGCTTCACTCAGTGGCAAAGGAGCCAGGCGACCCATGTCTTCTCTCCTGCCTCAAACATGCATAAACTGTCCTCTTCCCAGGCATTAAAGAGGTTATTTAAGAAACTAAGCTTTCTTGGCCCAAGACAGATTAAAAGGGACTGCTTGAAATTTTAAAGTAAATCCAACATTTAGCTCACTTTTTCCTACTAATTTTCTTTCCTACTCCATCAGTCTTCCTATCTTAAACATGGGATTTCTGTGGTTTCAATTGTTCAGGTAGAAGCTTTGCCATCATCCTTATTTCTTTCAAAACCCACAACTACACTCCTCTTGGCCCTCCCTGCTCCAGCCACACGAGCCTCCCTGTGGTTCCACAAACATGCTGGACACACTTTGCACGCCTGCTTCTTTCTAAATGGGATGCTCTTCTCCAAGATATGCACATGAGTACATTCTTGTGCTCACATGCTTTCATCCTCAGCTCCCATGGCACTTCCTCAATGGAATCTACTCTGAGCTGATTTAACATTACGCTTTGCTTTCACTGCCAGCTCAGCCCCCAAAAGCTCCTTCCCTATTTTCTCTCCATGGCAATTATTACCTTCTAACATACTCTATAATTTATGTATTTGTTTTTGTTTATTGTCTGTCTCCTGCCAATAGAATGTAAACAACACAGCTACAGGGATTTTTGTGTATTTTATTCACGGTTATATTTCTAGCTTTGAAAATAGTGCCTGGCGTTATAATAGGCACTAAACAAATATTTCTTGAAGGAAAGGTTAATCAAAGTTTCAAGATTTAGGAGGAAAATCAGATTTGCTATAGCCCAAATTAAAGAAATCACATTTTCCCTATACATCCACGTGCCCTTGACATTAGAGCTGCTCAAAGGTGATTTACTGATTCCTTGTGTGTGCATTCCTGACCGGATTCTTATTGTCACCCTTCCCAATTTCCCGGTTGAGGCCCTGGACTGAGTGATGTCTAATGAGAATAAAACCAAAATGACACTTGTATAAAAACAGCAATTAACATTTACTGAATACTTCCTAGACACTATTCAATCATTTTACACATATCAGGTCATTTGATACAACCACTTACCGGGTAAACAATTTTATCAACCTCTAAGAATAAGTGGGGCAACTAAGGCTCAAAGAGGTTGAGAAAGTTACCCAAGGCTGTAGTGTGGTAGAACCAGACTAAACCTAAGCAATGTGCCCTAAGTGCATGCTCTTAGCTTTACCCTGAGGTTTGTGTGTTTCCGATAGTTGCTTGGGTATCTTGCAGCAACTGCCTTTTTATTTTATTGCATTTTAGGTTTTGGGGTACATGTGAAGAACATGAAAGATTGTTGCATAGGTACACACATGACAGTGTGATTTGCTGCCTTCCTCCCCATCACCTATATCAGGCATTTCTCCCCATGCTATCTCTCCCCAATTCCCCACCCCCTGCTCTCCCTCCCCTATTTCCCCCCAACGGACCCCAGTGTGTGATGCTCCTCTCCCTGTGTCCTTGTGCTCTCATTGTTCAACCCCCACCAATGAGTGAGAACATGCAGTATTTGATTTTCTGTTCTTGTGTCAGATTGCTGAGAATGATGGTTTCCAGCTTCATCCATGTCTCTACAAAGGACACGAATTCATTGTTTTTTATGGCTGCATAATATTCCATGGCGTATATGTGCCACATTGTCCCTATCCAGTCTATCATCGATGGGCATTTGGGTTGGTTCCAGGTCTTTGCTATTGTAAACAGTGCTGCAATGAACATTCGTGTGCATGTGTCCTTATAATAGAACGATTTATAATCCTTTGGATATATACCCAGTAATGGGATTGCTGGGTCAAATGGAATTTCTATTTCTAGGTCCTTGAGAAATCACCACATTGTCTTCCACAATGGTTGAATTAATTTACACTCCCACCAACAGTGTAAAACTGCCTGCTTATTTTTTAAACTCTGCTATATTGAGCTGCTTTATAATCAAGCAAAAAAAAATTTCTTCAAGATATAAGAAACACAAATACATAAGGCAAAACACTAAACAAAATACCTAAGCATAGTAGGGTTTTTAAAATCACTTAAATGGCACCAATTAAAAATATATGCTCTAAATAAGATTATGTATGTAGGTATGCACTTATTTATTTTAACTATTTTTATGGTAAATTTGGAAAGAATGGAACTAGTGAAAAACAAAAAGTTCTAAAGATAGAAAGTAAAAAGTATCCAGATTGGCAGATGAGGCAGGAAAAAGAAGGCCCGAGATAAAAGGTAGGCAAAATCAATCACTGTTGTGTTAAAAAACAGTAGAACCTTGGAAAAATCGCTTAACCTTTCTGGGTCCAATCCTTCATTTGTAATGAGGTTGTTAAGAACAAATAAGTTATAAAAGAACCCTTCTCAGCTCTAACAAGTATGTCTCTAAATCCAAAGTAAGTATTGTACATAAACTCTATACCATCTTCTATCAGACGGCATTCTCTTTAATATTCCATTCAGTTAACAAGCCTTCAGTTATTTAAGACCTTTAGCAAAATTTATGTTTTCATGGCACATTTAAAGGACTCTCTGCAAAACAATATGTTTTTTAATAATGTATTTAAGTTCTACTTTAATTTAAAATTTTAAAAATCCAAAAGGTTTTAGCTTTTGGAGAAATTAGAAAAAAATATGTGTTGACTATTTTAACTGTTTGCTGTCTGATTTTCTTATAATAGTAATTTCCAATTCAAAAATATTAAAACCACTGTCACTTTTTAAGCCTGTTATTGTAAGAATTATAAATCTGCATGCAGTTTTAAGAAATAATAGCGATCACTTATATCTTTTGCTCACTTTCCTCCAATGGTACCATTTTGCCTAACTGCCATAGGATATCACAACTAGAAAACTGACATTGATATAATTCACGGGCATTATTTGAATTTCACCAGTTTTTACCCATACTTGTGTATGTGTGTGTGTGTGTGTGTGTGTGTGTGAATTTAGTTTCACGCAATTCTATCATTTTATTTTATGTGTAGTGTGAACTCCAGCACTGTCCAAACAGAACAGTTTGATCCCAAAGATCCCTCATTCCACTAATTTACGGCCACAATTACCTCCCTGCCTCCCTGTTTTCCTTTAAAATGAAAAAGAAATGAAGAAAATTATCTGGGCAATAGCATCTTAATTTAGATTCAACCCACAAAATGGTTATTGATAAAACTTTAAACCACTAGAATTAAGAAACTATTTAGATTAACAAGAAAGATACTTATGTAATGAGAAAAACACACTAGAAATAACATCATTATCTGTTCCTTACCATGCAATTAAATTTAGAATGAAAGTATCTTTGGGAAATAATTTCCATTATGTAGTCCTAGATCATTAGAAGATTTTACTAAGATTAAATTGGGACTTAAGCAGCCAGTATTCATTTGGAGAGCAACAAAAACCACAGAGTAAACATTCCAGCCAAAGAGTTAATTTCAGCCAGAAGAATATTCAAACTAAATTCTCTAAAAGAAGAAAAGATACAATATATTCTAAATAAAATGGAGGAATTAGTTGTTTTTTTAAAAACCTTCCAAATTTATCTTAATAAAATGGTCATGTTTTATGATATATTTTGGTAACAATAATGACAGGTAGAAGGGTGTTGTGTAGTACCACAAGCAGGTATATCTCACCTACATCCTTCTATTTTTGCATTAGCAGCCACTGATGACCATTAGTAACTTAATAAATAAGAAGTTGCAAAATAATGATATTCCATTTCTATCACAAATTGTTCACTTATTTATTATTTGGAACTTCTAGAAGAAGAAACTTATCTTAATCAACTCTTTGGTTACTATAGCACACAAAAAAATCATACAGAAAAAGCAAGATAAATGACTTTGAATCTTAATCTATCAGTCTTCAAAATAATAAACGGTTTCCATAGCATCTTTCAAGAATGAACAATGAAATTTTACAAAGATCTCAGTAAACTTTGCCCAGTTTTCCAAAATGGCAATATTTTGCAGATACATATTTACAGTATCACAATCAGGATATCAACATGAATACGATTCACTCATCTTATTCAGTTTCTCTCAGTTACACTTGTACTCTTGTGTATGTGTATGTATGTGGGTGGGTGTGTATGTGTTAAGTTCTATACAGTGTATCTCCCATGAAGCCCAGGCCTCCATCATTTCAGATAAGAAATCTCCTGTCATTCAAATTGCTGCTGCCCTATTGGTAAGCTGCCATTTTTCTCTGCTTTCAATATTTTGTCTGTATCTCCAGTATTCAAAATACTGGAGTCTTTTAGCGTTTATTCAGCTTGGAGTTCACTCAGCTTCTATGATCCATAGTTTTGTGTCTTTTACCAAATTTGGAGCTTTCAATCATTATTTCTTCAAATATTCTTTCAGCACAACTTTCTCCTCTCCTTCTGTGAATCTGATGATAAAAATACTGAGTCTTTTGTTACTGTCCCTGTGGCTCTGTTCTTTTTTCTTCGTCTTTTTCAATTTATTTTCTCCCTATTGTTCAAATGAGGTGAATTATTTCCTCCAGTTGATTAATTCTATCCTCTGTTACCTCATTCTACTACTCAACCCATCAGTGATATTTTTTCTTTCTATTTCTCATTTCCATAATATCCATTTGGTACTTTTGAATGACTTATTTCTTTGTTGAGATTTTCCATGTTTCAAAGATTGCTGAAGAATATTTATGATTCCTTCTTTAAATACTTATTGATATTTCCAGTGCCTAATTTATTTCAGTGTTTGTAGCAGATGACTGTTTTATTTATTTTCATGGTTCTAGGTATGGCAAGTGATTTTTAAAATCATATTCTGGACATTGTTAATGTTATGAGACTGTGAGCTCTATTTAAATGTTTTATTTAAGTAGGCAATCACCCAGGTTAGGTTTATCATGTGGGTCTTGACCTACTTTTGAAGGCTATAGTTATAATGATAGTTTAATTTTCAGATCCTTTGTAGTGTTGTTTTGTTCAGCTTGGTTTATCAGCTGGATATTCCACTGGCCCCTGTTAGAGCTGCCTGTGGAGGATGAGCTTAGTTTTTAATAGCTTCCTTGGCTTCTCAAATAATAAGACTTTCCAAGCTTACCATGTAATTATATACACCTGATCAGAATGAACCAATTCTTCCAGGAGTTTTGGGGATTCTTTTTCAAGGCAAATGGTATTTAAATATCATAATCTTGGAGCTAGAGATACACTCATTGATAACTGCACTGGCCTTTGTTTGTGAAACTGTACACAGTACTCTCCACCAATCCAAAAACTGATTTAAGATAAAATCCAACATGAGGCCATATTGATACAATTCAAATTTACTACTATATGATTTTTACTTAACCTTAGCAATATATCCATAAATCTCAGTTTTCAATAATACCTACATAATCATTTGATTTATTCCTCAAGACAAACATAATAGTCTAAAATACCAATATCACAATAAAAATATGCTTTAAAAATATAATTAATTTTTTTGCAATTTTTTTTTCATTAAGGTATAAACCACTAAGGATATCTAGCTATCTTGAAATTTCTTCTGTTCAACATTAACTTTTTTTCAAAATCACATAAAACATTTACATTGTTCTATAGTCCTCTGAAAGTGGCTTGGAATCTAGTTAATTTTCATAAGCATTTTTTGACTCCTCAATTCTCCTTTTAGGAATGTATATCAAAAGATGCAGTGGAAACAATACAAAATCCCAATAAATAATGCTTCTTATTGCAGCACTATCGTTAATAGCAAATACTGAAAGTAACCCAAATGTCCATCGTTAGGGGACATGAAGACAAAATAGTACATCCAGAATATGTAGTAGTATGCAGCAATGAAAAGGAATGCAAACATTTCTACATCAAATGGAACATTAATCTACAGGGTATACTGTAATATAACTATAAAATTATACTTTATATAAATATAAAATTACTTACATGCTACTATTTAAGAAATAGAACCTGGGAGACTAAGGCAGGAGAACTGCTTGAACCCAGGAGGCAGAGGTTGCAGTGAGCTGAGATCACTGCACTCCAGCCTGGGTGACAAGAGCAAAACTCTGTATTAAAAACAATAATAATGAAATAAAAACTATAAGTTTTATGTTATTTTTTTTTTGAGACAGAGTTTCAGTCTTGTCACCCAGGCTGAAGTGCAATTGTGCGATCTTGGTTCACTGCAACCTCTGCCTCCCAGGTTCAAGTGATTCTCCTGCCTCATCCTCCTGAGTAGCTGGGATTACAGGTGCCTACCACCATTCCCAGCTAATTTTTGTATTTTTAGTAGAGATGGGGTTTCACCATGTTTGCCAGGCTGGTCTCAAACTCCTAACCTCAGGTGATCCACCTGCCTCAGGCTCCCAAAGTGCTGGGATTACAAGTGTGAGCCACCATACCCGGCCAGTTTTATATTATGTTTTAATAGCTGGTAGAATTAATCTTTTCATTTGCTCTTCTTTTTCAGCATTTTGCTGGATATTCTTGCCTTTTCATTCTTCCAAATGAATTTTATAATCAACTTTTCAAGATACATTTAATACAAAAAAAATCTGACTCTGCATTAGGATTGCATTAAATGTATAAATTAACTTAGAAATAAATAGCACTTTACGATGTTTGAGTCTTCCTATTCAAGGAAATAATGTGCCCTTCGTTTTTCCCGGTATACTTCTACATCTTTCACATGTGTATTTCGGTTTTCCTCATATAGGTTTTGATATTTCTTGTTAAGGCTAATTACACCTAGCTCATTTATTTTCTTTATCAATAAATGAATGGGTCTTCTTTGGCATTTAATCAACAGGTTTGTTTTTTTTTTTCTGATTGGTTCAGTTTCCACTATTAACAGTTTTGATAGTTTGCATATGAAATGGCAACTGAGTAAACTGTTGTGTTAATACGACAAATCTAAAAACTAGGAGAAGAATTAAGAACAAGGGAGTAGCCAAAACAGGAATTGTCTTAAAAAAAAATAAAAAAAAAAAACAGCACAACAATTTGTTTTGAAATAATAATTGTTTTTGAAGCCTGAGCCTTTTGAGGACAGAAACAGTTATTCTATACCTACAACTATTTGCAAAATATTGCTATTTCTTAAGGACACGTATGAATAATCTAATAATAAAATCATGCCTTAAATTGATGCAAACATAATTCTCATTACCAAAGGGTTTACAATAGAGGCCAGTTTATCTGTTGTTCACATCTCCTTACTGGGTAATGTGTTACTAGATAAGAGATCTTATTGACTTTGTTTCCTCAAGAGAAATCTTACAATTATGGTATGATATACTGAGTATAGGAGAGAAGAAAAGTTAAAAATTTCAGATTAAACTCTTGAAAAAGAAACAAAATGTATCTATTTGCATCTACTATGGTGTCGACTGGATTCATACACATCTGCACCACCTATCAAAATGATAATAATTAAAATATATTGTGAAAACATAACAGTAACTTATCAATATCATAAAACAATTCCTTAGACTCTTCCACAAGTTTTTCTAGATAAGTATTAAAGAAATAGATTTACTTCATCTAAATACTTTCATTAAGTATTACATAACTGAATATAAAATAAAGCAAGTAACTTACAATTTAAAGTTCTCCTAAAAAATGACAATCAAATTAACCCCTTGTTGTTTGATCCTACATCAACCTGTGAAAAATGTCTACTAACTGGTCAGGAATTTTATAATATGTGCATTCTATTGATTTTAATTGGATATTTTCTTGAACTGAATAAAAAAATCAAAAGTGATTTAGAATAACAAGAACTGACAATGTGCAAACTCCAGCAAAACATTTACCCAAAACAATTTCAAGACCGTAATATGATTTTGGAAATAAACCATCTGATATTCAAATTGTCCAATAGTTTCCTCTAAAGTGATACAAAAAATTATGATCTGAAATCATTAACTTGCAAACTCTGGAGAATTAAAGTAAATCTTGATAACTTATCAAATATAATGAACATCCATCCTCTTCAAAGAAACAATATAGTAGCTAAAAACAAAACAGCTTTTTGGCTTATATGAGAAGCTATCTAATTTCGTTTTTCTGTTATCAAGATATGGTTTTCATTGTTTCTTTAGATTGAGTTAAATGTTGGATTGAAGCAATACAATACAATGAATCCACTTAGGAGAACTTTCCAGTAACTACTCTAAATCAATCCTGTATTACTTGCTCTTTTTCTTCCCAATGAAGAAAAAAAACACTCCCTTTAGAGTACGGTCTGAATACTGACATAAAAGACTACCGTGTGTGTGCATGTGTGTCACACTAACATGATACTTGTATAGCATGCATTAACATCATAATAACAATCACTTCTTATTCAGACGTATATAAGCAAGAAGATAGCATAAGAGAAAACATATGGAAAATTACAGTAGTAATAGCTTTGTTATTTGCAGTAGTAAATAGCAGTGAGAACCCATGTAGATAGAGGGCACAAGGATGGTTACCAGAGAGGATGGGCAGAACGGTGGGGGTGTTGCAGAAAAAGTGGGAATGGCTAATGGGTACACTTATATGTATTTGTAAAGAATAAGAACTAGTATTTGATAGCACAACAGGATGGCTATAATCAGTAATTTAATTATACATTTAAAAATACCTAAAAGTTTATAATCCAATTATCTGTAACACAAAGGATAAATGCTTGAGGAGATGGATATCCCATTTGTTATAATGTGATTATTGCTTATTCTATGCTTGTATTGAAGTATCTCACATACCTCATAAATATACACATCTACTATGTACCTAAAATTTTTTTAATTAAAAATAATGTAAGGCCGGGCGCGGTGGCTCACGCCTGTAATCCCAGCACTTTGGGAGGCTGAGGCAGGTGGATCACGAGCTCAAGAGCTCGAGACCATCCTGGTCAACATGGTGAAACCCCATCTCTGCTAAAAATGCAAAAAACTAGCTGGGCATGGTGGCATGTGCCTGTAGTCCCAGCTACTCGGGAGGCTGAGGCAGGAGAATTGCCTGAACCCAGGAGGCGGAGGTTGAGGCGGTGAGCCGATATCGCGCCATTGCACTCCAGCCTGGGTAACAAGAGAGAAACTCCGTCTCAAAAAAAAAAAAAATAATAATAATAATAATAATGTAAAAAATAAATTTGAGTGAAAATAATTTCAGTGGTGTTTACTTATTCAACTATTTGTGTGCCAATTTGCTCTTCATTATCTTTTTCTGCTATAAATACCTGAAATTAATTTGTTCCTTCTAATCTAATTCCAATGACTACAAGTGGCTACCCTAGGGAATTAGTGCCTAATATCATGTTAATAATTAACTTTAGAAATACATTTTTAATTTGAAGTTTTAAGAAATTAATATAAGAGGGTAGAAAGATTTGAAAACATGAACGCTAATGTAGAATCTGCCTGTAACACAATAAAGGGTTTGAGATGGCTAACTGCAAGAAAAAGGAGTATATTCATTCTCTAAAGAGTTCTATATTGGAAGTTCTTAGTCATTTCAAACAACCCTATTACATCAAGGAAGGCTGTCCTTAATACTGTCAGGGTATAAATGAAATCCCACAACCTATGGCCTTCTCATCTCACCCCAGGCTCCATCCAGTACCTTATGTGGCTCAAGCACTGAGTCTAGCAACCACTATACAGATTCAAACTCTATTACTCTCTGAAGACAACTACAATTCAGCTACCTCTTGGGCCTAGAGAGGTATTCACACTGTCCCTGGAAGGACTGACCTATGGAAGGGACACAAATATTTCTTGCACATGGGCTCTGACAGTTAAGTCAGGGCATTCTGGGGTCCTGGGTACCCAGAGAATGGTTTAGAAAAGAGAGACTATGGCTATAAGTTGAAAGCCATGTATCCATAGACCCAGGTATTTATTTCTCATTTGTAGAAGGGTTCTCTTAAAGTGGGAGATCCAAGGCAAGCACTCTGGTTGCCTCATCAAAGGCAGCTGGAGATGACAATAATCATCTAGAAGTTCTGCCAATAAGCCTATCTCAATGAGAAACACATCAGCTATTCTGTTTTAATATAGTAAAATGAGAAATAACCAAATCAGTAGCTGTGGATGCACTTTTCCTGAGGCTTGCATTTCCCCATTACATCCAGCTTAGTTAGACTGGACCAGAAGTCTCTTCCAAATGCCCTAAGCCAACTAATTCAAATCTGTAAAATACAAGGTTGAATCAACTCCATCCTTAGATAGTACCCATCAACCATCTGATCTTTGACAAACCTGATAAAAACAAGCAATGGAGAAAGGATTCCCTGTTTAATAAATGGTGTTGGGAAAACTGGCTAGCCATGTGCAGAAAGCAGAAACTGGACCCCTTCCTGACACCTTACACTAAAATTAACTCCAGATGGATTAAAGACTTTAACATAAGACCTAACACCATAAAACCCTAGAAGAAAACCTAGGCAAAACCATTCAAAATACAGGCATAGGCAAGGACTTCATGACTAAAACACCAAAAGCATTGGCAACAAAAGCCAAAATAGATAAATGGGGTCTAATTAAAGTCCAGAGCTCTGTACAGCAAAAGAGGCCATCATTAGAGTGAACTGGCAACCAACAGAATGGGAAAAAATTTTTGCAATCTACTCATCTGACAAAGGGCTAATATCCAGAATCTACAAAGAACTAAAACAGGTTTACAAGGAAAAAAAAAAAAAAACCCATCCAGAAGTGGGAGAAGGATATGAACAGACACTTTTCAAAAGAAGACATTATAAGGCCAACAAACATATGAAAAAGTGCTCATCATCACTGATTATTAGAGAAATGCAAATCAAAACCACATTGAGATACCACCTCACACCAGTTAGAATGGTGATCATTAAAAAATCTGGAGACAACAGATGCTGAAGAGGATGTGGAGAAATAGGAACACTTTTACACTGTTGGTAGGAGTATAAACTAGTTCAACTATTGTGGAAGACAGTATGGCACTTCCTGAAGGACCTAGAAATAGAAATTCCATTTGACCCAGCAATCACATTACTGGGTATATACCCAAAGGATTGTAAATCATTCTATCATAAAGACAGATGCACACATATGTTCACAGTGGTACTGTTTACAATAGCAAAGACCTGGAACCAACCCAAATGCCCACTGATGATAGACTGGACAAGGAAAATGTGGCACGTATATACCATGGAATACCATGCATCCATAAAAAACAATGAGTTTGTATCCTTTGTAGGGACATGGATGAATCTGGAAACCATCATTCTCAGCAAACTGACACAAGAACAGAAAATCAAACACTACATGTTCTCGCTCACGGGTGGGTGTTGAACAACGAGAGCACAAGGACACAGGGAGGGAAGCATCACACACTGGAGTCTGTTGGAGGCTGCCAAGGGAGGGACAGTAGGGGGGTGGAGGGGTCAGGGAAGGATAACATGGGGAGAAATGCCAGATGTAGGTGACGGGGGTTGGAGGCAGCAAACCACATTGCCATGTGTGTACCTATGCAACAGTCCTGCATGGTCTGCACATGTACCCCAGAACCTAAAGCACAATTAAAAAAAAAAAGATAATAGCCTTACTTATCTGGAAAAAACACAAATGTTGAATCTAATCATATCATGGACAGTCAAGACAGATAGAGGCAGACTACCAAGTTAAAAAGCTTTTTGTTATCAATAATAATAAAATAGCTATGAAGAAGAGCACTTCATGTGCGAGGCATTGAAGGTAAAAAGCAGCCTCCCCATTGCTCCTAGCGTTTTCCTGCAAATAAAATGAAACATCACACTTACTCACTGGAAAACATCTGGTAATTAATATAAAAGATTCTTTATAATCTAATAAAAGACCACATTTCTATGGTGATCTTTTCTCCTTCTTCCTCTCCTACTTCTGATGAAATAAACTACGACTTCTGACTTTGGAAACAATGTTCTATTCTGGCCTCCCTGAATTTCTTCCTACTTCCTGGTCAAGCAGGTCTTTCCAAAACTCTATGACTTTGTATAGGCTGTTTCCTTTGTCTACTTCTTCACCTGGCAAACTCCTATTTAACCTTCAGAGTCCAACTGACATATTATTTTAGTTCCCTCACCCATCCAGGCAGAGATCGTGCCTCCATTATCTGTATATATAGCACTTCACTAATATCTACAGCAACACATACAAAGCTGTATTAAAGTGAATATCTACACTAGTGGACTCTAGCATATTCTAAAGGAGGGAATTACTTTCCTCTGTTTTGCACATAGTAGGCTGATTGTTGCGTATCCATTTAAAGTATAAATTTTTAAAAAATAGAATAACATTTGTTTAGCATCACTTACAAGTACTGAGTAAAACAGAAGGTTGGAAACAAAGACAGTGATTTTATTTTTAATTTTATATAGATTGTATTTATCACTCTACAACTAGCCTATTTGCACAAAGAGTCAAGAGTCAGCTGCATGAAAATTGTTGGTTATTAGAAGCTATGTAAAAGCAACTGGAGCTTAGCCATCCAATGCTGCAGTAACCTATTCTATTTTTCACCATCTAGTATTTATCTCTGTCATTCTGCTTAATAGTGAAAAGTTAAGAAAAGCCAGTTTTCTGAATATTATTGATGCACAGGGGATCCAATTTTAATACTGCGAGATGACAAATCTACTTGGAAGAATATACTGAAGATTGTATCCTTTTTCACTATAGCAGAGGTGAGCAATTATCAAAATGTAAATTTTAGACATCTAATTGTAGGATTTACCTCTCACTAAACAAGGCCATGTTTTCATTAGGGATTGGATTAAAATTCCAATTGTTTATACACTTGGAATTTTAAAGTTTCCTCATGAGTCCACATAGGTTGCATCACTCATTAAAGGCAACACACACACACACACACAAACACACACACACTCAAGGCTACTTTTTTCATTTGGGGTATAAACACCACCATTCTGTTCTGAGCCGGGAAAGGCAGAATAAAAGTAACAGAAGGGAGGCTGTGGTTGAAGGCCATTATGTAAATGAGGCAGAAAGGTGTGTTTTCGTGTATATGTGATATACACGTAAGAACATGTATATGTTTGTCCAACTAATGAAAAGAAGGCATGACTGACACTGCAAAGTTTATCAAGACCAACCCAAAATCACCTAATATCAGACAAGAGTGGACCTAGAAAATTACCCAAACTCTCCAACAGGCAAACCTCAAACTTCCCACATTGTCTCCATGCTAATGGTAGCTATATCATTTCAAAGCCCCCATAAAGCCAACAGCCAAGAACTACTCGCCCCATTCCTCATACTGTCTACCCACATCCCATACCCAACAATAATAAAACCACATCCTAAAAGCAGCAGATTAAGACTTAAAAAAAAAAAATGAAAACAAAATTTAAGAATAACAGTATTGTCTGATCACTCAAATATCATGCTATCAAAAAAGCGATTTCCACCCTAAACCAACTGAAGGGCACCATAACACTTAGAAAGGCATCAATTACATGGAATTATTTTATTTTTATAAAAGTAATTATAGGCCAGGCATGTCTGTGATCCCAGCACTTTGGGAGGCCGAGGAGGGTGGATTGTTCCAGCCCAGGAGTTTGGGACCAGCCTGGGCAACATGGCAAAACTATGCCTCTGCAAAAAATACAAAAATTCGCTGGGAGTGGCTGTGTGCACCCGTGGTCCCACCTACTCAGAAGGTTGAGATGGGAGGATCACCTGATCCTGAGAGGTCAAGGCTGCAATGAGCTGTGACCATGCCACTTCCCTGGAGCCTGGGTGACTGAACAACACCCTGCCTCAAAAAAAAAAAAAAAAAAAAGGAATTATAATAAAATCTGAAAAACATGAAAATGTGCTGATAATAAGCCTTTGGTGAAGACATGCCAATAGTCTTCCTACTCTGAAAATAGGCCTCAACCATAATTTGAAAAATACATAAAATCCTATTCTCCCACAAGTGAGGCAGGCAGTAAACAAGTGTTGTCTTGAGCTCCTTGCAATTTGCCAGTCATTGTTCTATTAGGCTGTGGTGAACACATAGGCAATTAAAAATTTTAAGATAATTTCAACCACTGATAAATATAATGAAGAAGTATGAAAATGTGAGAGCAAGTCTGAGTTATTGAAGAAGGCCTCTCTGTGGAGGTGACACTAAAGCCAAGAATGAAGAGAAAGAAAAGCACCCTAGGAAAAAAGCATTCCAAACAGAAGGAGCAAGTGCAAAAGAACAAAAAAAAAAACACAGCAAAAAAAAAAAAAAAAAAAAAAAAAAAAGCCTGATTGAATGGAAATTAGTAAAAAGGAGGGCAAAGGAGTGAGAGTTAGTCATCAGAGATCTTCAAGGAAAAGGGTGCCTTGATCTGCTTTATATAACAGCCACTTACATGTTAAATGACCTTGGATGAATTACTAATCTCACTGTACCTGAGTTTCTTCATCTATAAAATGGGAACAGTAATAGCACTTACCTCATAGAGCTATGGTAAGGACTGAATAAGTTACATGTTAGCACTCAGAACAATACTTGCCACAATAAATTTTGAAATGAGTGTTCACCACTATTTTATTAGCATTAATATTTTCTGTATCATCACCAGTAAAAAATAATCACTGGCTGGCAGATAAAATAAATAATTGGATGAAAGTAAGAGTGGAGACAGGGAGACCACCAGCTAGCAGGCCACTGCATTAATGTCTGGGCAAATGTTGATTCTGAACCAAGATTACAGAATGGGACAGATTCAAAATATATTTTATTAAGTTGATAAGACTATTCAATGAATTAAATATGCAGAGTGAATCAAAGAAATTAAATGTGACTCCTAGTTTTTAACAACTTAACTGAGATAAAGTTCACACACCATACAATGTATCCAATTAAAGTGCACAACCTAATGGCTTTTGGTATATTCACAGAGGTGTACAACCAACACCACAATCAATTTTAGAACATTTCATTACTCCAAAAAGAAACCCCATACCACCCATCACGTTGACACTTGTATTCTTGCAGTTGTTTATTTCATCTACCAGCCAGAATCACTATTTTTTAATGATGATACAGATAGTATAACTATCAGTATCTAAAGATTTAATTATTCCGGACATTTCATATAAACAGAACTATACAATATGTATTCCCTTGTGACTGATTTTTCATATGCATAAATTTTTCAAAGTGTATCCATGTAGTAAAATCTATTAATACTACATTTCCTGTAGCTAAATAATAATTCATTGTATGACTATACCACATTTTATTTATCCATTCATCAGCCAATGGACATTTGGATTGTTTCTCCTTTAGGTTATTGTAGACATTTGGCTGCGGTGAACATGTGTGTACAAGTTTTTGGTGGCAAATGTCTTCATTTCTCTTGGGCATATTTCTAGGTTATATGTAACTCTATGTTAAACTGTTTAAGTAACTGACAGACTGCTTTCTAAAGTGGCTGCACCATTTCCTATTCTCACCAGAAGTAGATACAGGTTCTAATTTCTCTGTATCTTCTCCAACAGTTGTTACTATCTTTTTTATTATAGCTGTCCTATTGAGTACAAAGTAGTATCTCTTCGAGGTTTTGCTTTCCATTTCGCTGACGGCTAATATGTTCATTTTCATGTGCTCATTAGCCATTTTACGTCTACTACAGAGAACTGTCCATTCAGACCTTTATCCAGTTTTTAATTGGGTTGTTTGTCATTTCATTATTGAGTTACAGGGGCAAAGCAAAGTACCTTAAGGAAAGGCAAGGTTAATTTAGAAAGCAATAATGGTCCAATCTAATAGGTATGGTAGTGCACACAAGTTGTTAGCTCTTAAAGTCAGAGACTCAGCTATCATTTACTTTAAACGATATAGTTGACCCTTTCATGGAACCTAGCAGAACAAATATCAAATATTTTAAAGAACATATGAAAGTACTGCAATACTCTCAAAAAAAGAGGAAAGGAAAAAGAAAGAAATTCTTCAGTTCTAATACAAGGCTATAACATTTAGAAGTTATTTCCTGCAGAGATTAACAAACAAATTTTACTTCATAGGTCAATTCAAATCAGTTGGCAGTGACTACCTAGGACAGCGTTTTCAGAGTGATAATGAAGTTGTGACTGTCTCAGAAGAAACTAAGTATAATAACATATTCCATGAGCATCCGAAGGTGTAAACGGGGGCATGTGTGATAGAGCACCATCCCAAAGAAGGTTTATATATTTTGAAAACATAAAAGCAATTAAAGAAGATTGTTAAGGTGCAAAGGTTAAAAACTTAAGAGAGATTTAGAGTACACACTTAATATCAGAAAATGAGCAAATAAAATGCAAAGACTGTGTTTCTACCAAAATATGTAGTTGGTGCCACTTTCAGAATCAGAATATCAGATCAAACAGATCATTGATCTAACTTAGTATGTCATTTCACACATACCCAGAGCCACTTTCTACTAATTCTCTTTTTTTGTTTGTTTGTTTGCTTGTTTCTTTTGAGACAAGGTCTCACTTTGTTGCCCAGGCTAGGGTGCTGTGGCACCATCATGGCTCACTGCAGCCTCAATGGATTCTCCCACTTCAGCCTCCCTAGTAGCTCTGCCTAGAGGCATGCACCCTTACACTCAGCTAACGTGTGTGTGTGTGTGTGTGTGTGTGTGTGTGTGTTTGTTTTGCTTGTTTTACATTTTTTGAAGAGATAAAGTTTTTCCACGTTGCCAAGGCTGACAATCCGCATTTTCGTATAACTCAACAAAGACAAAATGATGAGACTTACTTTTTCACGTAGTTGAAGGTGTAAGTGACATGAGGTGTGAATATCACCAACAAGTCTTACACAATTCAGTAGTAATGAAAGTCTGGATAAATTATCAATGTCAACTCATTAACTCTAATGCAGAGATGATTTCACATTAGTCTGTATATATATCACATTTCATCTCTTCAGCAAAAGTAAAGTTGCATAACACTTGCTTCTAAATACCACTTTCAAAATGGTGACTCAGAGAAAATTTAAACAATGACAGACCCCAAATATATATAGCATAAAAAGATAACAGTTTTAGCGATTAAATCATATAGCCTACAAGTTTACAACCATTCTGTATTATAGACATATCACATATAGATATTTTACCTCTCTAGGTTTTCAGAAACTGAAGGGATGGTGAGAATTTGGAATACAGACTGCGTAGTAGCTGAAGAAATAGAGCCTCAATTTCCAAACTACACAAGCTAATTTAACGTGATCTTGTAGTGATACTGAGTAATTTTTAATTTACTGCAGGCAAACAAAATGGATTCTGAGAGCCCCTTCTGTGTGAATTTCGGGATGTGATTGAGAACATTAATCTGTCAGACTCTGTTTGTAGGGAGAGACAGCCAAGTCTAACCACTTTAAACCAAAACAAGAGGGCAAGAAAGGCTGTATCTGGTCAAGAAGGCCATAAAGGAGGCTAGATGGATACAAGGGCTTAACACCAGGAAACTTCTCATTTGTTTCATATCTTTGTTTTTTTCTGAGTGTTGGCTTAGTTCTCTGCTATCACTGACAGTTTTCTCTTCTTCACATGAAATATGGTTTGTGATAGAAAAGTTTTATAAACCTTTGATGGGCAGGACTTATTTTCTGGACTTGTTACTCTGTCAGGATTTGGTCCAGACAGGGTAAAGTGAGGCAGTCAGCGGAAACCAGCAGATGGCAATGAAAGTGATTCCGCTGCCTTCATTGCTCATTGGCATGAGACACTCCCACCAGGTCCAATAACAGTTTGCAAATGCCATAGCAATGACCCAGAAGTTACCACCTCTTTCCATGGCAACAACCCGGAAGTTACTGCCCTTTTCCTTGGAAGTTCTAAATAACCTGCCCCTTAATTTGCATGTAATTGAAAGTGCTTTTGAGTGAGTATAAATACAGTTGCCAAGAGCCCATTCTTTGGTCTCTGGGAGCAATGCCTATAACTTAGCCCTGCACCACAAGGAGCAGTGCCATTTAATAAAAGACTGCTAACACCTCTAGCTCAGCTAGTCCTGAAATTATTTCCCAGGGGAAGCTAAGAACCCTCTTGGGCTAAGCACCAATTTTAGGGCTCGCCTATCCTGTATCAGTTTCAGTGCCATAGCTAAAGCTTTAAAAAGATTATCTTTTCTATTTTGAGTTTGAAATTTTTTACCAAGGAGGGACTAGGAAAGGCCCAGACTAGATCACATCTCTTGAAATAATCCCTGCGGTAAAGGGAAATGAGGTGCTGGGCCAGATCAAGCCTGATTATAGTTATTCACGTGGATGAGGAAACAGAATTCATTAGAAGAGAAGACATAGGACTGCGAAGTCACCCCATGAATATTTATTACATTTGCCAACATTAGCAGATGAAACACAGAAGTCAGAAAATTAAGCTAAGAAGAACAATTTGGAATGAAACTATGGCAATCTAGTTACTAAAAGACAAAGTTACTAAAAGACAAGTATTTGTTTTCAAGACCTATTAACAGTGCACCACCACAGCAAGGGTAAAAGATATGGTCCCTGGCCTTAGAGTATTTAGTCTAATGGGAAAGACGGACAATATATAATAAATACATAAGCACACATATGCAAATAAAATTATAGTACTCTGAAGTAAATTAACAGGTTGTAAAGACAGAAACACAGAAAAGAACCTACTTAGCTTGGGTAATGGAGCAAGGTCCCCCTGAGGAGGTGACATTTCAACTGAGACCTAAAGGAGGAGGCCAAAGCCATGTGCATAGGGAGGTGGGGGCTGCAGGGGAAACGAGGTAGGGGTAAAAAAACTTAGTGTGACAGCTGTGAGGCAGAAATTGCCTCAGAATATGAGAGAAACAAGACTAAGACCAGCATAAACTATGTCAGAACACAATACTCAAGATGAAAGGGGAGAATGGATGAAGCTGGAGAACAGGCAGAAGGAATGTTGCAAATCACGGTAAAGAACTGGGATGTTTTCCTAAATACATGGTCCATTGAAAGGTTGAAGGAGAGTAGTTCAATGTCACAAAATGAATAATCCAAGCTGCTGAGAGGTGAATGACAGGAAAGGGCCATGATTAACTGTGGATAAGGAAATATTGCATTATTCCCTGCATTCCCAGCCAAGCCACATTCTACAAATAAATCTCTTCATTATCCATGAATCCAAGGTTTGTTATTTAACTCTGAGTTTCAACTTCCCCCATAATAAAAATAGGAATAAAAATGCGTAACTCAAATGGAAGATTATCTGAGAAATTATGTATTACAAGCCTTGGTATATGGTAGGTACTCAGAAAATATTAGGTCTCTTCTCATTTACTTCCTGTGTAGCTAATAAATGCTCTTCCAAATTCATCAGCAGGTGCTAAGTTTTGAAAAATAAAAAACTAGACCCAGAAAACTTGCTCTAGGCAGTGGAAACAAAATGTGTAAGGAATGTAGACAACCTAGTCTGAATGGAAAATAACCTTGACTTGATCAAAATATTTATTAACCTCTATATTCTAAACCAAAAATCTGAACTATGAATTTAAGTATAAATTCTAAATTCAACAACCATCCAAATTCTCTACAAAATCTAGACAATACACAGAAAACCCAGGTATGAAGGCAAATAAATGTCCTTGAATTGTTCATCTTTCTGATTTGCCCAAGTTATCTTCATCTACCCAGGTGCACAATCGTGTTGTTCTCTACCTTTTTTAAAAAAAGTATATAGAAAATTTAAGAATTCAAAGAGTCTATGAAAATAATTTCTGTACATCTTTAATTTTCCTTCTTACACATTGGTATTATGTCTATAAATTGTCTATATTGTAAGATGTCTTAAATAATGTTTACATACAAAATATTTTCTCATAAATAGGATTGATATTGAGTATATGAGCTTCGGCTTACATTCATCATCTTGGACTTCCCAAGAGATCTCAACAACCCTGGCAGTCATGCAACAGATGATTCTCTCATAAAAAGAATAAAACCAAAAAATGGCCAGTGTAGATGATCCTCTAGGGCTATGCTGTTCAATATGTCAGCCATGAGTCACATATGGCTACTAAACATTTGAAATGTGGCTGATTGGAATTCAGATGTGCTATAAAGGTAAAATATATGACAGATTTTGGCATCACAGTTGAAAAACAAATGTAAAATATCTCAGTAATGTTTCATATTGATTACATGTTGAAGTGGTCATATTTAGGATATAATAGGTTACATAAATACATGATTAAAATTAATTTCACTTTCTTTTTACCTATTTAATAATTTTTTATTATCAGAAAATTTAAAATTATGCATGTAGCTCATGTTTGTCTTGTTATATTTCTTTTAGAGAGCATGGCTCCATTATGATGTACATTTTAAATTAAATCAACTCTGCATAAATCTGTTATAGAAAAAGTCAGGATATAAATAAATAAACAGGTAAATTCACGAGTAAGTGGATAAATAAAGTTCATGATATTATATCTCTGGTTAAGTGATTTCAAAACATTGCTCAATAATTGAGGAAAGTGATAAGCATAAATAATTAGTTAAGCGTTTAAGTTAGCATTACATTTTCTCTGGTGAAAAAACATGCATTAAATTAAATGGTTATGGGTCACATATTGTGCTAGGTCACGGAATACCTACATATTTAAGACAAGGTTACTGCTGTCATGTGGTTTATAGTTTTATGGAAAGATATAAACAATAAAACAAATAATTGCAATAAAATGTTTTTGGTGCTGTAAGAAAGGCATTTAGTAGTTCTCTAAAAGAAATGTATGAGGCATTTCTCTTGTTTCAGAGAATTGACACTAATATCCATTTTATCCTTTGGAGCTCAGGATAGCCAAATGTTCTTCAGTGTGTGGGGGGGTGTCCTGAACCATTAAGGATGTTCAGTTTAAATTATTCATAGTGTCACTGTTGAGAAACACCCAGCGTCATGCCATGCTGTGAACAGGATCACCACTGCAGAACACAAGACAAATATCGTAAGTATTTTCTGATGCTGGTTACTGAACACTGTAGTGACTCCAGAGACTGACCAAATACTGTGAGACCCCATCCTAAGAATGCAATCAGCATAAGATTACACAATATCATCTCTGTTCTTTGGTGTGTAAAATCCATACACATATACACTAACATATCATGTATACATATGTATATATGTTACAGTCATACATATATATATAAATGTAACATGTATCAATAATATAGTTTGCCATTTTCAGTCTCAGGAAAGAAAAAATAAGTGTATTGAAGTATATAACAGCTATAAAACAGAATGTTCATATACAAGCTTCTCTTTAAACTTTTTCCTTTACAAATACTTTTGTCACTGAAACAGGAATACCAATCTTGCCATTCTTATCTGATTCCCAACAGACAATCAAGCAGAAAAGATGAAGAAGATGAGGAGGAGGAGGAGGAGAGGGAGGACAGCATTCTATCACCTGGCAGCAGAGGTCACTCTTTATTCCTTTTAAACATTCCTAAGGGTATTGCCAATCTAGAACGGTAGGGTGAGCAAAAGACATTCCTCACTTAATGCAAAATGCCAGAATCCTTAAAGGTGAAATGAGTCAAACAACTGCCATTAATGTAGTGATTATATTAAGGTAATCACTATTTGATAACAGTAACTTTTAAGTATGTATGAAACCTATACACGTGTCATACTTCACTGTCAAACCTGCTCATTGTTTTCACCCAAATCAAAGAAAGATTCTTTAAAGACTCATATTCTAGAATTGTATTCAGGCTGGAGACAACAGAAATGTTTTAATCAATGCTTAAACCTAGGGTAGTGAAGTTATTTGCCTCAAAAATAATGGTGTAGTACCCTTTTTAAAATGTCTTACTACATAAACTTAATTGGCTCTATAAGAAGTGAAAACTTTAAACCATAAATTATGGAGGGAAATCTAGCACAATAGTAGAATAGTGTCCAAAAAGTGATACCCTTTTTGCATTAAAATATTCAGGGCTAATTATGATTTTAGCACTTGTTTTTATCCTTGCTTTGTTCATTGGCCAAACTTAAACACTTCTCATCTCTTTCAATGAAAAGTGGTGCTATTATGTTCCTGGAAGCATGAGCAGGGTTCCTCAAAGCCTAATTTTAAGGTCTTAATTGGCTGAGGCAATGGGAGACCATACAAAGCCCACTTCACAGAGAAGGGCAAGATTGCCAGGTCACTTGAGAACAGATGAAGAGCTAACTGGAAGCTATTGCTGAAACCTTACACAGTGTTCTGGGAAGTTTTAGCAAATAGTAACTTGTGCAGAATGGAACACAATCATCCATCATCATAAAACAGAACCCAGAGGGGTTGAAGTTAGCTTGTAGAAACAGAACAGTTAAAACTGTTATCCTCACTTAATAATTGAGTACCATGACAAATGAGATAAGCCTTATGGAGATTGGGGACTGTGACTGGTTCTGTGGTACGCTATTGATTTCAAATATTTGGCCTCCTCATGACCTTTAGGTCTCGGGAATCATGTGCTCACAATTAAAGAGGGTTGCTATTTACTAACACTTTTGTTCATTTAGTATTACTGAACTCAAAGTCTACTTAAAATTTGCAATGCTGAAGAATAATTCATTCGTCCATCTGTTTGTGCACCCAATATTTGTGGTGTGTTATGGAATAAAAGACACTTAAGACATTGAATACAATCATCTCAACTTTCAATCAGTTCAATACTTAATAAGATAATAATAATAATTTATCAAAATATATACATTATAAGAACAGCCGATCTGGAATTGTTTTAAGTAAATTATTTCCTTTTTCATCAACCCTAACCAATGGTGACAGGTTCCCGAAACAAACAAATCAGGCAAGACCAAATTTTATTTGTGAAATTCAAGACTCTATGAAAAGAGGTAAAAATCTGGAATTAACCTCTGAAAATTTTTAAAATTATTCCATGTTTACCTTAACAATAAAGACACATACTAGAAAAAGATATCCAATAATAATTTACACATTTGGTATTGACAGTAGGACTTATACTGATTTCCATATACTGTCTAGTGTTCAACCGAAAGCTCAGACACTTCCTGAAATTTCAATAAGATGTTTATAAATGTGCTTTACTTTACTATTACAAAAATATATGAGCAGCTTAATGTTTCTTCTTTTGCAGGATAGTTCCCTATGCTATTTATGACTATATAGCATAGCCTCTTTCCCTCGTTGTTTGTTCCTTTGTTCATTCACTCATTACTTAACAACTATTTATTGTACACCTACTATATATATATAGAAGTCAGTATTTGAAAATAACAAGGAAAACCTCCACCTGTCCCTATTACACACCAAGGGTGTTTTCTCTTTTTTTCCCTCTATTGGCAACTGGAATTCGATTCTCAAGTTTAGGTTTACTTTTTGTCATTCTTATTTCCTAATGCTTTTTTTTTGAGACTGAATCTTGCTCTTTTGCCCAGGCTAGAGTGCAGTGGCATGATCTCAGCTCACTGCAACTTCTGCTTCCCAGGTTCAAGCGATTCTCGTGCTTCAGCCTCCGGAGCAGCTGAGATTACAGGCATCTGCCAGTAAGCCCAGACAATTTTTGTAGTTTTAGTGTAGATGGGGTTTACCCATGTTGGTCAGGCTGGTCTAGAACTCCTGATCTCAAGTGATCCACCTGCCTCAGCCTCCCACAGTGCTGGGATTACAGGCGTGAGACACCATGCCCAGCCCCCAGTGCTTTTTCCTGCAGATAATATACCCCTTCTTTATCTCTAGTAACTATTCCAGAACACAAGTTCTTTCTATTTCAGGTTATCGACAACAAGAATGACCTGCAATTGACGAAAATTTAATATCCAAGCAGGAAAAGTTATCTGACTCCAAGAATTATAATATGCTAGAATTATGGTACAAGGGAAAGCTCATGCTGATTAGAGAAGATTATAATTCACAAAGTTAAAATCCTGTAAGAAAAATCTCCCTCTGGAGAAAGTATGCAGTTGAAAAGATCTCAAATTCTTAAATGATATTAATTCTAATTAATTAATTTATATGGAATAATCAGGCCTTGATATTTTTCAGCTACATTGGTAGCTCTTTCAGAAACCACAAATTGAGCAAATGAGATCTGAAAATACTTTTGTTTCCCAAAACTACATCTTCCCCAGTAAATGCTCTAACCATTCAATTATTACATTTACATTCCTTTACCTGGAATAAGAAAAGGGAACAAGGAATATAAGGAACTATCTATAAAAACAAGTAAGTAACATCTATAAGATCCTTTTTGTAGGCAATCAGAATATGTCTCACACTTTTCTTCCCAGTATCCAAATCCCCTAAAACAGCGGTCCCTGTTACCTTCCCTTGTGGTATAGAAACCAACAGACATCTCCTATCTCTGATGACCATGACAGCCATGATGTGTTTGATTTAGCCAAGGCTTCAGGAGCTTATAACCTTGTACCAATAGGGAAAATCCCTATTAACAAAAAGCATGAAGAAAAACTTTTCTTTACAACTGACCCTGTAACCTGTAATTTATATTCCCTCCGAGTGAGTATTTATAGCACTTCATAGTCATAAAAGACAGAAAGCAAGGTCTCTTAAGTGGTTGCTTCTTTGGAAGTACCAAACCTACATAAGAAAAGAACTACAGAACCAACTAGACCTACTCCATCAACAACCCCTCCCTTTTAAAAAACATGCACCCAAATCTATACACTCCTTTTCATAGCTTTATATGTAAACTTTTGTGTAAATTCTTGGCATTAATCTGAATTAACATTTTAAATTCCCTAAAAGCAAAGAGTGCCATCTTTGATATATGGAATTCAATGAAACATTACACACTCCAAAGATGCTAACAGGCAGTCTTTGAAAATAAGTTGCTTTTGTCTTGCCTATGGCTTGCTTGTGCAAGACAAGTACTTGAATCAGCACAAATTGAACTTAAGGAGAAATATATAAGCTATCCAGCTAAATGTGCATTATATATGTGCATTTAATACTACTGCCTAGCTAATAATACAAATAAGTGAATATTTCAAGGAAAAAGGAATTTAAAAAGAGAGTGAATATAGTTTAATGAGTACATAATTATTAATATTTAAAAAAAATAAGCTTTGGAAGTGAGCTGCTGGAAGGTGAACAAAATACTTGAGAACTGGAAATTTTAAAAGGTGGTGGCAGGGGCAGACATTTCCAGGTGCTTCTGGTAGAAAACTGATCTGAAAAAAGGTTGCATAAAAATTGCAAATGAAAAATAAAATAGACATTTGCACAGAACTAGAGCTGTGATAAAGAAATAAGATTCTCAGTCACCTGAACATAGTTATGAAAGCATGGAAACTAAAAGACAAGTACAATACCATTGTGAGAGAGTTCTAACTGCTTTACATAGAGAAACGTACCTGAGGTCAAACAACATGCCTTGTCTAACATCGACCTTATGCCAGGACTTAAACAAAAATAAGGTTACAATTCAATTTAGCAGAGAGGGAAATCATAAAGAAGTAGTAGGGTATATTACTTTAACATGAAATAAAGATCAATTTACAATAAAGTAAAATATATATATATATATATATATATATATATATATATATATATTAAAATTTTGCATTTAGAAGCCTCAAGGGAAGCACAGGTATTCATGTCAGCTCACTCCAGAAGTCAGAGGGAGTTACGGAAGTGGAGAGAGCAAATCTTAATGCAATCTTCTGCCAGAAAATATAGAACCAAAAAAAAAAAAAGCCCGAATAACCAAAGCAAAGATTGCATGATTAAGTCTCTAAAAGCAATTGCAAATAAAAGAAACATCAAGTTGGACCTAATTAAACTGAAGAGCTTGTGCACAGCAGAAGAAACTATCAACCTATAGACAACCTACAGAATAAGACAAAATACAACAAACAGACCTACAGAATACAACAACCTACAGAATAAGAGAAAATATTTGCAAATTCTGAATCCAACCATGGTCCAATATCCACAATCTGTAATGAACTTAAACAAATCAACAAGCAGAAATAACCCCATTAAAAAATGAGCAAAGGACATGAACAAATACTTCTCTCAAAAGAAGACACGTGGCCAAAAAGCATACGAAAAAATGTTCAACATCACCAATCATTAAAGAAATGCAAATCAAAACCACAATTAAACACCATCTCACACCAGTCAGAATGGCTATTAAAAAATCAAAAAATAACAGATGTTGGCATGGTTGCAGAGAAAAGGGAATGCTTATACACTGCTGGTGGGAATGTCAATTAGTTCAGCCACTGTGGTAAGCAGTTTGGCAATTTCTCAAAAAATTTAAAACAAAACTACCATTCAAAACACAATCCCATTACTGGGTACATACCCAGAGGAATAAAAAGCAATGAAATAATGTCATTTGCAGCAACCCTGGCTTATGGCTAAGTAGTATTCCATGGTGTGTGTGTGTGTGTGTGTGTGTGTGTGTGTGTGTGTGTGTGTGTATATATCACATTTTCTTTATCCACTCATTGATTGATAGGCATTTGGGCTGGTTCTATATTTTTGCAATTACAAACTGTGCTGCTATAAACATGCATGTGCAAGAGTCTTTTTCATATGACTTATTTTCCTCTGGGTGGATACCCAGTAGTCAGGCTGCTAGATCAACTGGTAGATCTACTTCTAGATCTTTAAGGAATATCCATATTGTTTTTTATTGTGGTTGTACTAGTTTACATTCCCACCAGCAATATAAGTGTTCTCTTTCCAACACATCCATGCCAACATCTATTTTCATTTTAATTTTTTAATTATGACCATTCTTGCAGGAGTAGGTATCACCAAATTTTACATGAAGATATTTGCTTGAAGGTAGGTACTTAATTGAAATTGTTTGCTTCTCCTTTCCTCCTTTAACCAACATCACTATGATAAACACATCCTGTGAAATATGAGGATTGGTGTGTTTAAAACATATCTCAGAAGACACAGTACACACTGCAGCCATTCTCTCTTCCTTGAACTGTCAAACTAAACTCAGCATGAACAAAGATAGAAATATTAACAAGTATCCAACAGAGGCCTCACTGATGTGGAAGAATAAGAGATGGTATTACTTATTACCTCTTTGGAGTGTACGCATTGAATAGCCATAGTCACAGCATGCTTGGAAAATAAGACCAGTCCCTTATTTCAATGTAAGCTTACAGTTTCACCTCAAGAAAAAATAAGAAAATTGTCATAATCACCAGCATTTCATTGTAACTAAATCATACTATACAGATATCTCTCCCCTTCTAAATATCTTTTAAGAATGGAATCCTTCCAACTGCCATAAACATTTTAGTTTCTATTAACCTCATAGATTCAAAGTATGCATTCTTACATCTTAGCTACATCCGCCCAACTGTAATTTATATCTCTTTTCTCAAGATGGAAAGTGCTTCTTATTTAAGTTATATTGGGTCATTTTATACTCAGAATAGACGAGCGCAAAGAGAAATGTTAAACATAAGGGCAACTGCTGTAACATTGAGAGACCCAGCTGAACTTTTAGCTGGAGACATGATTGTCTAAACTGGGAAAAGGAGGAAGAAACTGTGGATCATAAATTATATGTACACCTGTTCTGCCCCCAGTGAACTTTGAAAGCTTTGCAAAGAGACAACATTACATGACCACAAAAGTATAAGTTAGTCAGTCAGACAGAGCAGCTCTTGGAAATAGTTATTTCATGGAATTAATGTAGATGACTACAAAAACTCATTTGTACTTTTGAAAACCATAGTGTCCATTAATCACTGTGAATTTTAAAAACAATAGAAAGGTGTGGTCTTGAGTGACTGATTGGAAAGTAGTTATCACTTTCCTGGTATAGGCACACAAAAGGAAGGTTTGTTCTTAGTTTCCTCTTTGTGGGAGAGAAAGGTTGTATACCATAACATTAGAATTAAGTTCATTAATTGGGCCTTGAGGCTTGATGTTCCTGGGAGCTATTCAACAAATTATAGGTAATCACAGACTAAAATGATGTGAAAGAAAGTTTTAGAAATATTAGAGCTATCACAACAAGGGAGTTAATACCTTAACAATAAAACTATTGTTTCTGGATAAGTATTTTTAATGGTATAGTCATTATGATTGCTTAAAGACTTTGAAATTTTGACAATTCCATTTTCTTTCAAATATTCTTAACAAAAAACTTGTTATCTTTAAACGTTCAGGGATTGATCCCAACAAAGTGATGAAAGACAGGTTGGTTCCAATTTAGAAGGCTCACTGAGGTTGACAGAGTATTACTGGTTCATTTTGATATGTTATATAGTAGTGTAAACACAAAATCAAGTTTCACAAAGTCTGCTCCCATCTGTAACTCACTATCAATCCTGGAGAAATAACCTACCCCCACTTCCCTCCCAGCCTCAACTGCCTCAACTGTAAAATAGGATTAATAATCTCACAAGGTTATTTAAAACCTGCACATTACCAAACCCTCAAGAAATGTTAGGTTCCTTCATTTCCCTAATGATCATCTCAAGGAATGAAAGTAAGTAGCTGAACACTAAGATCTAACATCACGTTTATAGGACTGTGGGTAGTGACTTTTTCAAAATATGATGTAACTAAAAAATTACTTTTAAATATTGAGACAACAAGGTCAATAGTCTCAATAGGGAAAAAAAAGCAAATCTGTAATCTCTCATGGTTGATGTGACAGAATGGTTTATCTGATCTAGGAAGGAGAGCATGTGTATCAAAATCTCTCCACATACTACGAGGGAGAACTGGAAGGGCTTAACACTGGACAGATAAAAAGGGAAAAGATTATTTTGTTGCCAAGCATACTAGTTTCAAAAGGTACACTGAAAACACTTAAGCTAATAAAATTATAAGGGAGTATAGCTTCTGTTGAAGATACCATAATAAGCAAAAAGAAAAGAAGTAGGAAGGAAATCTGCCATCCATTTATCCATCCATCTATCTATCCATCTGCCCCCACACACTAACATCCATTAAATGTGTTTGCTTCCTATTAAATATAAAATATGGTGCCAGATGCAATGAGAAAACAAGAAATTAAAATTTAGTATTAAATAACATATATGCAGATAACCAGAGGAAACGGTAATAAGTAGCAAATGTCATGTAATCTTACCTAAACGTTTTAATTGCAATGGAGTGGTAAAACAAAAAATTTGCACTAGCAAAGTTGATTTAAAAAGGGCTAGAGTTTACATAGAAAGAGAAAAGAAAAAAAATGGTAGGGCTTTTATAACAAAATTTAACTTTATTTGATTAGCAGTGGGAAAACCACCGAGGTTTCTAAGCTGGGGAGTCATGGGATTAAAGATGTGTTTAATGAAGATTCATCTGGCAGAACTGATTGGAGCAGGGGTGTATGTGTGTGTGTGTGGTTTCTCCAATAAAACCTGTTAGAGGTCAATGTGGGTGTGTTGTAAGCAATTTGTTACAAAAAATACAAAACCAAAATCGGTGATTTACTTTTTCGTATTAATTTAGGGGTATTCGAGGTTATTTCTGTAAGATGTCAGTCTTATCGAATGCTTTATTAAACAGCAGATTAATGAATGCAGAAACAAATAGCTGGAGCCCAGGAAACAGTATGACCTTGAAACACCCACCAGAATGTTCCTGCTTGTAAAAGTTATCTGTGTTAGGCTTTAGCAGGCATATAGGTGAGGAACAAGCCCAGCAGAAAACACAAACAAGTTAGGAAGACCATGCAAGTAAGATGCTTCTGTAATCTTTGTAGGTATGAAGCAATAAAGAGCAAATAAGACAAAGGTAGTATAAAGGTTAATTTTATATGTCAACTTGACTGGGCCACAGGGTGCCCAGATATTTGTTTAAATATTATTTTGAATATGTCTGTGAGGATATTGCTAGATGAGATTAACATTTAAATCAGTGGACTGAAGAAAAGCATAATGCCTTCACAATATGATTGGACCTCATCTAACCCACTGAAGGTCCCAACAGAACAAAAAAGCTGAGCAAGAATCACTCTCCCTCTGCCTGAACATCTTCAAACTAGGACATCAGTTCTCTCTTGCCTTTAAGCTTGGACTAAGGCTGGAACTTACACCATCACCTGTCTTGGTTCTTATACCACTGGACTAAGACTGGAACTATACCATCCACTGGACTAAGACTGGAACTATACAATAGGTGTTCTTGGGTCTCTAGCTTGCTGACTACAGATCTAGGGACATCTCAGTCTTCATAACAACAAGGGTGTGTGTGTGTGTGTGTGTGTGTGTGTGTGTGTGTGTGTGTGTGTGTGTGTGTGTGTGTGTATATATATACAGAAACACGCCCTATTGCTACTGTTTCTGGAGAGCCCAGACTAATACAGATGGTCTAAACAGAAAGAGAGGAATGAATATATGAGAAACAACAAAGAAAAACTCTGTAAAATCACCAGTTGTAATGGACTAGGAAATGGGATAATGTAATCTTCTTTCAAATCAAAAACATAAAGATAGATTTTAAATGCTCTCAGGAAAACTCTCAATAAATTTTTTAAAAATTCCCTGAAGCTTCAAATGGAAATTTCATGGCCATAAGGCATATATAAGTTTTACCTACAATATGTTGATATCTTGTACTTTTATATATTTCCATTTTATAGTTCATGACATGCATATGCTTATTTTCAGCAACTACATCTAGTATGTAAACCATTCTGGACCCCAGTGTAATCAATAATAAAGATTAATCAAACTTCAAATACTAAAAATTCAATCATAAATTGAAGTTTAAAACCTACTAAAGGTACACTAGGCATCTGAAAACTCAGTCTGTTAGAGGGTAGAGATGATTTTATTAAATTTACTAAGTGCAGTCGCAAACTTTTTGTTTGCACTTTAGTTTCCATGTAATATGTTTCAGCCAAGTTCTTTTCCACTTCAACCCTTCACAAATGCTGTACTCTCTGCTGGAATGGCTATGCTCATCGCCCCTCACCTGGCCAAGGTCAGGCATCACTTTCTAAGGAAACCCTGACTTCAACATCTCCCTCACCCATACTCTGTGAAGTTAGATCCTCCACATGCTCTTATTATATTCTTTTTCCTGTTTTAAAATACATTAAAACATTTTCATGTTAGCCATTGACACTGTGTCTACTAGAGCAGTTGGCCTTGGTAGATGGCCAACATGAAAATGTTTTGATGTATTTTAAAACAGGAAAAAAGAATATAATACTGAACACAGAATAATAAAACTAGCCTGCGTTATTTGTGTCTTCATTCTAACATAATCAAAAGTTTAATTTTTTTAATGGAGGAAGAGCCTCACGAAAATCTTTAGGGTCTACAAAAGGCGTATTATGTCCCTAGTTACTTTGTATTATTGCTAAGAAATGAAACCCTGATTTTTTTTTTAAAGCTGGATGATAGTACCTACCTGGGAATTAAATGAAATTATAAATTGCTTAAACAGTGTCTGACACATAGCAATAAATGTTAGTTGTTATTACTGTTTAAAACAATAACTGAAAACACTATTGATTACATTGCTTATGGAAAGATCTATATAATACATTCCTCTTGAATTTAGTTTTCTAATAAGTTTGCTTCTCCCAAGGAGTTTCTCTGCTCCATTTACGATAAGAACCATGTAACCTATCAGGCATTCCTCCCAGATGTCAGAAAACTGAGAGCTAAATAAAGTGATAAACCAAAACAACTCCTTCTAGGTGCCTAGGATACTATTTCTCTTTTCTTAATTTTCTTCCTGTGATTTTATTTTTAGGTTTCCATTTATGTTCATTTTAACACTATAGTACAAGTCAAATTAAAACAATAAAATTGGAAAATATGACTATATATGACCAAAGGCTTTACAACAGTCTAAGCCAATAAAGACTTTTTGCATTTCAAGTTGACTTATAATCCATGTAACTTCTTTGAATTTTCATGATATATTTGAAGAAAGTATATCAAATATGTATACATAGGCATAGGAAATTATACACATTTTGAAAATACCACATTTCACACATTTCAAGACCTATCTCAGTACATTTCAAGGTTAATTTAATAGATCAAAAGTAATTTATATATATTCCTAATTTTCTGACAAATGTCCAAAGATGGGTACACATTTCCAAAGAGGGTCAAGCAGGGTGGAAAATTTCTTGATATTGAGGGAACAAGTAGCAGAGAAACTATTACAAATCTCTAATTTCATTATTTTATTGGTATATTACTTTTCCATAGATCCATTAACAAATTCCCACAAACTCAGTGCCTTAAAATGATGCAAATTTACTATGTTACAGTTCTGTAGGTTAGAAGTTCAATACAGGTCTTACTAGCCTAAATCAAATGTTAGCAAGACTACCTTCCTTTCTGGAGGCTCTAGGGAAGAATCTATTTCCTTGTCTTTTCCAGTATCTAGAAGCTGTTCATATCCCTTGGTTCATCGTCCCCCCTCTTTCATCTTCAATAAGCAATCTTCAGTTGAGTCTTTCTCATACTGAATCCTTCTCTGCTTCCCTCTTTCACTTTTAAGGACCATGTGATTACATTGGACAGCAGATAATATAGGATAAGCTCATCTCTAGGACCTTAATTTATTCACAGCTATAAAATCCCTTTGTCATATAAGGTAACATATTCACAGGTTCTGGAGGTGAATAGGTTGTGGACATCTTTTGGCAGAGGAGGGAGGGAATAGGCAAGCATTACTATAATTTTGTACACAGCATTGTAGAAAAGACAGATGGTACTCATCACAATATACCACCAAATCAGAATCTCTCCCAGAAATTCATTTTTGTAACAACAAATAGTCAAAATATACAGAGTTTCTGTCTGCATTTGTTTTAAGGTAGCTCTCATACAAGCTTAAAAGAAACAAAACACAGCAAATATGTGCTTTGAATTTAATGAAAGCTACTTAGTAACCTAAAAGCTCACATCAAATCTATTTTAGCACGGACAGCTTTGTCTTAGTCATCTCCCTAAGTGTGTTCATGATTCAGGTTTAAGGAAGAACAGCTTTGCTGAGCTATGAAGCAGCAGAAATTCACACAAATAATTTACAAGATGGTGAAACGAGAAGATCCAAGGATTCACATAATATATTTAACATTTCTGAATTTTCCAGAACATATTTCAGAATTCTCTCTCTCCTTCACTTTCTCTCGCTTTCTCTCCCCAATGTTTTGGAGGAGGAAAAATATAAACTTTAAATATTTAAACTCCCCAATCAATACTGTCTGTTGCCAACTGCCAACTGAATACATTACTGGAAATGTTGAAAATCTTTATCTCTAAAATTTAGTTCATCCAATAGAATTTTGTTGCCAATTTTAGACCCATTACACAAGAGTGAAAAGAGGGAGAACTCAGAGACATTTACAGTTAACTAAAGAAAAATGAATAACTTTCCATTGCCCATTTACTGACTAAAGACATGAATGTTGATTTCGTATTCAATCAAAGCTGACACCTGCACAGATCTGTATATCAGCAGCCCTAGGCAGATCATTAATTTAATTCTGGTCCTAGGAATATTTAGCCCTGCAGTTTAATTTCAATCCCTGCTGAACTAGGCTGGATTTCAGTTATTAACAAAAGACACATGAGAAACAAAATTACTGTAATGAAATATCCATAAGCAGAAGAGACTAAGAATAAAACATACTTTTAAAAAATTTTTGATTTGACTCTAATAGTGGGCATAATTTTTAAAAAACAATTATAAAGATAGCAAGAAAACAGAAGAAGGGGTAAGTTCATGTTAAATAACTGATGAGTTTCAATATGTTCTCAATTTATCAATTGAAATAATTGATATTTTAATTACCTCTAATGAACTTCTGAACAAGCTGGTCACAATGTAAAAATAAGATGTTAAGGCCAGGTACACTGATTCATGCCTGTAATCCCAGCGACTCAGGAAAACAAGGTCTAGGATTATATGATTCCAGGAATTTGAGACCAGCCTAGGTCATATAGCAAGACCTCATCTCTATAAAAAATTAAAAAATACAAACATTAGCCAGGCCTATGGCATGCATCTGTAATCTCAGATTCTCAGGAGTCTAAGATGGGAGGACTGCTTGAGCCCGAGTGGTCAAGGCTGCAGTGAGCCATGAGGGTGCCACTGCACTCCAGCCTGGGAGACAGAGAGAGACCCCATCTCAATCAATCAAGCAGATGCTAAATCCAATTTTTAAAAATTAACCAGAGTCCAAATAAATTAATGATATTACATTTAGAAATCATCCCCTAAATTACTTCAGAATGTTTAAATATTACACTCCAATACGGAATAGAAAAAATTGCTTCTCCCTGTTTTTGGACTAAAGCACACTTCTATGAGTATCATGATTGTAAATTATCTCTTCCATAAGACAAATCTGAAAAACTGTGTGAAATGATTTGCAGAATAAGTAGTAGATGAATGCGAGACAGGGTAACTAGAAAAATAAACCAATATAAAAATAATGTATAACCACAACATAAAGTATGCAATCCTGTCTAAACTACGTGTTAGAAAAGACATCTACAGTTCGACAATCCCCCTGTTATTTCTGTCTCACAGGTAAATTACAAGAAATTACCCTCTGTTCAGCGATTAACCACCATCTGTAGAAGCAGCATAGAAATTCAGAGGATGAACAGGGAAAAGCAGAATAATCAGCGGAAACGTTTCTCAGAACACTGGGAATGATGAATCTAAAGGAATATTCCATTAAAAAGTTGAGAACACCATTGATAAAGATAAAACAGGTAGAAGTGAATTTTTTGAAGTGCAGAATGTTTTTTAGAGTCAACTTCTTAAACAGTTCAGCAATTTTACACTACTGAAAGAAAAAAATCTAAATCATACATTAGTCTCCCTGCTTAGCCACAGTTTCAATTTGGTTTCAATCACTGGTTGTCAACTGCAGTCAGAAAATAGGTAAGTACAGTATAATAAGACACCTAGCGACACAGAGAGAGATCACATTCACATAACTTTTATTATACTATACTATTATAATTGTTATATTTTATTAATTATTGTTAATGTTTTATTGTTTCTAATTTATAAATTAAGCTTTATCATTGGTATGTATGTATAAGAAAAAACGGTACATGTAGAGTTTGGCACTACCTGCAGCTTCAGGCATCCACTAGAGTGCTTAAGAACACATGCCCACACATAAGGGGAGTCTACTGCATCTCTTAATACAGTAAAATAACTCATGCTTACAGCCATGTATACAGCCAGAATAATCAGTGTATTATTCGTGCCAGATTCGTCACTAATGTGGCTCTAATGCTTTGGATATCTATCACATGATAACCTTTGTGCTTTGGAAGCATCTTGCCAAAAACAGATTTGGCAATCTGGCTTAAACAATCCTAAGACTTCTACCAACACAAGTCATGCCAAAGTTTTACAGTGCACATCCGGTGGCTAACAATCATACCTTCTCTCCTTTTCTCCAAATACCATCCTTTCTTTGAGAATATACAAGGGATAGGGAGATAATGTATCTTTCCTCTACTGCCTACTTCTAGGCTATGTATATGTTTACTCTTTCTGTGAACTTATATAAGCCAAGATCAATTAGACCGAATTACAGATGCTGAGAAACTAACAGTCAAAATAAGAAAACCACTACAAAAAGTGTTGTGATATGTGAATCTGCCAAATATACCAGTGTCTTCAAAATACTAAAAGGCTCCTGAAAAAAGAAATCCCTAACTTTTGGCCTTATTCCAAGATTCACTTCTCTACCTTTGTTTTTGCCCTTATCCATTCCTATCTTCTGGAATCCTGCTATACGAGTTAAACTTCCACCTGTTCAGCCTATCCCATTAACGACCCTTCCACTCAACATTTATAATCAGGTTCAAGCTTTTCTATGATCAGTAGTACATAGAGAATTATACTCTAAAAGTTATAGTCATTCTACTCTTAATGACTGAGACCATTTTAAACACAGGCAAAGTTTTGCTTTTTTTTTATATTTAGGTATTTTGAATTTTTTTCACTTATTATATGGAGAGTTAAATCATAGTGTAAGATATGGCTAGAATTAATACTAACAATGTTATTGTGTCCCTAAATGAATCAGAAAGCTCTTAGAGAATACTGTCATGAAATGAATAAAATATAAATCCTTTAAATATTGCTACTGTAAAATGTAATACATAACTGAAATATTAGAAAAGACAAATATCGTTACTAAATTCCAGAGTCTCATAAACAACACGTAAATCACTCTAATCAAATTACTGAATCAACTTCTGCCAAATATTTGCCAATTTGTATTTTGGTTCTGCAGAGTTTTAATCAGTATCCAAGTAAATTTCAAAACAGGGAAAAATAAACAAATTTGGGCCAATGACAAGATATAATCTCTGTCTTTCTAAATCTAAACTTTGGGGAAAAACTTTGCTTTCTTTAGAAACAGTAATTTTTTTCACTAAATATTAATATTATGGCACCCTATTAACTGTGTTCCTCTAGTGTTCTTTCATTAATTCACTCATTCATTCAGTTATGCAACGATATTTGACATGTCTACTGTGCACCAGGCTCTTTCTAGGCACCGGAGATATAGCATTCAGCAAAACATTAACAAATCACTGTCTTCACTGAAACTCTATACAAGGTGATACATATAACAAAACACATTTCTCAATTGTGTGCCTGTCAAAAATTCACTTAGGCAAGAAATAAGGTATCTTTGGGCCAGGACAGGCCACACCCAAAACCATTACTAGGGTGAAACTTAAAACTGGTGAAATGTATATGTACAAATACATACACATACATACAGAGAGAGATTCATCTCTATATCTATATGTAGAGAGAGAAATGATGCCTATTTCTTTCACTTCCTGCTTCTTTGCTAAGACACAGGTGCTAACTAAAAACAATCTGGGCATTAGTTCTCTGCTGCAAAGCCATTATTCTATGAAGAGGCGGAAGACCATTTTCTTTCTTCTACATCCCTTTACCTGTAGCACTTTCCCTTTTATAACTATTCAGATAAGATAACTCCCTAACAAAGAAACTTTGACAATGGCATATTTCACTTTTAGATGTGCATTCTAACAAATGACACATGACAGTGAGGGACAGATTCAGGAAGCCTTGGTACAGTACATGTTGCTGGGAATGGCTACTTTCTATACATTGTACTTACAGCATGAGGGCAGTGAGGAATTGGTGAAGATCCCATCCACCTAATACAACAAAGCCAAAAGAGTATATCATCTACTCCAAACGGGAAATAATAAGTAAATCGAATTTCATCTTTAAGGTCAAGGAATTTCAGGCCATATCAATTTCTAATTATTCCAAGAAGGAATGCTATGTACACATAATAGCCAAAACCACAACCACCCAGTGCCTAGAAAGCAAGATCAGTCACTTGTTTAAAAAAGAGTCGCCACTTCGGTTTCAGTAATAAATAAGAAAATTACTTTCTATATTTGTTCATATTCACTAGTATTTTGTATAGCAAGAATACAACTATACTACAGAAATGCCCCTCCTGCTGAAAGCTTTTGAAAAATTCCTTGCAACTTACACATAAATCTCAGGTTTCAGTAAACCTGATACTTGCAACATATTCTTACATTAGAACTAAATCTTCCCAGCTGAAGTTTACACCTCTTTACTCTTGTCTTTATTGCCCCTTATAACAATGAAGAATTTCTCAGTGAATAGTTACTAAACTTCTAAGAGCTTCCTGACATTAACCTTTTAATCAATTTCCTCTCCTACAGGAATTTCCAAATTCCAAATCTCCAGACTTACAGGCACAGAATACCCAGAAAGTATATGACAACTCAGATCTATGACTGTAACAGCACTCGGTGGCAGAAACTCCTTGTCCCAGGGCACAGTTAGCCTGGCAGGAGTCACTTACTATGACACTAAATCACACAAATTAACTGTGAGATGGCATTAATTCTAGCAAATAGAAAGTTTGTCATATTTCATTTATAGATAAGTTAACTTATTCCTACTTAATAGATAAGTTTCTAAGACAGCAAAGAGAAGCAAATATAAATTTGTATTAACAATTTAACTTTGATGTGTCAGAAATATCTAAGCTTAATCACTTGCTACATTTTACCTTCTCTACGGGTACCATTGTAAAAAAAAATAAATAAAGTTTAAATCACTCTGCAGATAAATTCTACAGAAAATCTTCCTCCTCTTTTCCTTATGGAAATCCTGCTTTGTTTTTAATATCCAAATAAAATGAAATGCCCTACAAAAGTGTCCCCAGAGGGACCCCAGCAGAAGTAATCAAAACTCTTTCTACCAAGAACATGTTGCTTTTACTTCTAGTAATTAACTTGTTTATAAGTCCTCAACTTTAACAGCATTAGCTTGGTGGCAGATTAAAGTGTTCATTACATCCAAATCCACCAAGTGCATTAATACAATGCTTTTCACACACCAGGCAAAAGACTAACATATCTCTTGTGACAAAAGTTTGGGCCTTTATAATACTTTTTTTTTTTTTTTTTTACATTTTTGATTTTAAGAATTAGATTAAAAAATGTACACCGTTCCTTTCTCCCACCAAATCAACTACTTCCTGACTTTCCTCTTTCTCCCAATGGCAAAACCATTGAGACCTTTGATTCTCCTGTGAGTCCTCTCTCTTCCTTCTATGTTTGCTGAGGACCTTCAGTTGGTCCTCCGCAACATCTTTTGCATTTGTTGCCTGTTTTCCAATTCCACTATCAAGGTCCTTTCTCAGTCCCTCTCTTCCTTTTATAGAGAACATATCAATAGGCCTCTAACTGGACACATTCCCATAATCAATACTAAGAATTTAACAACAGAGTTCCAAAATACATGAAGCAAAAAAAAAAAGAAAAAGAAAAAGAAAGAAAGAAAAGAAAAGAAAAGAAAAAGAAAAAGAAAATAACCAAAAAAAGTGACAGTGATGTTTAAATGTTAATGAAAAAATTCATAGTGAAACAATTTGGCATATGACCTTTATAAAACATTTCATAATAAACGCAGGACGTAGTTTATTTTCCAAATGCATATGTAAAATTCATAGATAGAACAGATTTGGGGCCATAAATGAGTCTCAGTAAATTTCAAAGAATCAAAACCATGGAGAGAACATTCTATGACTACAAGGACATTAGGTTACAAACCCATCATAAAATATATCTAGAAAACGCTCTACATATTTGGAAATTAAGCAGTACACACATACACACACACACACACATACACACACACCCATGGGTCAAAGAACAAATCACAAGAGAAATATTTTTGAATTCATATTAAGTAATAATAAAAACATAACATAGCAAAATTTGTGGAATGTACCTAGCGTATTACTAAAATAAAAATGTATGACTTTAAATGCCTATTTAGGAAAGAAAGGTAAAATAAAGACTCCAACTTAAGAAGCAAAAAAAAGAGTAAATGATATACAAAGCAAGTAAAAGGAAAGAAACACAAATAACAGCAGAGACAAATAAAATATAACAGACAAACAGAAAAATATTAAAAATCTGAAAGTTGTTTCTTTGAAAATACTAATAAAATAAAGCCCTCAGTAAGACAAAAAACAGAAGAGAAAACACAAATTACCAATAATAGGAATACAACAGAAAGCATCAATACAGGTCTTCAAAAATTAAAAGGATTAAAAAGGGGGATATTATGAAAAATTTTATGAAAATAAATTCAATAACTTAGATTAAATTGACAAAATACCCTGAAAAACACACATTCATAAAATTGGCTCAAGAAAAACTAGAAATTCTGAATGGCTCTATATTTATTAAAGAATTTGAATTTGAAATTAAAAATCTTCCCCAAATGAAAACCACCAACCCAGGTGACTTCATTGACAAATTCTACCACATATTTTAAAAGAAACTTTACCCAAATGCTCCCAAAATGTAAAAGGAAAAGATCAAATTAGCTTATTTGATGAGGTGACTTTTAGAATAACATGTAAGTTAAATAAAGACACGATAAAAAGCTACAGGCCAACATTCCTTATGAACAGAGATGCAAAGATTCTTAACGAACAATTAATAAACCAAATCCAGGCACATGTAAGTGAGAAAATACATTATGACAAAGCAGAGTTTATCCCAGGAGTGCAAGGTCAGTTTAATATTTACTGGAGGTCTCAACCACTTAAGCCAAGAAATAAGAAAAAAGGGAGAAGCAAAAATGTCTTCTTTTACAGATAACGTGATCATGTTTGAATAAAGTACTAAATGCTAAGGAACCACCACCATCACCAACAAAAAGCTGCTAGAACCAATAAATGGTCTTAGAAATGTTGCAAAAACAGTTGGTTAATACACCAAAAAATCAATTATATTCCTACGTACCAAAAATAAATGCTAAAATTTAGAACTTTAAAATGTCATTATTATAGCATTAGAAATCACAAAAATTGAAAAAAATCTTTAAAGAGAGTGCTGTTTGCTGAAAACTGTAAGGCCGGTTGCCTCGCTGAGAGTCAAACGTACGCGTCCATCACTCTCCGCGCTTGATAACTACGTCATCACCCAAGCTTGTTATCTGGCCTTGCCACATGGCTTCCCCGCACCCGCCTCTGCATACCATACCCAAGCCTACACTCAGCACTAAACTATGCATCCAACCCCCAGCCCGCTGTTGAAAAACCCTGCTGAAAAATTTTTAAAGAAGCCCCACCAAACCCTGCCCGGTAGCAGTCTGCCCCGTACGCCCCCCGGCCAGCCCACTTACCCAAGGTCCCGCCTGCCTACCAATGGCAACTAGCTCCATGTACTTCCTGCTTCTCAACAGCCAATAGAATTGCCTTCACTTTGTTTCCCCAATAGCCACTCAAGGCCCACTTACCCAAGGTCCCGCCCGCCTACCAATGGCAACTAGTTCCATGTACTTCCTACTTCTCAACAGCCAATAGAATTGCCTTTGCTTTGTTTCCCCAATAGCCAATCAATTGCCCTCCCTCTCCATAAAACCCCACGCCCTGAACAGCCGGGCACGACTTCTTTGGCCCCTTCCTGGACCACAGAACCTAGCCCGGGAGCTGAATAAATTAGCTTCCCATTTTCTTATACTTGCTTCAGTTTCCTCATTTTACCTCAGCAATAAACCTTATAAAAACTACAAAATATTTGTGAGAAAAGTAAAGACTACCTAAATAAATGGATAGATCCAGGTTCATGGATTAGAAGACTCATTACTAAGATGTTCTTTCACCTTAAATTAATGTATACATCTCACAGCATCCTATCAAAACACCACTATGTTCTTTCTAAAAAACTGACAAGCTGATTCGAAATTGTAAAAGGAATTAAAATACTCTATGGATAAAAAGTGAGAAAAAATTAACATTAAATTAAAAAAATAGATATGAAAGCAATCACCTTGAGAAATTATGAACATTATAGTCTTACCTTCTAAAGCATTCTGGGAACCATTCAAGGCCCTTAAATAATAACACTAAGATATTATTTGCCCTTTTTTTTGAGAGGGTGTCTTGCTGAGATATTGAGGCTGGAATGCAGTGGATTTTCACAGGCACAATCATAGCACACTGGTGCCTTAAACTGCAAACTCCGTTTTGTTTTGTTTTGTTTTTGTTTTTTGAGTCTCACTCTGTCGCCAAGGATAGAATGCAGTGGCGCAGTCTTGGCTCACTGCAACCTCCACCTCCCAGGTTCAAGCAATTCTCCTCCCTCAGCCTCCTGAGTATCTGGAATTACAGATGCCTGTCACCACACCTGGCTAATTTTTGTATTTTTAATAAAGACAGTGTTTCACCACCTTGGCCAGATCGGTCTCGAACTCCTGATCTCGTGATCTACCTGCCTTGGCCTCCCAAAGTGCTAGGTTTACACGCATGAGCCATCATGCTGAGTCTACCCAAACTCCTATTCTTAAGCTATTCTTCTGCCTCAGCCTCTGAATTAATGATTTGCACTTTTTTTTTAAGAGGAAGTCTCACTCTGTTTCTCCCAGGCTGGAGTGCTGTGGCGTGATTTCAGCTCACTGAAACCTCCGCCTCCAAGTTTCAAGCTATTCTTCTGCCTCAGTCTCCTGAGTAGCTGGGATTACGAGCACCTGCCACCACATCTTGCTAAGTTTTTGTATATTTAGTAGAGATGAGGTCTCACCGTATTGGCCAGGCTGGTCTCAAACTCCCAACCTCGGGTGATTCGTCTGCTTCAGCCTTAATTATTTGCCTTTTTAAAACATAATTTCTCATAAATGTAAATAAAGTTTCTCCAGAGCTTAAGTGGCATGTCTTGTAACAACAGATTAAATGCAGAAGCAAATCTGAGAATGTGACTTGTCTTCTTTTCAGCCAGCAATTTAAAAAATATTGGCTTTGAAATTAAAATTTTTGGCAAAAATGCAATATATTACCACTCTTCTGTTTTTTGACTTGGAAAATAATTAATTTTCATTAATTTTTATGTTAACATGTAATGAATATTTTTAAATTCTCAGTTTTAATTTTTAATACGGTAAATATTGATACAGATAATGCACATTAATAAAAGCTCTCTGGGGCCTCAAAAACTTGAAAGCAAAGGGGTCCTGATACTAAAAACTTGAAAATCACTACAGTACAAGAACAATTTCTAAGTAGTACATGTGGAGAAAATAATTCAGATTACTAAAAGGAAAACCAAAAAAATATATTTTAGAAAGACTTACTAAATGTTAATATTTAGATTTTCTTAATGAGACACACTATTAAGCCTCAGTTCTTAAATAATATTCACCAATAAAGCAATAGGCTAAGGCCCACACAACAAAAGATACACACAGAATTGTTTTCTACTTCTTCCCATAATGAAGCATCCCCAGTGTAACAGAAATGAAAGTAGTTCTCCAAGTCTCATGCCCATTTTAAAGTTAGATTCTGCCTACACATTAAGCCCTGTTTTCGTTTTCCCAAACTCTCCCTCCCTTACTCTACTGTTTCGACCATCGTGATTACAACCTTCTAATATATTATAAATTTACTTGTTTCTAACATTTGTTTTATGTCTCCACCCCATAAGCTAAATAAGAGGAGGGAGGTTTGTTTTGTTTTTTCCTGCTTTATTCACTGATATATTCTCTGTGCCTAGAATAGGGCATACTTGAAAATAGGCACAAAATATTTATTGAATGATCTAAGGAGTATTTTACTGAAGTAAATGTAAACTTCAGCATTTTACTAGGACAGAAGCAGTATGCCTTATCAATTAATTCCTGCACACAGCCAGTAAATGCAAGCATCATATACTCAGGAGGAATGCTGTGGCTGAAGAGTTTTCTCTTCTAGTCCCAGAAATGAACAAAGATAAGAAGACAAAGATAAGAAAAGGAGATGTGCTTGGACACAGTCCAAACTGGATGCAGTGGAAGTAGGTTTTCTCCAATCCTAGGATTAGAATTCCACAGACACAAACAAAGAAAAATGAAAGAACAACTAACACACCTCTCTTCTCCCGATGTATTTCATCCAGAAGCTGCTCCTGCCTTTCTATCTGTTGAAACAGACACTGCAGCTCGGATTCCTTGTTTTCAGTCAAATTCCTGAGTTGTTGTCTGCAGAGCGTCAGCTGTTGTCGCAGATTTTTCTCTCTGTTTTCTCTTTCTTTCAGTTCCTCACAGAGCCACTGAAGTTTAGTCTAAAAAATGACATTTATATCTAATGGTTTAAGAAATCCAGAAAAGAGTAGCATTTCAAAACATGAGGAAAAAAATGAGTAACATCACGATAATCTGAACAAATAATTACCAAATTTTTGCAAAATTTTAAAATACTCATGTTTAAGTTGCATAATGGTTTATATCAATTAAAAGTTGGTTCAGAAATTAAGCCATAATATTCATAGATTTTTATAAAATATTTGGTGTCATCTTTAGAAAGACCAAATTTGGCCTATTAAACCTTCAATAATATTATAGGTAATCCTCTGATTTGATACATAGGGCAGTCTAGTATAGGAATTTAAAAATCAAATACATCCCAAAATAGACCAGAATATAACTACAGAGTTTTTATAAAAGAAGTATTAATTCAGAAAATCTTTTAAAAGATAAAATTCCTAGCATGACTTCTGAAAATGCTTTTTCCCATTGATCTAGCTAATTAGGTAGGAGGAGAGATTCCTTATGGACTAGAAGATACAGAGTTAACATTTATGCTTCTAAGGCACAAGGAAAGTGAATTCGGGCAACTCTTCTTCACAGACTCTAATCTCACCTATCTTTTTCTTTCTCTCTCTCTCTCTCTTTTTTTTTTTTTTTTTTTTTTGAGATATAATCTCACTTTGTTGCCCAGGATGGAGCTCAGTGTCAGGATTTTGGCTCACTGTAGCCTTGATCTCCTGGGCTCAAGCAATCCTCCTGATCAGCCTCCTCAGTAGCTGGAATTACAGGTGCCCACCACCATGTCTGGCTGGTTTTTGTATTTTTTGTAGAGCTGGGGTTTTGCCATGTTGCCCAGGCTGGTCTCAAACTCCTAAGCTCAAGAAATCCACCCATCTCAGCCTTCCAAAGTGCTGGGATTACTGGCGTGAGTGACCACACCCAGCCCTCACCTACCTTCAGTATTCAGATATTTAGAACAAGAATGGGAAAATAAGTATTTCTTTCACCTTCAGTACAGCAGGATTTCAGTCAAGTCTCAGGACGTTCCTAAGTCAGGCTATCCTCCAATTTCTAGTTAATTTTAAACAATCTAGACAGTCTTTATCCCAATAGGAAGCAAAATGAGAGAAGCAGGAGACGAGATGGAAAACTTTGGCTAAGGGATAGTTTTTCTGAGTAGCACTCATCCATAAGCAGGAAGTTTTTAGGCCTCTAGAAGTCTAGGAGCTTCTTAGGACAATCCATAATCTATTGGAAGAGGCTGTGACCAAATAGCTTAGCCTATGATTAAGTACAACTGGGATATGGCCCATATACTAGGGCTCCACCCATACGTCAACTTTCAAACACCCAGCAGCAAAGAAGAAATACAGCCCCTTCGATCAGAAGGCCTGTCTAACAGATAGTGCCTCTGTGACATAGATCAAAAATCACTGAAACGCAAGCAATGTATTTATGTGAAATATACTGTCTTAAGGAAAATCATGCCTTTGAACATAAAACCTGTATCATAATCATTAACATAAACTCTCATCAGAAACAAAAGGGGGCCATCATAACAGTTCCTCTTCTGGAATGATGGTATATAGAGTTCTGTGGAGCTGGTCCCTAGTGAAATAGCTGTAAGTGCTAGAAATAATTTTTTAAAAATTAACATTTCTAAATATTGTCCTATGGCCATACAGCAAATGAACAACCATTTATTCAATAAACTCTATTTAACCTCATTAAAGTGGCATTTGAGACATAACTGACTCCCTCCTTCCTACCCTCAGTATGACAAAAGCTCCACTCCTCATTCCAGAAAAACTCTGCCAAGAAAACAGGGTTTTCTCTTTCTCCAGTTCACAGTCAAGGTACATGATAGCATGCTGGATGGGCAGATCATCAGGATTTTTCAGGCTTGCAGCTCTGATTTGTAGAGGCTAAATTCTCAGCAAGCGGAGCAAGATGTTGAGAATCCCTTGCTCCCACAATGTCTGATAGGATGGTTACTCTACCCCAGGCACAGCAGGCTGAGAATACTGGAGTCCCAACTACCATTTCTCTAGACCACTTATAATAAAGCTGTACTTATGAATATGCCTGATGAATACAGATCTTTTAAAATCCTTGACAAAATACTAGCAAACAGAATTCAGCAACCTATAAAGAGAACATCATGATTGATATGGTTTGGCTCTGTGTCTCCACCCAAATATCATGCTGAATTGTAATTTCCAATGTTGAGGGAGGGACCCAGTAGGAAGTGACTGGATCATGGGGGTAGTTTCCCCCTTGCTGTTCTCATGATTGTGAGTGAGTTTTCAGGACATCTGGTGGTTTAAATGTGTGTAGCAAACCCCCTTTGCTCTCTCTCTCTCTCTCTCGCCTCCATGTGAAGATAAGATGTGCCTGCTTCCCATTCACCCTTCCCCCAGGATTGTAAGTTTCCTGAGGCCTCCCCAGGCAAGCCTCCTGCATAGCCTATAGAACTGTGAGTCAAAAAAACCTCTTTTCTTTATAAGCTACCCAGTCTCAGGTAGTTCTTTACAGCAGCATGAGAACAAACTAATACAATGATCAAGTGGAAGTTATCCCAAGAATGCAAGGTTTAAGATAGGAAAATCATTAATGTACTATACCATATTAATGGAATTAGGGACAAATGCCATATATCAACAAATACAGAAAAAGCATATAATAATATTAAACATTCCTTCATAATAAAGACACTCAAATAACTACAACTAGAAAAAACTGCTTAATATGATTTTTAAAATATCTATGGAAAACCCACAGCCATTATCATACTTAACAGTAAAAGTCTGAATGCTTTTGCTCTAAGATCAGAAACAAGAAAAAGATATCAGCTCTCACCACTTCTATCAAGGGTTAAGAAAAGGCAATTATACAAAAAAAAAAGGAAATAAAAATTAATTATATTTTTTAATTATTTTAATTTAAAATTAATTATATTTCTATATGTTAATATTTGTAATGAGTAAGCCAAAAATAACATTAAGAAGATAATCATATTTACAATAGCACCAAAAAAATAAAATATTTAGTTACAAACATAAAACTGCAAAACTTTAAAAACTACAAAATGCTTTTTATAAAACTGAAGAATAAGTGGGAAGATATCCTATGTACATGGATCGAAAGAGAATATTATTAAGATAGCAATACACCTCACAGGTATTGCTATCGGGATCCCTTTCAGAATCCCATCTGGCGTCTTTAAAGAAATTGATGAGTTGATCCTATGTTTCATATGGACCGGCAAGGGAATAAAAATAGTCCAAAAAAGATACTGGAAAAGAACATAGTTGGAGGATTCAGGCTTACCCATTCCAAAGCTTATTATAAAGCTACAGTAATCAAGATGGTGTGGTATTGGCAAAAGGACAGATATACAGATTGATGAAACAGAATGGAAGTCTAGAAATAAACTCATATATAAATGTCAATTATTTTCAACCACAGTGCCAAAACAATTTAATGTAGGAAAGAATAGTCTTACAAATGGTGCTAGGACAACTAAATACACAAATGCAAAAGAATTCATTTCTACCCCTGCATCATACCATATATAAAAACTAACCCAAAAAGGATCACAGACCTAAATGTTAAGAGTTGAAACTATAAGATTATCAAAAGAAAACATAGGCATAAATCATTGTGACCTTGGCTCGGCAATGGACTAGAAGTTCTAGTCCATTAGTGGTGGACTAGAACTGGTGGTTGGATTTGTAGGTAATAGCTAAGGGGTCCTGATTTTCTACTTGAGGTGATGAAAGTGTTGTCAAATCCAGTGTAGTAATGACTGTCCAATTCTGTAGACATACTAAGAAGCACTAAATGGTGCATTCTAAATGGATGAATTGTATGATATATGAATTATACCTCAATTAAGCTGTTATTTAAACAAAAAAAGGAAGGGTAGAGAGTAAGTCAAGACAGAAAAACAAAGCTAAAATTACACCTTTATGAATAAATGAGACCTGGCTTTAGTACCTGCTATGCAATCTCTAGGTCTCTGTCTTGTCTGGATGTCATTGGCTAAACACAGGAAATGCCCAAATTAAACTGGGCTATGTACTTCCAATTATGATTGCAGAACTTTAACAAAGCATACTTTACTTCTCAATATTCCCTTTGAAACATCCATGCAAATACAAAACAATAAAAAGCTTCCATAAGACAGAAAACCAGGAAACAGGGTTAACTCTTAGCCAGATAAAATAAGTACTTTCTATTACCACTTTCTACTGAAACATTATGGAAGAATACAGGAAAAATATGAGATGGTATACCACCATTCCCCTATGACAATCAAGGCAGCAAATTGGGCTGTTCTTTAGAAAGTGTTTTCTATGTAGAGTAGGAAACACTGAAGGCTGGAAATCAAGAGATCGTTGTAATACCCCAAGCAAGTGAGAATGCAAAGGGAAGAACCAAAGTGCACATTTTTGAGATATGATAGTTCCTCACATGTTATGGTTTAAGTAGGGAAAGGAATCGGTAATGCTCAAGGCATATAACCCACAATGGCCAAGTTTCTAACTTACAAAACTGTGGGACAGGCTTTAGGTATAACCCTGTGCACTCTCAGCCGCGGTGGCCACAAAGAGATACACCTTCTGCTTGACCAAAAATGAGGAAAGAGTAAAAGAGACTGTCTTGCAACATGGGTACCAACTCAAGTCACAGCAAAATAAAGCACCAAGTAGACTCCTGAAGTTCCTGACTCCATGCCCTAGCTCCCAGACAGCATTTCTAAACTTACCCTCGGCCAGAAAGAAACATGTCACCCAGAAGGGAAACACACAAGCCTGGCTGGATGGACCATTTGCTGACTAAAGAGCCCTTGAGCCTTGAATAAACATCAGGCGTAGTCAGCAAACAGCTGCCATGAGCCTTGGGAGAGACTCAATACTGTGCTGGTTTCAGGTCTGACCCAGCACAGTCCCAGTGGTTGTGGACACAGAGATACTTGTTTCAAGCCTCCTCCAGCTCCAGGCAGCTCAACACTGAGAGAAACACCGCATTTGTTTTGGGGGAAAGTCGGGAAGAGAAAAAAAGACTCTGCTTTGTAATCCAAGCGCTACAGAGAACAGCATGGAGGTTCCTCAAAAAACTAAAACTAGAGCTACCATAGGATCCAGCAATTCCCACTGCTACGTATATATCCAAAAGAAAGGAAATCAGGATAGCAAAGAGATGTCTGCACTCCCACATTTGTTGTGGCACTAATCACAATGGCCAAGATTTGGAAGCAACTTAACTATCCATCAACAGACAAATGGGTAAAGAAAACATGGTGGATATGCACAATGCAGTACTATTCAGCCATGAAAAGCAGTGAAATCCCATCATTTGCAACAATGTTTATGGAACTTGAGACACTATGTGAAGTGAAATAAGCCAGGCAAAGAAAGACAAACATCACATGTCTCACTCATTTCTGGGAACTAAAGGTTAAAACAATTGAACTCACTGAGATAGAAAGTAGAATGATGGTTACCAAAGACTGGGAAGGGTGGTGGGAGAGGGAGGCAGTGCTTATGGTTAATGGTACAAACACATAGTTAGATAGAGTGAGTAATATCTAGTATTTCATAGCACAACAAGGTTATTACATAAACAATAATTTATCATGCATTTTTAAATAATTAAGAGAATATAATTGGACTGTCTGCAACACATGGTAAGAAGTAAGTGCTTCAGGTGAGAGAGAACCCATTTACCCTGATGTGATCATTACGCATTGTATGCCTATATCAAAATATCGACTTTTAACAGATAAAAAGTAAGCAACTTCGGCAAACGAAAGCAATACATAAGCACAGGATAAAATTTAAAAAAGAAACATGAAGAAATATATTTTTAAAAATAGCAAAATGAACGTGGACTGATAAAAGATATGAGGTTTACAGTTGACCACAGACTCTACAAGAGGCCTTGTGAGACAAGTTAAAAAAGAAGACATTTTTCAACCACCTATCAATAGGAAGACCACCTGTTCTAGGAACGAGTCACTACTAGACAGCATAGTAGGATTTAATCTGGCTGGTATGCATCACAGATGGCAAACGTGAATAGTACAAGTGCAAGGTGGAAAACATCAATAAAAGAAGTGAATAGAAAATATCATGGAAATGTGTCTGTTTCTCTTAAATCTACTCTAAGAAAAGTAACAGGGCAAGCATACTGATAAAATACAACACTTCTCCCCCATGTTGGAAATCAATAAAGAATGCAGGGGACTATGTCAAAGAATGTCAAGAATGCAGAGGACTACCTGGTCAGGTCCATGGTTTTTCTCATCTCCAACTGTTTTCTGCCACATGAGAATAAAACTCCACTTTTATCAGATCTTTTGATGTTTCCCACATAAAAATTCCACACTTGATCTTAGGCGAAAGGCCGAGAAACGATCATAAAAATTCCATACTGTATTTACGCAATTGTCTCATTTTTCATATGTTTACTACCAATTCAATTTTTAATAACCTATGTGGTCCAAATAAAATGGGTCTCAGCACAATCCTCCAGTAATCTTTTCTTAACCAGTGATTTAATTGAAAATTTTAAAGAATCACTTCACATTTTCTTTTCCCCAATGCTTTTCCACTTACTCCACCTCAGTCTTCCACCTTTGTTTACTAGCTATGGTCACTGCTACTGCTAAGAGATGGTAATGGAGAAGCAATCAGTCTGTTTTGTCCTAACAGGAATACTAATGGTTCTGGGGAAAAAACAAAACAACAACAAAAATCCCTAACAAGGGATTAGTCAGGTTTTATATGTGCTATGGATTGAATTCTGTCCCCTCAAACTTCATATGTTGAAATTCTAACCCCAAGTTTGACTGTATTTGGAGACTGTATTTGGCCTTTAGGGAGATAATTAAGGTTAGATGAGGTCGTAAGAGTGGACTCCATCTGATAGGGATCCTGTCCTTACAAGAAGAAGAGATAGCAGAACTCTTTCTCTTCTAGTCTTACAGAAGAAAGGTCACATGAGCAAACAAAAAGAAGTTGGCTATTTATGAGCCAGGAAGGGAGGTCTTGCCAGAAACCAAACCTGGAACGTTCATCTTGAACTTCCAGCCTCCAGGACTGTGAGAAAATAAATTACTGATTAAGCCATTCATTGTGTGGTATTTCGTTACGGCAGCTGGAACAGATTAATATAATATGACCTATGGCTTCAGTCTACTCCTATGAAGCCTTTATTCCATTGTCAAACAAAATTAAAAATAGGCTATAGTTACTTTTTATGAATTACAGAATATATTATTAATTCTGCAACTAATAGGCTATAGTTAGATACTTTTTATGTATGCAGAATATATTATTAATTCTACAAAATAGCAACTTATGGAAATTTAATCAATCCACAATCAATTATGAGAATTTGTGTTTGTTGGATAAATACCCAGCATCTTCATTAAGTATCTTGAGGAAGCAGCTTGGAACACAATATAGAAATAACTTTATCAATTCCAAATAATAATTAGGTGACAAGGCTATTAATCAGAGCAAAAACCATTCTATGGACCATTCACAGGAGTATTTTACAGATTACATAAGAGGTTCATTTATTTAACTACATCAGCAAGTATTGCTTAAAAAACCAAGATAGAGAATGAATTTGTAAATACAGCCTTTTTTTTTTTTTTTTTTTTTTTGAGACGGAGTCTTGCTTTGCCGCCCAGGCTGAATGAAGTACAATAGCATGATCTTGGCTCACTACAACCTTTGCCTCCCGGGTTCAAGTGAGTGGCCTGCTCAGCCTCCCAAGTAGCTGGGATTACAGGTTCCCACTACTAAGCCAGGCTAATTTTTTTATTTTCAGTTGAGATGGAGTTTTATCACGTTGGTCAGGCTGGTCTCAAACTCCAGACCTCAGGTGATCTGCCCACCTCAGCCTCCCAAAGTGCAGGGATTACTGACATGAGCCACTGCACCCAGATTATGGCGTTTTCTTAACCTTCATATTGATAGCTTGCAATTAGGTGGGAATATTCATAAGTGTCTAGTAAAGCTACCAAGATGATCTTTTTAATCTGTGAGAATCCTCTACTGAGTCATAGGGTAATAATATACTAAAGCCACTAACAAATGGATCAAAGCTAAAAATCAAGGACAAGAGAAAATTTAAATAAAAAGATTATAGCTTAAAAAGGTAGCAATAATATTAGGACCTAGAATTTTCCTCTTTTAATTACATGCTTCTTTTGCCAAAGTTCTAGACACAATTTTGAAATAAAACGTTTATATAAGAACCAGAGGTAAAGAGGATGGCAATTTTTTAGAATGTGGTCAGCCACCAAAGCAAGAATTAAATTAGAAATGCAAAATTCAAATACAAATCCACCTAAAAATATGTAATTTTTTCAGTAACACTTTCTCCACTTTTTCACTGTTATAAATATAATCAAGAAAAAAGTTAAATAATATCCACAGTAGAACACATACTTCTGTTCAATTAACTGAAAATATTCCATGTAAATAATCTATATTTCCAACAAATCAGCCAAGATACTGAGTATAACATTCTCCTTTCTATATCAGAAGAATAAAATATTAGATATTTATCCATATCTACCAACAAGAATTAAATACACTAGGTTTAAGACTTCTCACACAATGTTTTAAAAAATCCATGTCAATAAAAAGTTAACATTCATATACTCAAGGGTGGATTACACAACCAAGGAAGAGAAATGACGGAACAGAGTTCCAAGACCTGAGATCTAAGCTCTCCTCAGTAACTAATTAGCTTTAAGTTTTTAGGTAAAACTAAAAACATCTTGGGCCTCAGTTTCTTCAATCTGCAAAATGAGGTGGTCAAATTACATGATCTCTAAAGCTGTGTCAGTTGGACAGTATGGAAAAGCAAATAGTTGTCAATGCCTAGAATATATTATACTACAAAAAGTGTGACTCTTTGAGGTGATATCAAACAAGACAATATAAAAAAAAATACTTCTCCCTAAATTTGGAAGTATATTTCTTACCCATCTAATCTCCAAGTTTATAGCTATGATCAAATAAAACCAGTACTTGGGAATTAATAGATTCACTGAAATCTCACCTGCTTGTTACTTATTTTTCTATAATATTTAAGTTGAGGAAGTGCCTCCACTGGGAAAATGCAGCATGCCTAATATAATTACTCTTTTAAATAAAATTAATGAACATTTAGCCAGGCATTGTGATAAGTGCTAAAGATGTAATGAAGAACAGGATAAGCACAGATCTTCCTAGTAACATTTACAGACTAACCAAACAGAAGCAAATGGGGAATTTCAGTACAATGGGACAAAGGTCAAGAAAAAAAAAAACTATAGCTTTATACTGTCAAAAAAGTAGAAAAATTCACCTTTTTGCCTCTTAAGGGAATAAATAATACTGGATCCTGGAATTAAATGTGTTCCATGAACAACAGTGCACTCAGGATCCTGTCTAATGTGGAAGCACAGCTAACACCAGCTTCTCTTTATTCTCTATCGCAAAACAGTAATTTAACATGTGGGCTCAACAGGGATTCTCTCTAGTCTGTGGGTCCCGTCTGAGAGTGCCGGCCTGCTCTAGATGTGACATGTTGTCCCTACTGTCTCAATGTGAATATCTTTGCTACTTCTCATTTCTTGAACAAAAGCTGTGATGCTTGTCTTTGTCCTTGCCTCTCATGGGGCCTTTCTGTCCAAATAGAAGTTTCTGACTATCCATCTCTCTGGTGGAAACTCTTTCAATACTGCTATGAATTTGCCTGTCTGGGACTTTGCATGTTCATTTATTCAGATACTAATCCCTGACTAGAGTCTTCTACTAGAACTAGAAAATCCTGGAAATCTCTTTCTCCATCACCCCGGACTATAACATCTCTCATCATGTGCATGCTGTCAACAAAATTACTCCAATCAGTCCTTTCCTTTGAATGTCTCAACAATTTTCTTAATTCAGACTCTCACCCTGTCTCACTATATGGCAAAAGCTTCTTAACTGGTCTTGCTGCCTCCAGTCTTCCCAACTCCAAACTACTTCCTTTCACCTCACTACCAAAATGATGCTTCCAAAACATAAATATAAGCATGCCACTCTCTTGTTCAAAACTCCTTTGTGATTCTCCATGCCACGTAGATGTGAATCCAGGATCCTCAAAATGACAAACAATGCTCTACTGGAGGAACCTAACCCCTCTGCCTGGAGCTCCATCCCTTGACATTCTCTATGTCATACGTTCATATTTTGTGATTGCCAAATCATGACAGCTTTTTTGCATTCATCAAACTGCTTCTCTACCAAGCCTTTCCTAGAACTTTGTTCCTTGCATGCTTGTTCTTTGCTCTTGACCTGGCTGGTATAAATATTGACCAGGGACATCTGCCTACATGGCAGCTGGTGCACACTTCTCATTATAGCTCTGACTTAAAATACTGAAATGATTGCATATGTGTCTGTCTTTCCTAAAGGCCAGGACCATGTCTTGTTCATTTTTAATGCCCACGGCATGTAACAGCATCTCAGACATAGTAGTTTCTCAGTAAATTCCACTAAGCTGAAGAAAATTTGGCCTTACAATGTCTTGTCAGAACTTATTACAAAAACATATCCCTAATCTGTGGAAACTGCTTACCTGGCATTCCTTAATAACAATGTGATGATGAACACTGAGTGCCAAATTGATTAGATTGAAGGATACAAAGTATTGATCGTGGGTGTGGCTGTGAGGATGCTGCCAAAGGAGATTAACATTTGAGTCAGTGCGCTGGGAAAGGCAGACCCACCCTTAATCTGGGTGGGTAGAAGATAATAGCTGCCAGCATGGCTAAAATATAAGCAGGCAGGAAAAATGTAAAAAGAGAGACTGGTTGAGCCTCCCAGCCTACATCTTTCTCCCATGCTGGATCCTTCCTCCCCTCAAACATTCGACTCCCGGTTCTTCAGTTTTGTAACTTGGACTGGCTCTCCTTGCTCCTCAGCCTGAAGATGGCCTATTGTGGGACCCTGTGACCGTTTGAAGAAATACTTAATAAACTCCCCTTTATATCTATTCCATTCATTCTGTCCCTCTAGAGAACCCTGACTAATACAGACCATCTCAATCCTCTTCCTTCCTGTAGTTTCTTATTATTACCATTCATTAGCTATTGTACCTGTAAGTATAGTCCAACTCCTAGTTGGACTTCATATTTTTATTATGCCACCAGTGCCAACAATGCAGCTGTGATGCAATCTCCACCCAATCCTTGTTTTCTAGAATTAACACTAACAGAACAAATTCATTTGGCAGATTTATGAAAACAATTACTGAATGCCCTCAGAGGTCCTTCTAATACTGCAAGACATCAGAATGGACTATCTGAAGAGCAATTCTACTTTCCATATAGTTTTTTGTCCTCTGATTTCAGATCTTATCTTCAATACTTATAGAGCTGTTCAGTCATAGTTCATGGGAATTACAGTATTGCAACCCATCAATAACCTAAGCCATCTTTCTAGCAAATAGATTCAATTCCCCCTTAGACAGTTGGTCAGTGTGGTATTTTTTATCACAACCTGTTTACACTGTGGAAGGAATAGTTGTCTTATGCAGTCTTAGAACTGGTCTGATCAGAAGTTCAATCCCATTAAATGATAAGGGAAAACTACTCACTAGCTCCCAAATTAAAGAGCTATGATTAAGAGTCATCTCTGGCTCTCATAATTTAACTGAACTACAGCAGTGAAAGCTTTCTATTCTGAAATGATAAAGATTTTAACTTGAAAGAAAATTCTAAGTACATTGCTCCTGTTGTCAGAATTGTGAAGTTGAGAAAAAGAAAAAAGAGAAATGCAATATCAATGCACAACCGAAGTTTCTGGCCAAAACATTCTGAGACAGCAAAACATGTATATTCTAAATTCCTTATTCAGGTGGCATAAATATAAATTGCATTTGTTTCTATCAAAAACAGCGAGAAATGCAAAGATTCAATGTTGAAAAGCAGTAGAATAAAATTCTAATGTTCCATCACTATACTTTTATTTTCTTGTTAAGAATGCTTTGTTTTAGGAGGCTTCTCTAATGCACAGTTGACCTTCAAAGGTAACCCTTATCTTTCTATCATCTCCCATCCATGTCTCACTCACCAATCTCAGGGATTATATGTGGTTTTACTCAAATATTCTCATCTTCGGCCGGGCGTGGTGGCTCAAGCCTGTAATCCCAGCACTTTGGGAGGCCGAGGCGGGTGGATCACGAGGTCAAGAGATCAAGACCATCCTGGTCAACATGGTGAAACCCCGTCTCTACTAAAAATACAAAAAATTAGCTGGGCATGGTGGCGCGTGCCTGTAATCCCAGCTACTCAGGAGGCTGGGGCAGGAGAATTGCCTGAACCCAGGAGGCGGAGGTTGTGGTGAGCCGAGATCGCGCCATTGCACTCCAGCCTGGGTAACGAGAGCGAAACTCCGTCTCAAAAAAAAAAAAAAAAATTCTCATCTTCATGCCATTGTTCTACCCATAACTAGCTAACTGCAGAACTACATATTTTTGTAAGACCAAATTTAAATATTGCATTTTTCTAGACACTGTCTAGACGTGCTGCCAGCATCACACCTTTCTCCCAGCACAAACAACAGAATTAGCTCTTCCTCCTTCTGTGTTCCTTTGCCAATGTTCACCTATATCTATAATCTGGTTCTTAATATTTCCACAGTTTTATTTTCCTTTATTCTCTAATTCCATGCCTACATATTTAACTTTTAAATGTTAAAATATAAAACATGGAGGTTGCGAAAATGGACTGCAGTGATCTCTTTCCTTACAACTAAGTATTACAGCCCCATATGCTCAGTTACGTGACAAAATAAATAGCTAAACCAAATAGGATAGCTTAAAGATCATAAATATTGTAACAACTTTAGGATTCAAAGATTAATTACCTTGCTTTCTGCTAACCAGCGATGTGGGTCATAATGTATATCAGGACCAGATGAAAAAACCTACAAAAGAGAAAAGAGTCTATTAGAAACACATTTTTTCTCTGACATAAACATATATAAATGAAATTCTTCACCACGGCATCAAAAATCTTAGTCCCCTAATTTAAGGATTAAAAAACCAAAAGTTTGCCCCAGGTATACAATCAGTTCCAAACCACCATTCATTTATATGACTCTTTATGTATGTAGTCATTGGTTCATGTATTAGCAATAATATTTTGATGAAAAGATCAACTGTCAAGCGCTATCATTGCTAGGATCTGTGGAGGCTGATTCTATGGAGTTCCATATAGCAATCACCTTCAATTAAAGCCAGTCTCCTTCATTTTTGTTTGTTTCTTTTCCTCAGTCTTTTTCTACATAATGTATTTCAAAAAAGGTTAGATGTGATTACATGGAAACAATTCGTTCTCTCACTTATCCTTCTTTAATACTAAAAGGGACATTTTGTCTCATCAATGGTGTCAATCGACAGAAACTCACCGACATGACTTCACACAAGTATTGCTTTGCATTTCAAAATAATAACAAAATGCTACAATAATAGTTCATCTACACTAGCTGCCTTGACTTCCTTCACGCCAATTCATTTATAAAATCCCTTGCATCTGGCTTTGTCTTATTACTAAAGTACAACTGTATTCAAAGTTGGCAATGACTTTATAATTGCAAATACAGAAGTTTTTTCTCAGTTCGTGCTTTCGTTGAACTCTGTGTTACGAATAATATTTTTGAAGACCTCTTTCTCAAATTTGCCTGTTTAAAAATATCCTATCCCTCTACGTAGAGATGTCTATTCCTTTTCTCAAAAACTTCCATACCTCCTGAGCTATGTGCACACTGCTTCTTTGTCAGGAATATTAACTCATTCAGACAAATGCTGAAAGCATATTGAGTCTCTACCACATACCACACACATTAATATTGTATTCTTTTATTTTTCGAGACACAGTATCACTCTGTTGCCCAGGCTGGATTGCAGTGGCGAGATCTTGGCTCACGGCAACCTCTAACTCCCGAGTTCAAGCGGTTCTCCGGCCTCAGCCTCTAGAGTAGCTGGGATTATAGGCACACACCACCACATCTGGCTAATTTTTATATTCTTAGTAGAGATGGGGTTTCATCATGTTGGCCAGGCTGGTCTCGAACTCTTGACCTCATGATTCACCTGCCTTGGCCTCCTAAAGTTCTGGGATTACAGGCAAGAGCCAATACGCCCAGTGAATATTGTATTCTTATATTCAGTTTTCCCTCATCCACCTTTCTCTCTATCTAAATCTCACCCAATCCTCATGTCCTCCCTGCCTCTTCAATGAAATTTTCCCTAATCACCCTAGTTCACAGTATATTCTTCCTCTTCCAACTCTCTATTGTGTTGCTGAATATTTGCAAACATCCATTTAATACTGATTAGAATATACTTTAATTATTTTCTTTTTCATTCATGTATATCATACATGCCAATTAAATCTTCTGTGGCCTAAGATATTAATGTTTAATATCACAGTAAAAGATAACTGGATATAAGTACAGTAATGTTCATATGTTATTATTTGCTTTACAGATTTATCTATAGCCTCATGTTTAAGAAGATAGCCTTAACCAATTAACAAATGGTGAGTTTTCAGCACCGTGTCTGGCATAGAGAACATAATACACCGCTGCTACTGCATATCAAGATGTCACTATCAATAAATAGGCTTCAAGGTCTATTATAAGAGCACTATAACAGGCATTTGTCCTTAAAAATATAAAGAAAGAGAAGCCATATGTATTTGTGAACATACTACAAAAATAGGCACTACAAAATAATGATAGGCAACATTAATTGAGTATCTACTAAGTGCAAGATATGTGACCCTATAATATGTACCTTCTGGCTGGGTGCGGTGGCTCATGCCTGTAATCCCAGCACTTTGGGAAGTCAAGGGGGGGTGGATCACAAGGTCAGGAGATCAAGACCATCCTGGCCAACATGGTGAAATTCCAACTCTACTAAAAATACAAAAATTAGCCAGGTATGGTGGTGGGTGCCTGTAAAAATCCCAGCTACTCGGGAGGCTGAGGCAGGAGAATCGCTTGAGCCTGGAAGGCAAAGTACAGTGAACCAAGATCACACCACTGAATGTTAGCCTGGCGACAGAGTGAGACTTCATCTCAAAAAAATATACATACATACATATATATATATATATATATATATATATATATATATATGCACCCTCTATATCTTATCTTACTTTATCTTCTCAATGAGTGAACTTATAATTGAGGACATGGGCCTAGAGCGGTGGCTCACACCTGTAATCCCAGCACTCTGGGAGGCTGAGGCAAGCGGATTGCCTGGGATCGGGAGTTCGAGACCAGCCTGACCAACATGCAGAAACCCTGTCTCTACTAAAAATACAAAAATAGCTGGGCATGGTGGTGCATGTCTGTAATCCCAGCTACTCAGGAGGCTGAGGCAGGAGATTTGCTTGAACCTGGGAGGCAGAGGTTGAGGTGAGCCGAGATCTTGCCATTCCACTCCAGCCTGGGCAATAAGAGCAAAACTCTGTCTCAAATAATAATAATAATAAATAATTGGGGACATGAATTCTTAGAGACAAAAGAGTTTACATAACTTATTCAAGGTCATATATTAGAAATTCGCAATGACTTCCAATGTGAATCTATACCTGTCTTGATCCAAAGCTCATCCTCTTCACACTCTAAAACTGAATGAATACTCAGACAAAGTGTTATGGAAAGAGAGAAACTAAAATAAGTGCAGTGCAGAGCTAATCTATTTACTTGAACTCTTGAATTATCAAAATACTGGCCTATGAGAATGATACATCTTTAATTCAGACACTTTTCTAATTGTTTCATAATTGTAGTGATGTATGTCTATATTTCATTGTCAAACACATGCATTAACTAAAGTGGAATAAGTAACAAATACAGTCACTTGAAAAAGAAAAATGTAATTAAAAATAACATCAACATTGTCCAGGACTTTTCTCAAACTCATTTATTACATATCGATTTTCCAATCTATTCCATAGCACTGTTACTCTCTCTACATACAATGGCTGAAAATCTCATCAGCAATATTTCAGGAATCAAGAAATGACTAAATGGAATTATTCCTTTTCTGAAAACATTTTAGATTCTTCCACAGTCTCTCAGAACTATAAAGCAAATAATAAATTTTATCTTTACCACACCCCTGGGTGGTTTCTTATGTTTCTTGAATGTTATATTCTTAAGCATTTCATTTTTTTCCCCAGGTTTATAGCAACAAAATAACAGAAGTTACTAATGAAGAGTCCCACAAAGAAAAAATAGTTGACTCTTTAAAAAATAATAGAATTTCTTTTCTTTTAGATTTACTTTCCACCCAAAACTTGGATTGAATTAGCCTTTCTCTAGGGGAAGAAATGTAAAACCCATTACCACAGTCACTCTATGTCTGAAAGCCTATAAAAAATTGGATGCTTTTTGGAATATTTTAGAAGGATAATTTGTGGTTCATAAAGAAATAAAATATTTAAACAATCTGCTATCTGCACATCATGTTTTGCCTGCAATTGCCCATAACAAGGTGAGTATATATATGCATTTATGTGTGTGCCTATAAATATATATGTGTGTGTGTGTGTGTATATATATATATATATGTATGTATATCTTATAACATGATCCAAATGTTTTCATTTTAACTTTCCACATGATTGAAAACAAACCACCCTGTTACAAACATTTAAATATAGAATAAATATTGCACTGCTAATATATACTTCTAGATAAAAATTAGGATTTTCAAAGCTACACATTCATCAAATTAATGCAAATATGACAAGTTTTAAATTTAAAAAGCAGCATTAGACAGGAAAAAAAATAAGTCAGAATTATAATGGGCCCTACAATAGCTCTAAAAAAGTTAGTTTTTCCCCTAAAGCCAATTACTTCTCATATTAGATTCATACTTTTTCAAGCTAATACCTGAACTTAAAAATATATATAAATGGGAATACATATTGTAAAAATTCCATCAACTCTACCAAAGTCTATTTGTTAAAATATTTCCATTAAAGTCAAAATCTAAAAAAGCCTTGACTTCAAGAGAATTATATTTTCTCTTAAACACAATTTATGAGAGATAAGAAGGCAGAGAGAAATAGCAAGAAAAAAAGAGGGGAACACAGTAGCATGAGAAAGGAAGGTCATTTTAGAAGAGGAAAAAGACAAATAAATGTCAAAATAAATCGTAGAAACTCCTGAAAAATAAAAAGCATTTCAGCATAATATCAAAATGTGAGTGCCATCATATCAAATGCAGTAGAGGGGTAAATGGTGCTCAGCTGTAATGTATTATGGTTACACATATTAAAGCAATGTAATGCCATCTGTATGTAAAATAGCAGCAAAACCCATAGTTGACAGAAGTGCTTACCTTCAAGGAATTCAGAGCATCCATGATCACCTCTGTTTTTATTTATCATTTTAATATGACTATACACTGGGTAGCAGTATTCCATTTGTTAAAATTAAAAAAAAAAAACTAAATTAAATACAATTTGTTTAAATTAAATAGTGGTTGCTAATTTAGGTTCCAGAGTTAGACTCCATAGGCTTGAAGTCCTAGTTTTGCATTTAACCAGATGTACAGCCAAGGGCAAGTTACTCATACCATCCAAACCTCCCTTTCTCTTAAGTGGATTTAATCTGAGTAACTAAAATATAGGGTTGTTTCAGAGGATAATGGAGACACTAAGGTATCATGTATACTACAGTACCTATACTATAGCACTCAATAGATGTTAGCCAGTAATATACTAACAACAACAAAAATAGCTTGTCATAGCGAAAAGCTCAAATTCTAGGCCTCTTGACTCCAAGGGCTATCTCTCTTATAAGACCTTTTTTTTTCTTTACAGAGACAATGGAATAACACCACTCATTCTCTCACCATGACTGTGCAATAGATCCAGTGCCTTGTTCTAAAAAAATGCAAAATGTTGTTTCATAAAACTTTCCATAATAATAATCTGACTACCAGATATTAAAATCCTATTATAATTATATATTAGGAAACTAACAGAAAATATAAGGTGCAATGAGAATTCAGGATTACTTTTAATTTTTCCATGGAGTCCTTGGAGAATGTTTTACAAGCTGCATCAATTTCCTTTCCTATCACGTCAAGGATGGATTCCTGTTCAGTCTCCAAGCAAAGAAGTTGATCCTTGAGCTGCAATCTGGCCTCTTCGATCCTCCTTAAGTGCTCTTCTTCAATGCTTATATGTTTTTCCTAAGGCATTGACAAGAAATTAAACAAGTTGATTAGTATTAAGTGGAAGCAAGGAATACTCGCTTCAACAAACTAAAAGAAGTGGATTAGAAAAGAAATCTGACTCCATCAGTCCCGTTACTTTACTAAAATAAAACTTTAATCTACTCATTAACTGAGGCAAAATTACAGAGTTCCGTAGTAGGGCAGTTTGGGAACTGGTGAGCAGATAGTCGACAAACAAAATCATAACAATTCTCTAACAAAAAGAAAAAAAGAAGTAGAAAAGAGAATCCTTTCCCTAATGAATGAGAGATTAAAACCTGATGTCAGACACTGACTTCCAGCTTTCACCGAACATTAGTAAAACACCAGAAAATATAAACTGCTAAATACGATGTTAGTTTCTTCATTTGAGGAAAAAAATAAGTGTTACCACCACTATCTCATCAAAACATAGTTTTAGGAAAGGTCTAAGTTTTCACATGCAATCATACCACATAAATGCTTTTGAGTCATGAAAATTTGAAAGAAAGATGGAGGTACTTTTCATCTTGTCATTATTTACTTAATGAAAAGGGGTTTCTAAGGAGCCCTTTAAGAGATTACAAGGACTTGGGAGCCCACTCTAGGTAAAAACAATTCTAAATCATTATGATTGTACAGTTCCTTGACTAGAGAAATTCCAAATGCATATGGCTTGTAATAAAATAACAAAGTCACTAGAATTGTATGTCTAAATGGTGGACCAAAGCCATGACAGCTGGCTATGACACCTTCAGTCATCACACTGTAACCTAATCATCTTCATCTGGCCTCTTAAATACGACAAAACCAGAGAAATTATGTGAGCAACAAACCCAACCTGAATTGAAAAGAAAACAAAGAAATCCACTCATTAAGAATTATGAAACGCAGAATGATATTTTACTAAAAGAAACATAAATGATATTTCCCTTCAATTCAACTTACTTTAAAAATAAATGAAACATCCTCTGCCAGGAAGGACAGACCCTTTCATAATCTATCTTCTGTACTTCTCTCTTGCCTCATCTTCCTCCCTTCCACTCTCTCAGAATTTGATGACTTACAGCAACTTACATCTGCCTACATATGTCTCCCCAGACCACATCTGACTTGTACAACTTGGCTTGAAGTTGTGCTACTTCAAAATGGGGCTGGTAGCCAAGAGACATTTATCTTGAGGAGTTTGCCTTAGTTCATCATCCGGGTCTGGATCTCAGCTTTGTAAACCTAGGAACTGAAGTTTATTTTTGGTACTCAGAGTGGTACTTTCAGCAGCAGAGTAACAATAAGCTCGCAAGAGATCAATGTGTATGAACTAGAAAGCCACTTAATTAACTACATTCGTTTACAATGAGAACCATGACTACCATGTGAATCAGAATGTCCATGTCAGCATAACCAGTACAGTTTCTCTCTATAGACAGATCTAGATGGGAAGGCAAACTATAATCAGACTATTGGTTAATGAACAGGAAATTAGAGCAAAGGGAGTTTCTTTTATGAAACAATGTTTAAACAGCATCGGGCTAATCAAAGTCCAATATGCTCACCATGCATCAGGAATTTATGAACCACAGTAACAGGGGTGCTCCATTCTTCTAGGCAGTGTTTGCATGGAGGGTGCTGAGGTACGTCTCCCTTTCTTCTTTTTCCACATTGAGGTTCTGTCCAAACTTTCCCAACCAATTGATATTAATACATCATTCTTTAGATTTACTGATATTTTCCCAAGTCTTGCTAACATTTAGGAGTTTTTTAAAAAATTAACATCCCAGCTCTGAAAAGTATTTGACAACTGTATCATTTACTCATTAGAAAGCAACCTTATTACTAAGTCTCTAGGTGATACTTGCCTCCCTACTGTTCCTATGTATCTACCACCTATATCTTCTTATCTTTCTAAGTTTATCCTTTAAGATGCTGTGTACTTTCTTCCTGAACTCCGAAAGCAAATCATTCCCATTGCATGTTAGGTATATCATAATTTTTAAATTTTTTTTTTCAAAATGTAATATAATTATTTGCTTGTATACCAAATCTCCCCCAATAAACTGCTAATTTTGTGAGTCCACAAAACACATTTTTAATCATTTTAAAACTCCCCCACTTTGTTGAATAGATGATTTAAACATTTTTTGAAGACTCAAATTCAATATGCCAAATATGATTTCATCAATTATTATGCAAAGCTTATAACCTCAGAAGTTACTGAGGTGTGCTAGGAGGTTTCTTCCACACATACATAAGGCCTCCTGATGGTGCAGTATTTTCACGGTCTGATATTAACAAAGAAAATAAATACCCTATCGGGCTACTGACATATTCGAAGACTGCCCATATTTTACATCTAAGCAATTCAAAATAATGTTATAGTTGATCTTTCTTTTCTCATTTCCCTCATAGCCATCTCTCTTTCCTCCACTACTACTTTTCTGTGGTTTTCATTTCTTTTCTCTTATAAGAAGAAGACAGAACTATTTCAATCTTTCGATATTCTTGAGAATGTTGATATTGTCAGAAAAACCTCTGTAAGTTCAGTCTCTTTAGAAAACATAGAAAACTTCATTGTCCATTTACTGTCCTCTGTGGGAGAGTTGCATGCTATATCCAAGCTCTCTTTGGGTAAAAACTATAGGACTATGGGTTCACATGACCTTAGAGATCAGTAAGTTCAACTACTTGCTCCTTCAGGATTCCCTTATTTGACATTTTTGACAAATCAGCCATCCAACCTCTAAATGAACATCTCAAGTGTCAAGGAACAGAGTACCTGACAAAGCTGTGAACTCTCTCCATCAGTGTCCGAACTATATGCAACAATTAAAGTAAACAAATCTTCCACCCCAACTAAGCCTTCTAACCTTCCAGGTGAAAGTTTCTGTTCTTTTCTCCTATATTTTATTTGATTAGGTTTCAGACACATAGTGGTCTCCATTTTCTGCTTGTACTCCAAGATCCTAAATCTAAGAGTTAAGTGAGCTCTTCTATACCACACTTCAGCAATTGTAATTTCATTTTCATTCATTACCTCATTCAACAAATATTTACCTAAAGCCTAGTCTAGACAAGGCATTCTTGTGTGCACTAGAAATGGAGTAAGTGATTGCTTCTTGACCTTTTGGCTAAGATCAAGTGTGGAGATAGAGTAAATGACACAGACAGGCAGATTCCTACTCTCATAGAGTCAACAAATATTTCCATGAAATGTCATTACTTTTGTACCATTCTTCTGGTTTGGGCATATTTATTTGAAGAATAATTACGGTACCCAATGAATTAGTGCTTTCTCCCAGTTTCATGTTTTAGAAATAGATGTGCTGACTAAGTAAACACAGCTAGTTCTGAAGGAGGGGTGGGACCAGAAATTGGCCAAAGTTAATCCAAGTGTCCTGTTAGATTTAGAGGCATTCAAATAAGTAAGGGCAGATGATAATATTTAGGCATTATTAAGGCTATTCTCTGGTCTTCTGGTCAATTCAGAGGGGACAAATATCCCCTGATTCTACAAGATTAACAAAAAGCTACCACATTTCTAGAGAACCAGAGGCAAAATGTGTTATTTTAGACAATGCTTAGAAATACAGAAGACAAAGTCTAACTTCAGTGTTTCAGGGTGAATGGACACAGATGCCTGGAGCTTAGGGAATGTACATAACTTCTTTTGGAGAGCAGAAAGGCAGGCAGATTAAGCTGACTACAGCAGTCTATGAGATCCAAGAAGAAGGATACCCTAGACAATGGCTGAGTCTGAGAAAGAAACTCAGAGAATAAACCAACCCCTATTTTTACCTTTTAAGTAACTAAAGCTCAGACAAAGTAACTTGACTGAAGTGAAAGAACCTATTAAATACAACCCCATAACCTGATCCCCTGACTAGTATTCTCTCTTAAAATGCTAGAAAGGCCAAGGCTTTAACATTAGAATTTAGAAAAACATTGTGAAAAATTCAGAAAAGTTTTCAGCAGGTTATGTGGGGACTAATGTAGTCCTAAAGTAAAAAGAAGGAATCAAAAATTAAATTCTGAATGAGCCTTATCATAAACGAAAATATATGACACATTGACATATTCAGAATGGAACACAATCAAAAGCACATTGAACATGCATAATATCCCAGACTTTTAGGGGCTATCCATCTATGCTGAAGAAGTACCTGTGTATACACAAAATCTGCTTTAGTCCAATTTTCAAAAGTGTGCTAGTCACACACTAAACAAGGTATAGTTCCATCGTCAAGACAGCAAAGGTTTTATGAAGCCTCTATTTTAGGACAAGAAAGGCTCATATTGTTGACACTTAAGTATATTTTAGGACAAGAAAGGCTTATATTATTGACACTTAAGTATAAAGAAAACATAAAACTGCTGACAATCTCATGATAAACACACACACACACTGCTGAGTGGTTTGATAAACTGATCTATAATTCAAAAAATAAGAAATGCTGTTGTATTTATAGATTTATGTTTCAGCATGCTCTTTACAACTGAGAGCATTCACTTTCCTAGAGGCACTAAAGATCATAAGGAGATAGATCTTATCAGAAATATAAAAACTTCAATAAAACAAGAGCATGTCCAAAATAGTGTCTCTTTGGTAAAAGCTTATGAGATTCCTTCAATGTCTTAAGAGTTCCAGAAATGCCACTTTATTTACAATATGGCTATTATGTGAAATAAAAACAGTTCATTAAAAACCTTAAACAGAAATATGATGTTAAATAAAGTACACTGATATGACTAAATAAGTCATTAATTTACAAAGGTAATGGTTTTCCTTCCCTGAAAACTACTTGAGTAAGCAAGTATGACAATATTTCAGTCCCAAGGCCATCTTAACATACATCAACAAAGGGTAGGGGAAGATAGGATAAAAGGTAGAGAAAGAGAGAAATCAAATAATATTAAAGGCTGAAATTAAAACTAATGGAATTTAAGCAAAGTTACTGCAAATACAGCTTGTTAAAACTACTGACATGCACACATCCCCAAAAAATTTTTGAGGAAGAGTATTTTCGTACCTTAAGATAACTGTTACACCTAAGCTTTAAATCCAGGACACCAATATTACAAGGCAAATTATGAAGCTATCCTGAACAAAAATTGGATCTATCTGGAAGCCATTTATCTGACTCTCTAAAGAAGGCTGACATTCTTACACCAACAGTTGACTCAGCTGCAAAGAAATTAGCATACAACACGAAATGTGAACCAGGGCAGAAACTACATACAAGAGTAACTAAAAGAGAAGATATCTGCAATGGATTTTATAGGAAACGTGGAAAGAATTTAAGCTCGAAAATTACACATAACAGTTTCAACTGTCTTATAAAATGACAAAAAAAAAACCAAATAATACATCAAGTGCTGGTCACATCATAACCACTTTTTTCAAGCTTATTTCTTAAGAGTAGATTTTTACATAATGGAGACCTCCTTAAACTCAAAAGTTGGCTATATGAAATACTTAGACAAATATCAAAAAATAAGACAAAGCAAAAGTAACTCTAAACTCAAGAGTTCAGATGAATTTCAAAAATCTCCATGGATTCATCCAATGTGTATCATTTGCCCTCTGGGGAACTCTTCTCAGGAATACACAGGCAAAGGAAGGGGAATTTCTAATTCAATATAAAAGACTAGTAACACACCTCTCCTTCTGCATCCACATGGATGTTATAACAATGAAAGATTATCTGAGTTCTTACACAAGAATATTAGGTGCCCCTTCTCTGTGCTACCATAAGAAGTTATGATTAATAGTGTTTTAAGAGCATGTAAGAGCCTTAGTAAAACAAGAGAACTAATGGAAAAAAGAAATGGCAAATGGAAACACTGGCTATAAGATTTGATGAAGGTTAAAACTTGAGTATGAAAGGCATTGCAATCTATAACCTCTTTATAAAATTTCTGCTATGCCACTCACTACTCTGTGTGTCTTCTATGCCTGTCTCCCCATCAGACTGCATTCCTCTAATGTGAAAATCTTATCCTTCTTTATTTAAATATTCCAGCCCCTACTAGGCTGTCTCACATAGCAGTCATTTGATCAATCTTGTTGGGACATGTATCAGCTTTTATGTTGTACTCATTGACAAGCATTTTTTGAGCATATTAAATGTGGCAAGTATAGAACCAACAATACAACAATTTTTAAAAGTCCTAAGAAATTTTTAATCTCTGAACTCAAATAACGTTTTGTCCCACAGTAAGCTAGTTTTCTTTTGTTGCCACAGTTAATGATTTAATCCACGGAGGGCAATCATCTTGTCAGTAGCAGGCTATCGTAACCATCAAGACGGTATCACAATAATGAGCACCCTGGAAGTGGTAAGAAGTAATCAGATGCAGACTCAATTTTAAAGTAGATTCCATAAGATTTGCTGATGAACTAAATATGTTTCCATGTGTGAGACAATGAGCTGGTTCTTTACATGTATTTAACAGGCAAAGGAACACTGTAAATCCTTCTCTAAGATTGGCTTCTAAAACAAAAATGCTACTATTTGTGGGTTGGATACACTCTCTTCCTTCTCCTCTGATAAGCAGAGGAGTGCTTTATGCTATTTCCTTCAAAGGAGGGGAAGAAGTTATGATTAACATTGTGTTAAGAGTATGCAAGAGCCTCAGTAAAACAATGGACCTAACAGAGAAAAGGGATGGTGTATCGAAACACTGGCTATAAGATTTGATGCAGATAAAAACTTTAATGTGAAAGACTTTCCAACGTATAACCTGGTCTTAGGCAAGCTTACAAAAGTTTGTTTCCATAAACCAGAATCAAAAAAATGAAAATTCTAATTCAAACTTTTAACCCCATTAAAAAAAATTATTCTGCCTCAGGCTTTTCAGTATCTTTTTCTAGGAAAGTATTGAGCAATACAAAGACAATTAGCAGCATAATCAAAAGGTGTTAGGATATATATTGGACACATTCCTAGAAATTAATATTCAAAGCTAAAATAAAAATACCTTCTAAATGATGCTTTATGCATTCTTTAAGGTTTTTACTTATTACACATTTCTCTCAAGACAAATGCCTGGAAATAGAAATAACATGCAATATTTAAAAATCAGCACTTTTTGACCCATTTCTATTTCTGAAACAAAATATGGACAAGGGAACAAACTGGAAATTAGAGTTTCAAATTATGCATTTGGAACAAACACTGTTTAATTTTCAAAAGAATAAAATTATCATTCATCTTGAGAGAAGTATTTATAAGCTTACAGTTTCTTTTTTTATTTAATTGTATTTGGGCTCTGGGGTACATGGGCACATCCTGCATCCTGCAGTACTGTTGCATAGGTACACACATGCCATGGTGGTTTGCTGTCTCCTTCCCCCCCTCCCCCATTGCCTACATCAGGCATTTCTCCAATTGCTACCCTCCCCATCCTCACTGACCCCCCTCACTGTCCCTTCCCTCCCCTCCAAGCCCCCACCTAGCCCAGTCAATGTTGTTCCCTTCCCTGTGCCCAAGTGTTCTCATTGTTCATCACCTGCTTATGAATGAAAACATGCAGTGTTTGTTTTTCTGTTCTTGTGTCAGTTTGCTGAGAATGATGGTTTCTACATTCATCCATGTCTCTACAAAGGACATGAACTAATCATTTTTTATGGCTGCGTAGTATTCCATGGTGTATATGTGCCACATTTTTTTGTCCAGTCAATCATCGATGGGGATTTGGGTTGGTTCTAGGTCTTTGCTATTGTAAACAGTGCTGCAATGAACATACGTGTGTGTGTGTCTTTATGACAGACAATTTATAATCCTTTGAGTATACACCCAGTAATGGCATTGCTGGGTCAAATGGAATTTCTATTTCTACATCCTTGAGGAATCACCACACTGTCTTCCATAATGGTTGAACTAATTTACACTCCCATTAACAATGTAAAAGTGTTCCTTTTTCTCCACATCCTTTCCAGCATCTGTTGTCTCCATATTTTTTAATGATCACCATTCTAACTGGCATGAGATGGTATCTCAATGCGGTTTTGATTTGTATTTCTCTAATGACCAGTGATGATGAGCATTTTCCCATGTTTGTCGGCCACATATTTGTCCTCTTCTGAAAAGTGTCTGTTCATATCCTTCGCCTACTTTTGAATGGGTTTGTTTTTTTTCTTGTAAATCTGCTTTAGTTCTTTGCAGATTCTGGATCTTAGCCCTTTGTCTGATGGGTAGATTGCAAAAATGTTTTCCCATGCTATTGGCCGCTGGTTTACTCTAGATTGTTTTTTTTTTTTTGCTGTGCAGAAGCTCTTAAGTTTAATTAGGTCCCATTTGTCTATTTTTGCTTTTGTTGCCATTGCTTTTGGTGTTTTAGTCATGAAGTCCTTGCCTGTGCCTATGTCCTGAATTGTTTTGCCTAGGTTTTCTTCTAGGGTTTTTATGGTATTAGTTGTTGTGTTTAAATCCTTAATCCATCTGCAGTTAATTTTTGTATAAAGTGTAAGGAAGGGGTCCAGTTTCAGCTTCCCACTTACGGCTAACCAGTTTTCCCAACACCGCTTATTAAACAGGGAATCCTTTCCCCATTGTTTGTTTTTGTCTAGTTTATCAAAGATCAGATGGTTTTAGATGTGTGGCATTGCTTCTGAGGACTCTATTCTGTTCCATTGGTACCAGTACCATGCTGTTTTGATTATGGTAGCCTTGTGGTATAGTTTGAAGTCAGGTAGCGTGATGCCTCCAGCTTTGTCCTTTTTGCTTAGGATTGTCATGGCTCTGCAGGCTCTCTTTTGGTTCCATATGAAGTTTAAAGTGGTTTTTTTCCAGTTCTGTGAAGGTCACTGGTAGCTTGATGGGGATAGCACTGAATCTATAAATTACTTTGGGCAGTATGGCCATTTTCATGATATTGATTCTTCCTAACCATGAGCATGGAATGTTTTTCCATTTGTTTGTGTCCTCTCTTATTTCCTTGATCAGTGGTTTGAAGTTCTCCTTGAAGAGTTCTTTTACCTCCTGTGTTATTAGTTGTATTCCTAGGTATTTTATTCTCTTTGTAGCAATTGTAAATGGGAGTTCACTCATTATTTGGTTCTCTGTTTGTCTGTTATTGGTGTATAGGAATGCTTGTGATTTCTGCACATTGATTTTGTATCCTGCGACTTTGCCGAAGTCACTTATCAGCTTAAGGGGGTTTTGGGCTGAGATGATGGGGTCTTCTAAATATACAATCATGTCATCTGCAAATAGAGACAGTTTGACTTCTTCTTTTCCTAATTGAATGCCCTTTATTTCTTTTTCTTGCCTAACTGCTGTGGCTAGAACTTACAATACTATATTGAATAGGAGCGGTGAGAGACGGCATTCTTGTCTAGTGACAGTATTTAAAGGAAATGCTTCTAAATTTTGCCCATTCAGTATGATATTGGCTGTAGGTTTGTCATAAATAGCTCTTATTATTTTGAGATACGTTCCATTGATATCTAGTTTATTGTGAGTTTTTATCATAAAGGCCTGTTGAATTTTGTCAAAGGTCTTCTCTGCATCTATTGAGATAATCATGTGGTTTTTGTCCCTGGTTCTGTTTATGAGGTGAATTACATTTAGAGATTTACGTGTGTTGAACAAGCCTTGCATCCCCAAGCTGAAGACTACTTGATCGTGGTGGATAAGCTTTTTGATGTGCTGTTGGATTCTGCTTGCCAGTATTTCATTGAAGATTTCTGCATGGATACTGGCCTGTAGTTTTCTTTTTTAGTTGTGTCTCTGCCAGATTTTGGTATCAGGATGACGTTGGTCTCATAGAGTTAGGGAGGATTCCCTCTTTTTGCACTGTTTGGAATAGTTTCAACAGCAATGGTACCAGCTCCTCTTTGTATGTCTGGTAGAATTCAGCTCTGCACCCGTCTGGTCCTGGACTTTTTTTGGTTGGTAGGCTATTAATTGCTGCCTCGACTTCAGACCTTGTTATTGGTCTATTCAGGGTTTCAACTTCTTCTTGGCTTAGTCTTGGGAGTGTACAAGTGTCCAGGAATTTATCCATTTCTTCCAGATTTACTGGTTTATGTGCTTATGAAGCTTAGTTTGGCTGGATATGAAATTCTGGGTTGAAAGCTCTTTTCTTTAAGGATACTTAATACTGGCCCCCACTCTCTTCTAGCTTTCAAGGTTTCTGCCAAGAGATCCGCTGTGAGTCTGATGGTCTTTCCTTTGTGGGTGACTCAACCTTTCTCTCTGGCTGCCTACCCTTAGGATTTTTTCCTTCATTTCAACCCTGGTGAATCTGACAATGATGTGCCTTGGGGTTGCTCTTCTTGAGGAATATCTTTGTGGGGTTCTCTGTATTTCTTGGATTTGAATGTTGGCCTGCCTTGTTAGGTTGGGAAAGTTCTCTTGTATAATATCTTGAAGGGTGTTTTCCAACTTGAATTCATTCTCCCTATATTCAGGTATGCCGATCAAGCGTAGATTAGGTCTTTTCATATAATCCCAAAGTTCTTGGAGGCTTTGTTCATTTCTTTTCACTCTTTTTTCTCTAATCTTGCCTTCTCATTTTATTTCATTGATTTGATCTTCTAGCTCTGATATCCTTTCTTCTGCTTGATCGATTTGGCTGTTGAAACGTGTACGCCTCACAAAGTTCTCGTGCTGTGTTTTTCAGCTCCATCAAGTCGTTTATGTTCTTCTCTAAGCTTGTTATTCTAGTTAGCATTTCATCCAACCTTTTTTCAAGGTTCTTAGTTTCTTTGTATTAGGTGAGAACACGATCTTTTAACTCAGAGAAGTTTGTTATAACCCACCTTCTGAAGTCTGCTTCTGTCAATTCGTCAAATTCATTCTCTTTTTTTGTTCCCTTGATAGTGAAGAGTTGTGATCCCAGGGAGAAGAAAAGGTGTTCTGTTCTTTGATGGTTTCATCCTTTTGCACTGTTTTTTCCCATCTTCATGGATTTATTTCCCTTTAATCTTTGAAACTGGTGATTTCAGGAGGAGTCTCTGAGTGGACTTTTTTCTGTTGAGGTTGGAGCTGTATCTTTTTTGGCCTGTAGAGGGCATTGCTGGGCTCTCGGGTTCAGTCAGGTTGTTGGGTGGGTGGTCCTTCCCTGGAGTTTGTTTGCAGGTGAGATTGGTCCCGCCTTCCCAATGGCATCTCCCCTTCCCCACCTAGATCTTCCTGGTTGGGGTGAAGCTGGTATGTTTACTGCCAAGCTCTCTAGCAAGGGCTTCAGTTTGAATTCTGTGAAGGTGGGGCCTACCAGACCTTACGATCTGTTTCCCTGCTTTCAACTCTGCCTCCCTCTGTGGGACTGTCTGTCTCATTGGCATTAGTCCAAACTCCTGCCCAGGTTCCTGTGACAACTTGCCATGCCCAGAGGTAGTGGCTACTCAGATTTGCATCGACTACTCACAGTGCCCCACCATCTGGCAGGGCTCTCGTGGACCGTGGGTTGCAGGAGGAATGAGGTAAGCACAGAATGTGAATCAGAGCACGGAGGGGGTTAGGCCCCCAACCCTCCAAGCCGGCTGCATGTTTCAGGTGGGGACGTGTCCCGCCTTGATGTCTCCCCCTGGGCGGCTCTCGCCCTGCAGCTCCTTCCCTGGGCCTATTTTCAATGCCCTGTCAGTCCCACAGAAATAAATCTGGCACATCATTTGGAATTGTGAAGTCCTCTAGCCCTCTGTGTCTCATTCACTGGGAGCTGCATTCCCCTGATGGCTTTTCTTGGCCATCTTGGCACCCCCCCCCCCCCCTCACAGTGTCTTTAATAACCATCAAGATTTCTTCCTCTCTTTTTTTTTTCTTAAAGGATACTGAAACTTGCATTTATTCTTATGAAAGAATATTTTTAAGCTTAAAAATGAACGTCCAAATAAAATAACATGTATATACCAAGCACCTCCTAGGTGTTTTTCCTAAAATGTATTGAATGTTGCTTGTTCAACATTAAACAACAAAATGAATTGAGTCAATAAGCAATTTAAATGCTGATATAAGAGAAACTAAATGAAAACAAATCCAGACATTCACTGTATGTTCTCTTTAAGGGTCAACCAAAGCCAGCAAAGACTGCTTAACTGCAGGCAAGGCACTGAAACAGATGTGATACAGAACTTTCATGTGGCCTATTCTATTGGCTTTTTACACCTCAACCAATGGTATATACCATTATTTAGCCTGATACCAACACTATGGGGATCACTCACAACTGTGGAAGTAAATGAAATCAAGCTAATAGTAAAGGATTTTAATGGAAAGTGCAGAACACATTTGATTTCTCCTCTATACCCTTATAGTTATCAACCCCTCAGTGAGTTAAGGATGAAATGGCAGGCCTCTTAATCAAGTCCAAGTCAGGGGTGGGTACAACTTGTAAACTTTGCCTTTACTCCTAGAATTCACTTAAAATCAACCTCTTTGATTGTAAAAAGTTGGTAGAAAAGTCATTGCCAATTGAATCATTTCAAAAAAGCTTCACCATAGCTGTGCTCTAATTCAGAAAGTAGAAACCAGAAGTACTTCTATCCACCTTTATGTTTTTCCCCTCTCTCTGCCACAGCTACACATATAAATGCAGCCTCTCCCTTCCCATTGTATATTCACTTCATTTTTACATTCTAAACTTTTTTCTTAACATCTGACATCACGTTTCATAAATGGGAAGCACTGTAATCTCAGCCTACTCTCTGTAAAAGTCAAGTACTACTCTGGGCTTAATGACTACATGTCATTCAATTAAACATACTTTAAATGAACACTCCTAACATGTATCATTTGCCTTCAACCATTTTATTTTTTTATTATTGTTTTGTTTTTTACGAAGATGGGAATCTGACAGGAAATTACTCATAACATCCTAGTTGGTGTTTACTTAGATAATCTGGTTTAAATTTGCTTCCAAATTAATATGTGGTGGCTACAACTTTATTTTACTCACACAACTTAAAATAGCTGTAGCACCAAAAAAAGACCACAATCTGCCTAAAAATGGCCTCAAGTGTAAACATTAAAGTAAATGCTAGAAGTCAATAGCTCAGTTGCTTCTATTTTTCTGATTTTCTCTGGGAAAATCTGAAGTCAGAATATTCTGCCTGCTATCATCAAATACCTCTTAGTCAAAAATATGACAATGTGATTTTGCAAAGTAGTGAGGACTTCATAGAATAGACATCTGACAATCATATATCTTTTTCCACATCATCAAAAAATAGCAATCCTAAACAGATGGTTAAATTAGAAACACAAAGTTTAAAAACACTGATTCACTTTTTCCTCTCACAGATATCTTTTATGTGGAAAGTTCAGGTTTTAATTAAATTTTTCTAACAAAATCATTGATGATTCACATTCCAAAATTTGTCGGACTAAAAAATAAAACAGTATATGGTAATTTGTTGAATTTAATAACCCTAAATTTAAATTCAATGCTAAGAGTTCAATGAAAAGACACAAACGTGAATCATTTTGTTGGCAATAAAGGAGAAGAGTATAAGGAATGTTTGCTCATATCCTGTTTCTACCATGTTTCTATGAAATGTTGAGCAAGTCACTATATTCTCTCAACTTCAGTTTCCACCATCTGTAAAAATGGGCACCATAAATACACTTGCAAGTGTGAATTGTAATTACCATTTTTTAAAGCTCCATATGTTGTATAAGAAAATGATTTCAAGTGTTTTTATCCAACATAATGACAGCTTTAAAATGTTACTATATGTCACTTTATAAATGACTTAAAGCATTTCATGGGAAGGAACAAAAATGCATTTCTATGCATCCTGGTCTATTCAACACAAGTTCCTATCAATTGCTATAGCCTTAGATGTCTCTTAATTTGTGGTCTTAAAGTATCTCTTAATTGTTTCATTGAAGTTTTTCTCATCTTCTGAAAGAATTAATGACAGAAATTAAGTTCCTCTAAAGAGAACTAAGCATAGCTATTGAAATAAGTATGTATTAAATGAGATAGCTGGGTATCTCCAACAACACAAGCCAGAAATGGTTCTTACTGATTCTGATACAACGGAAAGAACAGGATTGGTAACCTTGAGTCCTGTTTCCATTACTACCTTGGATAGCTGGGGGCTCTTGGGTAAGTCAGTTAAGTCTTTGGGCTAGAACCTCATCTGTAAAATAAGGTATTGAGAGCTGACCTTGTCTTTAAGATTATGTTTCATCTGACCTTATGTTTAAAATTCTTATACACTTTAAAATAACACTGATACCAAATGTTTTGGGGAATTAATGATATGGACAGTACACATGGAAATAGTGGGTAAAAGAGGTTGCAGCTCTCTGGCAAAGGCCGCACCCACAAATCTGGAAACCCATGTCCCTAGATGAGAACAAAAATTCCTGTTTTTGTGCCTGAAAGTTGCCTTTTGGCCCACCTACCCCCCTATCCTGTACCCACAGAAACCCCAAACTCCTGGCTCCATGAGCAGAAAAGAAGATAAGCAGAAAGGCAGAAGAATGGAAGAACAGTGTGACAGACAAAAGAGAAGGAATGTCTGAACATCGAGAAGAGTTCGGTTGGGGACCGTTGAAAAGATAGGCCACAGGACAGCCAAACTCCAGGGGAAGATCGTCTTCCCATTCCATCCCCCTTCCAGCACCCCATCCATCCTGCTGACAGCCACCTCCACCACTCAGTAAAAACTCCACATTCATCCTTCAAATACCTGTGTGAACTGATTCTTCCAGGATGCTGGACAGGACTTGGGTACCAAGACAGCACTGGGAAGGTTAATACTTAAGCCATCTGGGGATGGCAAGGCTAAAAGAGCACACTGTGACACATGCCTACTAGGCTTCAGTAGTCATAGACACTTATCTCTGGATGCTGCTGTGGGGCCGGATCCCAGAGGTAATTGCCCCAGCTCCTGCACCTGCCCGTCTGTGTGCTCCCCCTCCCATGAGAGGTTTCAGCATGCATGGCAGCCAAAAAGACAAGCCACACACCCCTGTCGCACATCCTGTGAGGGGGTCAGGGAACTCTCCCGTGTCATTATCAGCTTCGCCTCAGTAATCCAGTGGTAACTTGTAAACTCTGAGACAATACTTATTATAGAAATCTAACACACAAATTTTTCTGGAGCAGAAAACCTGAAAAACTACTGAAGAATCCTGCAACATTGTCAAGGCTAGCTAACTGAAAGGTGTAAGAAAGCATCTCTTGTAACAGAGGAAGCTTCTTGTATATATAAAATGAAAACAATCAGTCAAATTAAATTATGCCTTCACTAATACTGGAAAATAAATGTCTTTGTTATATTTGTGTTCAACTTAGGAAAACAATCTCATAATATTTCTATCTTTCCTTTACAAATTTTTGTCACTGTGTATAAATACATCTGCATAAAATATTGTACATATTATTTGATAAAAGAGCCATATTTATAAAACATAAGGATGAAGAAAACATACGTAGTATAAAGAGAATAATCTATAAAATAATGTCAATTTTCAGTATTAACTTTTTAAAATATACAAAAATGTTGAAAATTAAAATCAGTTTTTCTTTTAATATATTTACTACAAAATTACTTGTATCTTTACAAAGATAGCCAATGTCATTTATAAATTCATAGCTATTTGCATAAGATTTTTAAAAATTACATCAGATGCAGATCTGTATAGATCATACATTTAAAACCTTAGTTATGTAAACTTTAACGCTGACTGGTTGAGCAAAAATGATTTAATTATGCACTAACTCTCGTTGATTCAGATTCCAGTGAAACCAATAAAAATATATTTCTGATAGAACAAACAGGTAAATGTCAGGAAAATCAAAGGATTAATATTTAAAACAAAAGAAGAAATAAAATATTTCCCTGTAAAATGTAAGCAAAAGGAATAATACATTTTAATGATACCATGGATGGGAGAAAATTCTTTCTGTAATATTTCAGGGTAGCTTTTTTGCCGTGGTTAGAAGCTCATAATAAAGTACCAAATGGATATGCAAAAGTCTGTGGGTTGCATAAAACTTCTTCTCTTTGTCATGTAAAACTGAAAAATAACCTTTGACAAAGCAAGATCAGATGCTGGAAAAAATGCATTTTAATTCCACATATTACCACTGAATGCATGAGGAAAATATGCTAAAGTCAGTAATTTTGTGGATATTTAGCAACAGCAGCATTCTACCACTGTTTAATGCTATCACTGATGCTAATGGTTTATATAAATTTTGATGCAGTTTTAATATTTCTTAGCTTATCAGGTAATAACAACATGACATGAAACATATCTAAAACAAATCA
>NW_022436960.1:22096365-22153865 GCF_009761245.1 Sapajus apella | reverse complement strand
CTTGATCTCTTGACCTCGTGATCCACCTGCCTCGAACTCCCAAAGTGCTGGGATTACAGGCGTGAGCCACCGTGCCCGGCCTATGAGTAGTTTTATGACAGCCCACCCAGTGCTAACTCCTTTCATCATAGATTTTAGTAACCCTGATTGAGGACATATGTGTATTCATTTGTCCCATGTATATACTGTCTTATCCTATTATCCATACTTTGATGGTCATTTTTTACATTTCACTTCTATTACCTTCAATTTCAAAGCCCTTCATGACGTGGGTGGAAGACAGAGAAAACAAATTTCAATATTCTGTCATCTATTCTTAGTTGACTTTTTGCCACAAGAGAACCTCAGAAGTAGTGACTTCTAAAAATATCTGCTATAGCCAACACCTGATATATGGAAGTCACCCAATAATTTTATACGTCTAATCAAAGGAAAGCAGTGAGCCTGGTGTGGATGTACCAAAGTTACAACCTTCTCACTATGAGAATTAACAGTCACAGTGCCTACCACATAAGAGAACACTTAACCGTTACATATTTTAAGCCTCAGTTTTGTCACAGATTAAAAGGGATCAATAAAACCTAACTGCTATAGACTGAACGTGTATATCCCCCAAATTGATAGTTGAAACCTAATCTCCAGTGTGATGATATTTGAGGGTGGGACCCTTGGGAAGTGATTAGGTCATAAAGGTAGAACCCTCAAGAATAGGATTAATGTCCTTATAGAGACCCAAGAGAGCTCTCTCTTCACTTCCATTATATGAAGACACAGCAAGAAGAAGCATCTATGAACCAGGAAGCATGCCCTTACCAGACACTGATTCTGCCAGCACCATGTTCTTGGACTTCCCAGCCTCCAGAACCATGAGAAATAAATTTCTGTTGTTTTTATTCCATCCAATCTATAGCATTCTGTTATAGCAGCTCAGACTAAGACACTAACCCAAAGAGTTGTAAGAATTAAATGATGAGTAGACATAGGTAAATCAGGTGGCATAAATATCTGACATAGAGTAGATCCTCAATAAATCATCATTTCTTTCTTTTCTACTTCATCTCTAAATTCCTATTTTGAGAAACAGAAAAAGATTAAAATCAATTTTTTGCACTTCAAATGTATTAGAAGCTGAATGAGTGATTGAAAGAATAAGTCACAGCATTCTAATAAACTGTCATTTTTTTTCTGTACCAATACAACTTTCCTGTGAACGACTACAATTATCATTAATTAATATATAAAATATATTCCAGAAGAAATTAAAATTGAAATTAGAATTTGAAATTAGAATTCACTCATATTTTTACCCTTTCTTCTAGTTGATCCTTCAAACACTGGTATTTTAGCTTCAGTTTTTTGTTCTCATTTTCATTCTGGGTTAATTCCTCTGTCAGCCTGTCACACTGTGATTTCAACTTCTCCAGCTGACAACGATGAACTTTAGCCATATTCTTCTCTTCTAAGCTTTCAGCCTGAGAAAAAGAGAAGGAAAAAAGAGAAAGTCCACTAGCCATAGCCACAATACACCAAAGAAATTACACATTTTAAAAAACATCAAGATTTTAGCTCTTTCAAAGAATTCATATATAAACATTAAACAAACAGGAAATGTTCTTTGCATTTATTCAATCGCTCATCAGTATTTACCAAGCATTTACGAAGTGATAGATACTGGACTAGTTGCTAAATATATCAAATATAAACAGTAAGAGAGTCAGAAGCAACAATCTAGTTGACAACATTGAATGAGAAGTGCTTATCAAAGGTGAAAGCTGGATATTTTGGAAATCCAAAGAAAAGAGAGCAGCTCTGATAAGAGGGGAAGGAGTTATTAGAGAAGTGTCCCAAAAGGGAAATACTAGGAGATGGTACTAACTGGTAAGTTCCCTGGTCTATAAATGGGGCTTAACATTCCTGTTCGACTTCATTCCTGGTTTCTATGAAATAACTGTGTACTTTTTATATATAAGTCATTATCAATACTACTCTTATGGGGCTAAAAAGTATTATGAAGTGTAACAACCAAGAAACTACAAATGTAATATGAAAAAGTTTACCAGTGACTTTTTTCAATATCAGTAGTGTAGTAAAATACATATTTATTGGTCTTTAGGGTATAACCAGAATCAGCTTTAAAAAATAAACTTTGAGAATAATCTATTCTATATAGAGAATTCAGTAAAGATTTGTCAGGTATGTGAACTTAAAGAATTTTAAAATAACAATAACGTAAACACCATGTGCCTGACACTGCTCCAAGACCTTTTGGTATATACTTGTTCCTCATCCTCACAACAACCTTTGAGAATGAAATAAGGTATTACTATTGCCCTTATTGCCATAATAAGAAGAAAGAAAATAAAGCTAATCACTTGCCCAAAGATATACAGTGAGTAAATGGAGAGTCAGGATTTGAACCCAGGAATTCTTTCTAATGTCCATGCTTTCAACTACGCCACACTGCCTCCCAAAAGGGACAATATCTTCGCGTTTTAAAAGCCAACTTGGTGCAACTAGAAATGCTAACAAAACACACCTACCAGTTGCTAACAGTCTGTAAACAACCACATTTAATCTGTTTAAAATATATGTTATAAGGCCTAAAATATATGTTTATTTTTATAAGTTTATTATATGAGTTTAATTAGGTATGTAGGAACATAATCAATGGAAACAATTTCCTGAAAGAAAGAAGTTTTGGGAGTTTTAGACAAAATCTGTATTTTATTAACCCCACAAAATTTACCTAAGACCTGATGCCACATTAAATTAACAAAGAAATTGATTTTTTAATGAGCAATCCTATATTCACAGCCCAAAATAAATTTACAAAATAAAGTCTCTCATCAGGAAAATTGTTCAATTATGATTTTAAGTTTCAGTAGAATGCTTTTACTTTTCTTTATGTTCTATCAAAAGCATAGGGAAATACGAATAATTTCCCCCTAAAGTCAGTAGTGTGCTCACAGGCACTGTCAAAAGCCAGCTGTGCTCTTCTCTTCCCAGGTTCATCCCTCTCCAAAGACGTCTCATTTGTAGCTTGAAATCAGCCAAGAAAGGGATATTCAGAACCACCAAACTTGGCAAATGCTATAAACCAAGTGTTTTCCACCCACAGGAAGCTTGTTTTCAGATATTTATCAGCACACCAATACTGAAGCTTAACTAACAACTTATTATTGTGGTTTTTATTACATTTATATTTCATTTTAGAATTTACAAAGTGATGTTTTGTGCACAACAACCCAGTGATACAGAAGGACATTACTATTCCTATGTTAACAGTGAAGCACAAAAAAAGTGAAATAACTTGACCAAGATCATATGGTCAGCAAACGCTAAAAATACAGAACTCCAATCTGGCATCTTTTCATTCTAAAAAAAGACTCTATAAAATGATTTTGTTGAAGTTATAATGAGGTGATAGATCAATATCCAGAAAATATTAATAGCAGACCATGTCATTAAAACAGTTTAAATTTAAATTTAAAAACAGGTATGAGAGGGGTGATTCTACACGGAGCAAAAAAATAGAACTAATTTGTACAGAGAAAAAATATGGATGACTTATCAGAGCTTTTTAGACTCAAAAAAGTAATAAATTAAAGTTAGGCTGAAAGACACAAAAATATAACATATATGGAGCCACTTGTTTAAAACCTTATTGTGTGCACAATTCAATATACTACATCTCCCATGATGGCCTTTGCTATCAACCCATTTTAATTAATATAAGTAAAAAGTATGGATATATTAATAAAATAGCATGAGGTGGTGATTGTTCCTTAAGGGTAAATTGTTTGGCTTCAAAGGAAACTGCTAGGCTCACACAATACATGGTCATTCTTCCAACTCCTGTGCAACCTCAATACCACATTAGGAAATAGCTTTAACACCCTTCCCAGATCTCAATATTTCAAATTAGAAAAAAAAAAAAAGTTCAAAGGTTTCAAAAGATCCATGGAAGGCATATAAATTCTAAATTCTTTACACATAGGGAATTTACTAAAGCTTTGTTATCATCTCAAAACAAATGAACTCAAAGTACTTCCTTAAGAAAAAAAGAGGAAATCAATTTTGCCACATTACATGGAGAAATCTAAACCAAACAGATCATAAACCAAGTCAGAAGCAAATACTCTGATTTCTAGCTTTTTAAACATTTCAACTCATATCCACTGAGTATCTTCTGTATTTCTGGAACATTATGCTAGATACCATAAGGGATACGAAATGGCTTACATCTAATGCCTGTCCCTCTAGAGACTTATGAACATGCAACAAACCAAACCACAAGGCAGCCTAAATGTGCTGTATGTGAGCCACCAATAAAGACCTACAGAAATACAGAGGACCAAATGATTAGCCCCATCTCAGTTGAGATTTATTCCAACTACAGTGGATCCATAAAAGAAGTAAAAATTTGGGCCTTAAAGGATTTGGCAGAATTATTCCTCCTGCTGACTAGGAGGCCAACTCAGACGGAGAATGAGCAGTGAAAAGTATGCATGGGAATCTATATTTGTATGAGGAATATCAGAGGCATAAAAGGTAATGAATGTACATGAGTAAGGGAGAACCATTTCAAGAGGGTCTGGACTGGAGTGGAGACTTTATTACAGAGACAGTAAATAATCAGTGAAGGTTTTTCAGTAGAAAGTGACATACTCAGATACATATTTTGGGAAAGGAAATCAGATAGTATCTGAAGGCTGAAAGAGAGGAGTTGGGGGTAGAGAAAGGAACTAGGGGGACGTAGGGAAGTTCCTTAGAAGTATGACTAGGTTGTCCAAGTTAGCAGTCTGTATTCAATGTACCCATTAGCAAATGCAATTACTATGAAGCAAACTATACATCTATTACTCTATTTCTCACTGAAGAATGTGTATCTGAATGTGAGAATTATGGTCTTATAGAGATGATCTTGATCTTGCTCTAACTGAAAAAAATATTACTAACCCTGACCATTGTGTGGATTATCGCACAATCTAAATAATGGTGATAAGGAGGGAGGGAGTCAAGATGGCCAAATAGACACAACTCTGGTGCACAACACCCAGCGAGAGAGATGAAGAAATCCAGACATCTCCTAGCTCCAACCGAGGTGCCAGGTGCATTTCAATGGGTCTGGCCCAACAGTGAGCAAAGCCCAGGTAGGGCAGACAGAGGCAGGGAGGGTTGCCGCTTCACCCAGAAAGCGCATCTGACCAGTGAGTCGGAGGCTCCCCTCTGACACTCTGGTCCAGATACAGCGCCTCCCCCAAACCCTCAGCAATACACAGAACAGGGGATCTTTGCCAGTCGAGTGCCAAGAATTGCAAGCACAGAGTTGAATAATAATCCAGGACGGTGTCCCGGATTGGTGCACAGATCTAAGCAAATGCATAAGCCCATAAGCCAGCCGGGAGAGCCTGTGGACTGAGCTATCGCTCCCTCCCCCTGCCCAGAGAAACAGGGAGCTGATGGATGGAGGACAGACTGAGCAGCTGGGTGGGCCCCTCCCCCATGACTGGAGAGAGGGAGCTGAAAACTGGGAGACAGGCAGTGTGGCTGGGCAGGTCCCTACCCTCCCCCACAAACCCCAGAGGGTCGAAGCACTAACTCTAGTGGGTTGCGCAACCAGTGCCACAGTCCGAGCTGAACCCTGAATGATCCAGCCCTGCGGAGGAAGGACATAGCCCACCATTAAAGGGGTGGGACTAGGCCTCAGGTTTTAACAAAAAACACAGGAAGCCTAGGTGGCAACGGGACTGCATTCTTGACCACCCAGCAGTACCTCCAGGTCAGCAGAAGAGGCAGGCCCAAACTCCCAGTGTAAACAAAAAAGACACAGGAAGCTTACCTAGCAACCTGAAGGAGTCCACAGAAACCAAGTAGCATCCCGACAAGCAGACAAGTGACCTCATCAAGCAGCTACCTGAGACCAAAGCCAGGAAAATCCACGCAGATGGGAAAAAAAACAGTGCAAAAAAGATGAAACCATCAAAGACCAGAACATCTATTCTCCTTCAAGGGATCACAACTCCTCAACAACACGGGAACATATGACCGAGAAAGAATGCAACGAACTGACAGAAACAGGCTTCAGAAGGTGGATAATAACAAACTTTTCTGAGCTAAAGGAACACATTCTAACTCAATTCAAAGAAACCAGAAACCATGAAAAAAGGTTAGATGAAATGCTAACTAGAATAACCAGCTGAGAGAAGAACATAAACAACTTGTTGGAGTTGAAAAACACAGCATGGGAACTACGTGAAGCAAACACAAGTTTTAATAGCCGAATTGATAAAGCAGAAGAAAGGATATCAGAGATTGAACATCAATTCAATGAAATAAAAAGAGGAGGCAAGACAAGAGAAAAAAGAGTAAAAAGAAATGAACAAAGACTCCAGGAAATATGAGGTTATGTGAAAAGACCTAATCTACTCTTTATCCGTGTACCTGAATATGATGGGGAGAATGAATCCAAGATGGAAAACATGGTCCAGGATATTATCCCAGAGAACTTCCCAAGCCTAGCAAGACAGTCCAACATTCAAATCCAAGAAATACAGAGAACACCACAAAGATATTCCTCAAGAAGAGCAACCCCAAGGCACATAACTGTCAGATTCACCAGGGTTGAAATGAAGGAAAAAATCCTAAGGGCAGCCAGAGAGAAAGGTCAGGTCACCCACAGAGGGAAGCCGATCAGACTCACAGCGGATGTCTCAGCAGAAACCCTACAAACCAGAAGAGAGTGGGGGCTGATATTCAACATCCTTAAAGAAAAGAACTTTCAACCAAGAATCTCATATCCAGCCAAACTAAACTTCCTAAGTGAAGGAGAAATAAAATCCTTTATGAACAAATAATTACTGACAGATTTTGTCACTACCAGACCTGCCCTACAAGAGCTACTGAAAGAAGCACTAAGCACAGAAAGGAACAAGTATCAGCCACTGCAAAAGCACACCAAATGGCAAAGACCAAAAATGCAATGAAGAAAATGGGTAAGCTAACAAGCAAGAAAACCAGTTAGTAACAAAATGGCAGGAGTAAATTCACACATAACAATATTAACATTCAATGTAAACGACCTAAATGCCCCAATCAAAAGACATAGACTGGCAAACTGAATAAAAAGTCAAGATCGATCAGTGTGCTGTATTCAGGAAACCCACCTCACAGACAAAGACACACATAGACTAAAAATAAAGGGATGGAAGAAGATTTACCAAGCAAATGGAGAACAAAAAAAGTGGGGGTTGCAATCCTAGTCTCTGATAAAATGGACTTCAAACCAACGAATATCAAAAGCGGCAAAGAAGGGCATTACATAAAGGTAAAAGTATCAATCCAACAAGAAGAGCTAACTATCCTCAATATATACGTACCCAACACAGGAGCACCCAGATACATAAAGCAAGTTCTTAATGACCTAAAACGAGATTTAGACTGCCACACAATAACAGTGGGAAGACTTCAACACTCCACTGTCAATATTAGACAGATCAGCAAGACAGAAAATTAAGAAGGACATCCAGGACTTGACTGCAGAGCTGCACCAAGCAGACCTAATAGACATATACAGAACACTCCACCCCAAATCCACAGAATATACATTTTTCTCAGCACCACATCGCACTTACTCCAAAATTGACCACATCATTGGAAGCAAATCACTCCTCAGCAAATGCAAAAGAACGGAAGTGATAACAACAGTATATCAGACCACAGCACAATCAGATTAGAACTCAGGATTAAGAAACACATTCAAATCTGCACAACCACTTGGAAACTGAACAACTTGCTTCTGAGTATCAACTGGATAAACAATGAAATGAAGACAGAAATAAATATGTTCTTCGAAACCAATCAGAATGAAGACACAACCTACCAGAATCTCTGGGATACCTTTAAAGCAGTGTCGAGAGGGAAATTTATAGCAATAAATGCCCACAGGAGAATCAAGAAAAGATTTAAAATTGACACCCTATCATCAAAACTGAAAGAGCTAGAGAAGGAAGATCAGAAAAACTCAAAGGCTAGCAGAAGACAAGAAATAACTAAGATCAGAACAGAACTGAAGGAGATAGAGACACAAAAAAAACCTTCAAAAAATCAATAAATCCAGGAGCTGGTTTTTTGAAAAGATCAACAAAATAGACCACTAGCCAGACTAATAAAAAAGAAAAGAGAGAAGAATCAAATAGATGCAATAAAAAAAGACAAAGGGGATATCACCACTGATCCCACAGAAATACAAACTATTATCAGAAATTCCTACAAACAGCTCTATGCACATAAACCAGTAAACCAGGAAGAAATGAGTAAATTCCTGGACACTTGTACTCTACCAAGACTAAACCAGGAGGAAGTGGAAACCCTGAATATACCAATAACAAGGGCTGAAGTTGAGGCAGCAATCAATAGCCTACCAACCAAAAAAATCCAAGTCCATATGGGTTCACAGCCGAATTCTCTCAGACACACAAACAGGAGCTGGTTCCATTCCTTCTGAAACTATTCCAAACAATACAAAAAGAGGGAATCCTCTCTAAATCATTTTATGAGACTAACATCATCCTGATACCAAAACCAGGCAGAGACTCAACTAAAAATGACAACTTCAGGCCAATATCTATGATGAACACTGACACAAAAATCTTCAATAAAATACTGCCAAACCAAATGCAACAGCACATCAAAAAGCTTATTCATGATCAAGTAGGCTTCATCCTGGGGATGCAAGGCTAGTTCAACATACACAAGTCCATAAACATAATCCACCACATAAACGGAACCAAAGACAAAAACCATGATTATCTCAGTAGATGCAGAGAAGGCCTTCGACAAAATTCAACAGCACTTCATGCTAAAAACTCTCAATAAACTAGGTATCAACGGAATGTATCATAAAATGCTAAAAGCTATATATGACAAACCTACAGCCAATATCATACTGAACAGGAAAAAGTTGGAAGAATTCCCTTTGAAATCAGGCACTAGACAAGGATGCCCTCTCTCACCACTCCTATTCAATATAGTATTGGAAGTTCTAGCCAGAGCAATCAGGCAAGAAGAAGAAATAGGAAAGGAGGAAATCAATTAGGAAAGAAGGAAGTCAAACTGTCTCTATTTGCAGACGACATGATTGTATATTTAGAAGACCCCATCATCTCAGCCCAAAATCTTCTCAAACTGATAAGCAACTTCAGCAAAGTCTCAGGATACAAAATCAATGTGCAGAAATCACAAGCATTTCTGTATACCAATAACAGACAGAGAACCAAATCAAAAGCAAACTCCCATTCACAATTGCTACAAAGAGAATAAAATACCTAGGAATACAATTAACAAAGGATGTAAAGGACCTCTTCAAGGAGAACTACAAATCACTGCTCAAGGAAATAAGAGAGGACACAATCAGATGGAAAAACATTACATGCTCATGGTAAGGAAGAATCAGTATCATGAAAATGGCCATACTGCCTAAAGTAATTTATAGATTCAACACTATCCTCATCAAGCTACCAATTACCTTCTTCACAGAACTGGAAAAAACCACTTTAAACTTCATATGGAATCACAAGAGAGCCCGCATAGCCAAGACAATTCTAAGCAAAGAAAACAAAGCCGGAGGCATCATACTGCCGGACTTCAAACTATACTACAAGGCTACAGTAATCAAAACAGCATGGTACGGTACCAAAACAGAGACATAGTCCACTGGAACAGAACAGAGGCCTCAGAAGAAATACCACACATCTACGACCATCTGATCTTTGACAAACCTGACAAAAATAAGCAATGGGAAAAGGATTCCAAGTTTAATAAATGGTGTTGGGAAAACTGGCTAGCAATGTGCAGAAAGCAGAAACTGGACCCCTTCCTGTCACCTTACACTAAAATTAACTCCTGATGGATTAAAGATTTTAAAATAAAACCTAACACCATAAAAACACGAGAAGAAACCATAGGCCAAACCATCCAGGACATAGGCACAGGCAAGGTCTTCCTGACTAAAACACCAAAAGCAGTGGCAACAAAAGCCAAGATAGACAAATGGGACCTAATTAAAATTCAGAGCTTCTGTACAGACAAGAAACCATCATTAGAGTGAACCGACAACCAACAGAATGGGAAAAACTTTTTGCAGTCTACCCACGTGACAGAGGGCTAATATTCAGAATCTACAAAGAACTAAAACAGATACACAAGAAAAAAACAACCCCATTCAAAAGTGGGCAAAGGATATGAACAGACACTTTTCAAAAGAAGACATATATGAGACCAAGAAAAATATGAAAAAATGCTCATCATCACTGGTCATTAGAGAAATGCAAATCAAAACCACATTGAGATACCATCTCACACCAGTTAGAATGGTGATCTTTAAAAAATCTGGAGACAACAGATGCTGGAGAGGATGTGGAGAAATAGGAACACTATTACAGAGTTGGTGGGAATGTAAATTAGTTCAACCATTGTGGAAGACAGTGTGGCAATTTCTCAAGGATCTAGAAATAGAAATTCCATTTAACCCAGCAATCCCATTACTGGGTATATACCCAAAGAACTATAAATCGTTCTACTATAAAGACACACGCACATGTATGTTCATTGCAGCCCTGTTTACAATAGCAAAGACCTGGAACCAACCCAAATGCCCATTAATGATAGACTGGACAAGGAAAATGTGGCACATATACACCATGGAATACTATGCAGTCATAAAAAAACGATGAGTTAGTGTCCTTTGTAGGGACATGGATGAATCTGGAAACCATCATTCTGAGCAAACTGACACAAGAGCAGAAAATCAAACACCGCATGTTCTCACTCATTGGTGGGTGTTGAACAATGAGAACACATGGACATAGGGAGGGCAACATCACACACTGGGGTCTGTAGGGGGGAAACAGGGGAAGGACAGCAGGGGGTGGGGAGTTGGGGAGAGACAGCATGGGGAGAAATGCCAGATATAGGTGATGGGGAGGAAGGCAGCAAACCACATTGTCATGTGTGTACCTATGCAACAATCTTGCATGTTCTTCACATGTACCTCAAAACCTAAAATGCAATAATTAAAAAAAAAACAAAACTAAAAAAAAAAACAAAACAAAAAACCTGCCAGCTCTTTTCACACGTGTGCCTCCTTTGTGGATCAGTTGTGGGGGGTGGCTAGGGGAGGGACACCAGGGGGTAGGAAGGGTGGGGAGGGATAACATGGGGATAAATGCCAGATATAGTGTGCACCTATGCAACAACCCTGCATGACCTGCACATGTATCCCAGAACCTAAAATAAAATAAAATTTAAAAATCATAATAATAATAATAATGGTGATAAGACATAACTACTAGTGCGAAGGGAGATTCCAGTTTCAGCAACACCCTCAAGAAAACCACAAGCTCCTTAAAACAAACTATTCTCTTGGCCATGCCCATTTCTCCTAGCAAATCATTACAAGCTTGTCCTGATGCAAAAACCTTGCCTTCCTTTGACATCACACTATTTCTCATCAACCCCCACTTCCTTGCCAGCAACAGCTGACTGACCTGTCATCTTCTTCACTGAGGTTTTTGGCATGTGACCAATTAATACCTTCAAAATAGTATCTTAAATATCCAAATGTCCATCCCACAAGATAAGTTATTTGACCTGCTCTTTCCCAACCACCTTCACAACACTGCACAATAACAACCACTGCATGACCATACCTTAGACTTTAACTCTGAAAAATCTTATATTGCACTGCAATAAAAGCATGCCTGACCAAATAAGCAACCTCTGACTGCAGATTTTTTTTTTTTTTTTTGAGATGGAATCTCACTCTGTCACCAGGATGGAGTGCAGTAGCATGATCTCCTGGCTGCAGATTTTTATCCCTCAACTTTCTAGTTCCTTTGGCCACAATCTTTGCTCTTCAATGTTAGCCACATGGAAGTACTTTACATGGTTTCAGACTAGTCTCGTTCGGTTTGTAACAGTCTTCTTAATAGTTTTCATCTTCTCTGTTCCTAATTTCTTGCTCCACTGCTGTCCTAGTCTACTTCAGAGAGAAGAAATACAATCAGTCAAGATTCACATCAATTTCCCCAGATCATCCTTATCAACTTATCCAATCTTACTGGTCTCCTCTCAATCCATCAGAGGAAGAGATCCCTGGTCTCCTGTTGAATGCTATATATTCTATTTTTTATCAAATCCCCTCACATCTCCTCATGTCCTTTCTCCATCAATTTCTGTTGAATGAAATGAAGGCTTTTTATACTTCTTTAAGCTTGCCTGTCACAATTATCACTCTTAATTATAACTTTGTTAAAATGTCCTACCTGGATTTCCAAGATATCATTCTCTTCTGATTCTCCTCCTATTTCTCATATGGTCTTTTATTTTTATTTGCTAGGTCCTTTTTCTAAATTCTTTCGTTAAACCATTAGTGTTTGAAAGTCTCATCCTCTTCTTATTCTGTGTACAATCTCATCCAAATCCCATGATATCAGCTACCACCTAAGAATTACTGGCTCACAAATATTTCACTCTAATCTCAATTTCTCCCTCAACTCTTGACCCTACCAATTATTATGTACTAATCTGTTCCACCTAGATTTTCTTGGTTAAGCTTGAAGTCCTCCCATCTAACACAATATGCAAACAACAACAAAGCAAACCAGATTTGCCCCTGTTCTCTTCAAATCTTCTATCCTGTCTGTATCCTCTACGCTGGCAATAGCATTATTATCCACCTAGTCACCCAAAGTCATTATCAACCCACCCTTAAGGGTAAACTTTTTCCAGAATAGCAAAGCAGTTAAGAATACAGTCACTTAATTACCTAAGTTCAAATCCTTTTCCTACCACCCTCCTGCTCTAAGACCGTGGGCAAATTACTTAACCTTCTGTAACCCAATTTCCTCATCAGGGAGAAAATAATACCACACAATCTGCAGGGTGAGGTGGGTATGAAATGATTAACACTTGTAAAGTACTTAGAGCAGTGACTGGCACAAAATGTTGAAAAAAAATGTTTACTGGTAGTGTTATTATTATCACAGCCAATCAATCAACATGTAATATATATTTTGTTTTCTATAAGATCAGCTCTTCTTCTCCATATCCCTAATTCTACTTTTGTTTGTATATTTAACATCTCTGAAAGATTATTATTCCATAGTTCATCAATATTAAAATGTGTATCTTCTGCATTTTACCATCTCTGACCTGGGAGTTCTTATACTTGATAGCATATCATGGTTTCATAGGCAGGAGGCAGCATTTTTCTTTCTTAGGAGCATATGCATCTAGTAATAACAGCAGTGATGCATCTTACAAGGTGTCTTAGGTTTAATGAAATATAGTAAGGGTCTCTTACCTCTCTAGCCTCCATTCTGACCCACCACACCACCTGAAGACCCCAAATCCACTAATGCCAGAAGGCTATCTAGGACTGGGGAAGAACTTATAAAACAGCTATATCATTTAACAGATGTCAGCTATTTCAATATCATTTCATCTTGCATCATAAGCATTTTTAAAGTAGTAGTTGCATTTCAAAGACTTTTGAAAACCATTATAATAATAAACCTTTGAAGATTTATCCATTCATTCATTCACCTATATTCAGTAGATATTAACAATGTTCCAAAAATCTGTTCTAGGTACCGGAGATATAGCTATAAGCAAAACAGACAAAAATCCTTATCCTCAGAGTCTTCATTCTAATAAAGGGAGATTAAAAAACAAATAGTACAGAATCTGTATCATATGATGGTAAGTGCTAAAGAAAAAAAAAAAAAAACAAAAACGGGAAGAGGAACAGATTCATCACACTCCTGACACTCATGTTATAAAATGATTGCCCTGCATGGTGATGATGCTAATAACATCAGACTTTAGAAACATTTCCTCAAATGCAAGATCCCAATTAGACATTTACCCAGGCTACTTTGATTTGGAAAAGAAGGAGTAAATCTCAAAAGCCTTGGGTTTACACAGCCCATAAGCTGATCCACTTTAGTTACCATACTAATAAGGATTGTGGTTATAGCTTCTCTGGCCTTGATGAGTCTTTGCCTTTTATATTTTAGGAGGTCATAAATGTTGGATGAGGGCACTTTTCAGGTCCATGACTTACTGCCACCTCTGCCTTTCCTGAACTCCCCAAACAGCTAAACGTTCTTTATAAAGGGCTTCAATGCTCTGAAATAGGTGCTCCCAGGTGGCTGTTATAACTCATTTCAACCTGGCTGAACAGGCATGAATAAGCCTCTTTATTGTTGGTTTTATCTTCCCTTCAGTGCTTGGGAATACAGAATGATCTCTAAAAGTTTACGCTTTATTAACTTCATGAGCCACCGGAAAAATTCCTTCAGTATCATCAGGATAATTCAGCAAAGGTACCTTCAGTGTCCTGATATGATTCTCGGCCTCACTCTTTTCTTTCTTAAAGTGCTTCATCAGCTCCTGGATATTTTGTTCATGCTTCGTTTTCACACTCTGCAGTGATGATGTGAGATCTTTCAGCTCCCTCTGGTGCACGTCTCGTTCCAGCTTTAACTGTGTGATGATGGTATCTGTTTCTTCATCCCTGGATTTTGCCTGTGCAGTGAGGTCAGAAAGGTTCTTAAGCACTGCTTTCTTGGCTCTCTCTTCCTCAGCCAATTTATTAGCGAGATCTGCTCGGATGGCACTCAGGTCCTTGATGGACTCTTGCATCTCAAGAAGCTTAGCTTTGTCCTGGGCCTGGCTCTTCTTGAGCTCTGCGATTTCTTCCTCCAAATGAGCTTTCTCAACTTTCATCTGGCTTTGGATCTTACTCTGCTTTTTCAATTCACTTTCCAGTCTATGAATGGTATCCAGGGAATTCTTGACTTCCAATTCAAGGTCAGCTTGATGAGCCTTAATATCACTTAGTTTCTCCTCCTTAGAGTGAAGCTCCTCCTCCTGAAGGGCACGCTTTGTTAGGACATCATTCAATTCCTTTCGAAGATTCTCTATTTGTTGTAATGCTGCGTAGAGTTGGCTTTTCAATTCATCCTTTTCTTTCAAAATCTATCAGGTTAAGAACATGAAGCAAAAAGAAAAGTTACTGTAAAATTCACCATAGAGTCTGCCAGTTTGCAAAATAAAGTTTAACCCACATGGAGAAAAAAAAAAAAAATCCATCAATAATTTTTGTATTTTTTCCATTTTGTAAAAAAAATACTTTTACACCAGAAAGGGGGGAAATATATAACTGTCCTGAAATAGCAACATACTGAATGTATTTCAGATTTTCATCACCAAAACTTATTTCAATCCATGGTCACAAATAATTATTTAAATGTAGATAAAATTGAGCAAACAAATGGGGAAAGAAAAGACTCTCATTATAAAGAAAATTTACCAGAGGTTGAAGTAATACAGTATTACCTAAAATAACAATGATGTGCATCCCAATGATACACTTTTAAAAAGGAGAAACCCCAAACAGAGAGAGAAAATAATATACGGAAACATGCAGGTACAATATAAGAAAGTGTATGGTACATTCAGCCATTATTTTAAAAATATCAATGGTGACAAAAACTCACCAATATGCAACTGGGAGCCTTGAAGCCCACAAAGGTAAACATAAGATTAAGTTAGGAGAGGTTGGGAAAAGGCTCAAGTGAGAAGTCAAGGGCCTAGAATTCCATCATTCTATGCCAGCCTCTCTACGATTTACATTGAGGGACAGATGTCAAGGGTTAACCCTTGTGGCCTCTAATTCTCACCACCAAATTATTGAAAATAAAATAGCGGGCAGCCAAGGGAGCCAAGATTGTTTTCCATTCAACACTGGCACCAAAGATAATCTCCGTGCCTACTTACTGATGCTCACACCATGTCATGAAACAGGCAAGAAAAAAAGGAACCAGTTAAGACTCATTACAGAATTACAAATAATGAGTTAAAATGCAAATATTTGCAAGACATTTCTACACTTTACATTTCATACTTTAGTATAAAACAATTTATGATAAAATTTAATGAGTCAATCAGTCAAAAAAAAAAAAAAGTTTCCCCAATCCTTCTCAGTTTTAACTGAAACAAAGAGCACAAAGCTAACATGAGAACTAATAAAAGGAGAATAAGCAGTTGAGCTCCAACTGGAAAGAAGTGAATTTGATTCTTAGTTCAGTCATGGGCAATTCTATGGCCTCAAGAAAATCATTTCTCTTACTAGAGAAAATAATAATAGCTATTTCATAAGATTGTGATGAAGATCAGTGAAAACGGGGAAACAAAAAGTTAGAGAAGAATTTAATTTCAAGGAGGTCCTAGGGTCTCAGGGAGGTATTTATGCAAAGTAGTGATCAAAACTGTAAAAACAGACAGGCACAGTGGCACACAACTGTAATCCCAGATACTTGGAAGGCTCAGGCGGGAAAATAGCTTTGGCTCAGGAGTTCGAGACCAGCCTAGGCAATATAGCAAGACTCCATTTCTACTGTGAAAAAAATGGATAACTGAAGAGCAGGAACTCTGGTACACAGATGGAGGATTTCACTTTCAAAAGAATGTAAGGTAGGAGCAATATAGATGAGCCTAAGGGTAGACATATTATTTTTCTATTGCTGCATAACAATTTCCAACAGACTTAGTACTTAAAACCATACTCATTTTTTATCTCACTGTTTCCAATAGGTTGAAAGGCCAAGCAAGGTATTCAACTTAAGGCCTCCTAAGACTAAAATCAAGGTATCAGCTGGCCAGAGTTCTTATCCGGAGGCTGAGGAGAATCCATGTCCAAGCTCATTCAGGTTTCTAGTAGAATTTGTTTCCATACAGTTGTAGGACTTTGGGTCCCCATTTCCTTGCTAGCTTTTGGCCAGGGGTTATTCTAAACTTCTAGAAGCCAACCTTGTTCCTTGGCTCGTGGACTCTGCCATCTTCAAAGTTTGCAATAGCTGGATGAAGCCTTTCCAAGCGTCAACTCTATCCGACGTCCCCATGTCTCAATAGCCAGAAAAAAACTTCTGTTGAGGGCTAGTGATTAGATTAGGCCCATCCAGATAATGTGATCCCAGGAGTAATGTCTTATCATATTCATGGGTTCCAGAAATTAGGGTGACTTCCTGGTGGGTAGGGGTCATTCCACTTACCAAACTAGAGAACACAAAAACTGACAGAATCAAGTTTGGGCTGTAAAGATAACGTGGGAGGGACTGAACGAGGGTAGGGGTCTTCAATATAGTGACATATGTTTGAAGCAGATAACTTAGCCCTCTTGGCATGAGTTGAGAGAATTACAGGCAGTGCTGAGGATTAAAATAATATTTTCACAATGAAGTCCTACCATGTAAAGCATCTTTAATTATGAAACATTATGTCTTCCTGAAATTGGATTAAAAAGCAAAGGTATTTCTTTTTCTCACATAACAGGAAGTCCAGAGGTAGGGTGGTTCAAGAAGAATCCCTCAAAGCTCAGGCTCTGCTATTCTGTAACTCTCCATCTTTTGCTGTCTCTGTAGTGTTCCAAGCTTCACATCAATTCCTGACAAAGAAGATAGCCTCAGGGCAGACAGTCACAGACCAGGTGGGTCAAGTTTGGCATTTCTTTGGCAATACAGATACTAAAAACTAAGCTCTGCCAATTTGCTTCTGGTTAATTGCTTGCCTAGTAGCACAGCTTAAGATTTTGTCTAGACATTTTCTCTGAGTCTGAAAATGTCAATGTCTTTACTGCCATCTCAATACCCTGGACATACCTAGGGCCCTCAGTTAAGTAGCCTTTATCATCAGGCAAATCAAAACAGTGGAATTGGGTCCCCTTTGTCTGGCCAGGAATGCTTAAGTACTTGAAAGGATCCCGAGGAAAAGGCTTGATTTTTAACCTCTTTTCTTTTTTTTCCTGTTTCCTGCCTCCCTCTTGTGCTTGCTCTAACTTCTGTTTCGATAAATAATTTGGCTTTTCCAAGCCTAAGGGGTTCCAAATCATCAGACTCATACTCAATTTGGATTACAGATTGCAGACTTCAGGGTTCCCACCTTAAAAAACAAACAAACAAACAGAAACAAACAAAACTCTCTGCTTTTAGACGACCAGTTTCAACTTAAACTTGTCTTTATCTTGTAAGAACTTTCTAAAGGCTGAAATATGTACACAACATACTCCAACATCCTAAAGTTTTCCTACCAGTCACTTAATACTATCCTCTGATTCATAGCATCGAGGCCTCTAAATATGATTTCTGATGGTTTAAACCAACTGCTTCCAACCGCATAGCAAGGTTTACTATCTTTCTCTTTAGAACAGTATGATCCTCTATTGCCCCTAAACCTACTTTTCCTCGCAGTCAGTCCTACAATTTCAGTTCTTATTTCTAGTTTATTACATAAACTTGAATTTCTTCTGCTGAGGGCAAGAGAAAATCCCAATCTGAAATGACTTAAACCACAAGAAAATCATTCCAGGCATTCATACATGACCACTGAGACAGGTAAGGGGGGGAAAAAAAAAGAAAAGAAAATCATTCCAGGCAGAACTGCTCCAGACACAGTATGTGAAAGCTCTAGGTTCACCTCTCTACAATTTTGTACTTAGTGATGGTCTTAGATTAATTATCAAATGGAATGGATAGGGGAAGGGAGGAGGTAACCATGACTACTACAGAAGCCAACTGACACTTCTATGCAAGTTTTGCTGTTACTATTTAGGAGAAGGAATGGAATAAGTGGAAAGTGGAGTTGACTCCAGATTATAAATCAGTAAAATGTATGAGGGCGAAGAAAGAAATTGAAGATGTTGGTGAGAACATCATCAAAGTAGCTTTCAATGAAGTCCAATGTGACAGGAAAAAAATTAAATCCAGAAAATGGCTAGCAAACCAGAGGAATGTAGAAAGATCAAAACTGGGTATTAATAGTTTAAAAAGCTAGGGGGTAGGGAATAGAAGAATTATGAAAGATCAGAGACTGAGCTTTGAAACGGAAGGTTTGGACATGGAACAATTAAAGATGAAGATAAAATATAAACACAGAAATCAGACACTGAAGTAGAATTATTTTAGTTAAGGTCACTATAAAATAAGACATCAGTGAATTATAAGGATACAGGCTTCAGTAAGTTACAGACTTGAACTCTGAAGTTACTAAGGATGATGGCAAGAATTGCATGTCATAAAACAGGTTGATGCAAAGCCAAGTGCTAAAATCCTTGAGAAATGTAGGGGCATAAATGAAAAAACTAGCCAGCAGTCAAGAGAAAAACGGGGAAAAGGATGTTCTAACCAGGCAAACCAAGCTTCCAAAAGGGGCAAAAGAAAAGATTATTGAAAGACCTGAAAACTGTGTGAAGCCAAAAGAGCTGAAAACCTGTGTGAAGCCAAAAGCATGATACTATCTAAAACCATGGCAGTTATAGGAACGGACGCCAACTCCTCAAAGACCTGAACACAAAGTAATATATACAGTTAGGTTTTTTTTAATTACAGCAAGGTAGATGAGGGGATTGTTAAATGTGTGTTTTGTTTTGTTTTTACCTGCATGTGAGGGAAAATGCAGGCAGATGGCTGGATTATACTAAAACATAGTCTAGCGTTTCTTGAACAAAAAATAGTACACTTTGGCATTGATCCTTCTTACTTTCAACCATTCAAAAATTCAGATTTTACAAGATAGCATATATTATATATAATTCTTTTTTTCTGTCAGCAGGAGGGAAATACACAGAAAGAAAATATGGTAATTTAAGATTCTTGACATCAAATACTATCAAGGAAAAAGCTCAATATATAAGCAAGTCAGTTATTCTGCCAATTCAGCATGGGAGGAAAAAACCCTAGCAAGTATTCCCATTATCCATATTTTTAAAAATGAAAAAAATTGGAAATATTCAGAAAAGCAATATACTATGATCGGAGTCCAAGTCCAATTTTTTCCTTTATCGTTTCCAAAGCACCTGTACAAACCAATGATTTCAAACAGCACCTTAAAAGAAAAACAGAAGCAAAAATACCACAATTTACGACTAGATTATTTGTATCTACAAACTTTCGGTCTCCTAATATCTGTTACCTACATATCCCTGACGTATATCATGATTTCCTGATGTAAATATCCATTTCATTGTCTTTTGAGGAAAGTATACAATTTAATCTGTCTGGGTTTTTTTTTCCTGCAGTGATACGCGATTTGATATTACACATTCGTCAGTAATGAAGTAGTTTTACAACATGATACATATCTGATAATCTTACTAAGATTCCGGAAATGTAAAAAGCAGAAAAAAAGAAAGAAATCAGAGAATTTTTTTCTAAAATTTATATCTAAAAATATACTAAAAGGTAAAAAAGCATTTTGTCTTTTAGTATTTTTTATTTTTTACGGATTTTTTAGTATTTTTTATTTTTTAAGTAGTAAATCTTAAAGCAGAAAATAATTTATGCTAGAAAGAGAAAATTGGCAAGTAGGCACAAAACCATATTGCAAATATGAGAATAGAATCATATGAGCATATAAAATGACTCAGTAAGGCTACTTATTAAGTAATTATTCTTTAAGCCACAATATGTTATATTTGGAAATCAGTATAATTTTTATTTTAATATACACTTCCAAATACCTTAGAGTCACTTTTTGAAAATAATTAGCCTTAAAATCAAAAAGAAAGTAACTGTATTATAAATGCCTTAAGGTGACTTTGTGATTTTATTAAGAATTAAATATCCCTTAGAAATAATACTCTCTAATATATATTTTTTAATTTCTGAAAAATGATTTACCATGTATTTCCACATCACAGATTTACTGAACATATTTCTTACTCTTTTTCCTTGAAAAACCAGTGCCCTAACTGCAACATGCTGCATTAATTTTTAAGGCTTTTAAAGGAGAAATTACAATGCCTGCTGTGATAATTGTGTTACAACCCTAACTGTGGCAATCACTTGAAAACTGCTTCTTTGCTTATCATTAGTAATGCTAAGTGATAAAAATAATTGGAAGTATTCTGGGAAATGATTGTTAAACAATTTTTAATATTCTGAAAACTCAACCTAGAAAAATCTCAGCACCATGAATTGGGATACTGTCTGATGACATGGACCCTTCTAAATCTCTTCTAATTAAGTAAAATCTCCAGATGAGATTTTCAATCAATCAATTCCCTCAACCACTCCTCTCTCTAGCTACCTACCTTATAGTCAGGCTCATTGAGCTAGTTGCCAGATCAGGCTGACAACCGAATAATGAAGATAGAGCAATTTCCTGGGATCAGATCAGTTCAGACACAAGTCTGAAAGCGTTAGAACTGCGTTACTTCAGGGCAACCAGCCACCCAGTATGTGTCAGATGGGTTGAAAAGCAATCCGCAGTGAGGGCAAAATGATCATTTCTTTCATCTATATGTCCGAGAAATTCATATGTAAAAGATAAAGTATCTTTTCCATGACAGCTCATCTGAAATAAGCATCTGTCACTCTTAAATGCTGAAAATTGATTTTACGAATATAATCCCCTACATTTTGTTTTCTTTCCAAAGAAAGTCAACTTATCCAAATGATTATTCTTCTGGAATGTACAGAGTTCTTGACAAGTGACAAATGACAAAGCACAAATGATAAACCGAGAATGAACATGGATAAAAATCAATCATGACTTTCCTGCTTATTATCTTATAAACATCTGGGTTTAATTCAACCCAAAGATCTATCAGATGAGAATTAACATAGGAACATAAAATCCATTTAAAGTAACTGATTATACAAGAGAAAAGATAATGTGAAACGCATACATAGATCAGTGAAATGCTTTCTGTTGCTATCAAAAGGACATAAAAGCAAAGTCTTGAGAGGGTTGTGATCCTATAACACTGCTCAGTCAGTGAGATCCTCAGTGTCACGCATTCAAGTAAAGCCCATTACGGTTGCTGCCAGAAAAATGGCCCTAGTAACTACTGCATTTTTAAAAATGCTTCTTTCTAACCAATTGAAAAATATAAATAAATGGGATTTAAAAATACATGCACTGGGAGGAAAATTACATAAAAATAAGGAAGATTTAGTCATTTTCTTCCATTGGAATATTAGAAGATTAAGGAATAATTCAATTTAGAAAGCTTACACCTAAACTGGGGCAAAGGGTAGATCTATGTGTGAGCCAACTCTGACAAGCCACTCAAAACTAAACTATGAAAAGGCTTAAGTAAAAAAAATAAAAAATTAACTTTTCTACTTTGAAATAGCCAAGATATAAGGATTATTCTATCAAGGACATATGGATTATATGCACAGTATGGCACTCAGGTGTTTCGTCAAAGGATGGATAAATGAATGGTTGGGTCACATCAAAAACCATTCCTTGGGAATGTGGCTTTTATACCTGGTTATTCTTGTCTGTCAGTTCATCAGCAGTTTCAGATTGTTTCTCCAATGCTCGCTCTAACTTCTTGTGTTTAAGCTTCCACTGCCTAATGGATTCTTGAGCTTTCAGTTTCAGGTCTTCCCTCCTCTTCTCCGCCTCCTCTCTCAGGGCCTCTGACTGCTGGAGCTCACTGAGGTACTGCTCAGCCTGTTTGGTTGCATCCTCTGCATGGCGAGTCAGCTCTGAGATCTGAAGGTCAGCATGCTTGCGCTCAGCCTCACATGTGTCAAAGTGCTTCTGGATCTCCTTAAGTCGATCCAACATCTGCAGTTGCTGTTTTTCCCCATTCTCCAGTTCACGTGTTAAATTCTAGGAATAAAGCACGTAAAATATTAGGAACAAATCCTTGTCAACACTGGATGTATAACATATCATCAAACAAGAATCTCTAATGTGACTGAAATGGAAATCATCTGCATTAAAATTCATTAGCAATCAGTTTAGAAAATACGAGTCCTTTTCTTCGTATTTTATAACCATGTTAGTTGGGAATAATTTTTATATAAATATTGCCTCTTTTTTGGACTATTTTATTATCCAAAAAGGGAAAATATGTGTTTCCAATTGACTGTCACCAAAATAAAAGGCACCTTAGAAGAAATAGTAACAACATAGTGTTTTGTCCAACTAAAGAAATTTCAATGTTTTAAAATTTGTCAGGCTCTCATAAAACTATTAGTAGCAATCATATATAACATTTTGCTTTCTGGCAGCAAAACAAATTTATAATATAAAAATCAGTAACAATGAAGTGACAGAAACATCAGCATAGATAACACTATATTAGGCGCCCAATAAAGTGTTTACAGATTGGTTAGTTCCAGATAAACCATCATTATATTATATATTGAAGCACTTATCTCAAGCTGACATGAATCACTGTAGTACAGACTTATAAATACACTTAATTTAAGTTTATTTGGAATATTTCTCTAATCAAGAAAAAAACCTTAAGTCTAGCTTCTCTAAAACCAGGATGGTGATTATATATTTGGAAATTACACTAAACCATCAGGATTAATACATATTTTAAGAATAAGTAAATATCTATTTTAAGTTTAAAAATGAGAAGATGCTGTGTTTCTTTGCAAGTGTATACAAATAAAAGAATAATCGTTCACATTAAGCCATTAAAGAATCTTAAAATCAAGCCACTTTTGTAAAGCTTTGTAAGAAAGTAATAAATTAAGAAATATAGCACTTACAATGAATCACATAAGCCGCCCCTCTTAAGCCTCAGTTTCCAAATACTTCGTGGCAACAAAAGTGATAATAAAAAGGTCATGTGTCCACATAAGAATGAGTTCAAAGGCTAGAATGAGGTTGTGAGTTGGATAAACAATAAATAACATCTCCACGGTACTAAGGCCCAGACCAATGAGACTAGAAACATTTACCAACCTCCCTTGGCCCCAAAAGCAGAATTTCCAAATCCAGATTCCACCATCTATGGCTCAAATAAAGTTAAATATAATTTCCCTCATGATTAAAATCATGGTTTGACATTATGGCAAACATTTTTTTAAATGCCTCAGAAACAAACTTCATTTTCTGGGCAACAAGTTTGCATTTGTCCAGTTTGCTAAATTCAATGCAGGCTGGAAGACGCTCCATCCACCCAAAATAGTAAATTGAGAACTGTTTACTTACTTGTTTGTGTAGAAAATTTTAAAATAAGATCCAAAAGCCCTTGGAATTGTGTTTTACCTTTTGCTCTTATTCTACAAGTTTTACCAGTATGCTAGAAATCAACTTTATTAACAACCAGTAATCAGGTGATTCCTCATCAAAAGAGAAATGGAACTGATTTTTCAACTAATACTTGAAAAGAAAGTGGTTATACTTCCTATTTATCAAGCATATGGTTAAGAAATATTAATAAGACATAGTTTTAATACCAGAGACGCTAACTCTAATTAGGGAGGTAGTCTCAGCAACCACTAAACTACAGTAGATGGTACTATGTGCTAAAACATGATGGAGAGTTACCTAAAGGGGTCTATAGTCTACAGTGTGGCTGCAGAGGGTCTCCCATAGGAGGTGATGTATAAGCTGAGATTTAAAAGAAAAGGAGCTAGCAATAATAATCAAATAACTATGACTACGACTGAAGTGTACTGAGTACTTGAGTTGTACCAAAGATTGAATGCTTCATGTGAATTATCTCATTCAATCCCAACGCAAATCTAAAATGAGACACTACTATTCCCATTTCAGTGAAAAGTAACCAACATTTGCTGCAGTTAATAATTTGCCCAAGATCACATACCTAATAAGTGAAGGCATAGGGATTTGGATGTGGATAGACTGATTCTAGAGCCCATGTTATCAACCTATTGCCAAACTTCCAGATTCTCAGATGACCCCAACTCCATGCCTCTTCAGTCACCCACTGCCATGTTTTTATCTTGGTGTTTTTATCACAACTTCTACCTTTAAAGCACGAGGTTCCTCACTCCACCCTCTTCCCATAATTCTGGCTTTAATTACCCATCTAATCAGCTATTACACCCCCTTCCTTCTGCTTTATCTATGCTTCATTGTCAAGGAGAGAACTACTCCCTTGAGATTTCTTTTACTAGCTTTAAATCTTGGCTCTCTAACCTAACCACGGTATTTTTTCATTTTAGCCAATCTCTTGCTTACACCTTCTTCAAACTGTTCATCCGCCGAACTTTAACAACAAAACCACCAACTACAGATGAACTTAAAAAGTCCCAATTCCTATGTCAGGTTGAGTCCTATAATAAAAATCACACAAGACTATCAGTTGATGTGATTACACATTGACAGTCAACTCACTGGTACTCAGAAAGTCTTCCACATGCCTCTACCCAGCTCACACAATGGCCATCATTACAAAAAGTCTCATCTCTCTGATTCTACCATTTTTAACCTTGGTTTTAATACGTACTATAGCTCTTCCTTCAGAAGTAAAATTGAGGCAGTCAGTTAATGCAGGATACCCCAAATATGTCCTACTTGTAGTATTTTTAAATTTACCAATGGTCAATTTCTTCTCCTTTTTAGCCTCCAAGGAAAGAGTATTCTTCCTTAGACAAATAGCCTTTCTCTGCGATTTTCCTACTTGACTATTCTGCTTTACTTCTCTCATCTCAAAAACTAAGAGTAAAGATTTTTTAAAAATAAAGAAAAGGAAAACAACATCAACAAAACCACTTTCCTCAATCCTACATTATCTTCTACCCAGTATGATGTACTCATTTTCCTCTTAAGCCAAGCTCCTGGAAAAAGTAGTCCGTACTTGATGCCCCCACAACCTCATTTCAATTCACTTGGTTCACTGTGTCTGGTTTCCATCATACTATGAAAACAGCTCTCACCAATATCCCCAAAGATCACCTATAGCTAAATACAAAAATTCTTAAAAATCTTACAGTGGGAGGCTGAGGTGGGTGGATCACTTAAGCCTAGGAGTTTGAGGCCAGCCTGGGCAACATGGTGGAACTCCTGCCTCTACTAAAAACACAAAAATTAGCTGGGTATGGTGGTGTGTACCTATAATGCCCGCTACTCAGGAGGCTGGGGCATAAGAATAGCTTCAAACTAGGAGGCAGAATTTGCAGTGAGCTGAGCTTCCGCCACTGCACTCCAGCCTGGGCCACAGAATGATTCAGTCAAAAAAAAAAAAAAATTCCTTCACCTAGTTTCCTTGTAACATGTAATGCTGTTAATTACCCCTTGTTCATTCTTAACTCTCTTCTTCCTTAACTTTCATAATACCACTTTTTACTAGTTCTCTATCTTCTTGTTCTTTCATAATCTCCTTTGCTGAATCTCTTCTACCATTTAGCATCTTAAATATAAATAACTCTATACAGTTCCAGTATTATGCATCATTCCACCTACACAATATCCTTGGTAGATAAGTATTTAGGTAGTCAGATATTAGTAGGTATTAGTGAGTCCTACATTCAGAAGCCATACTAACTCCTCATCTCCAGACTTTCAAATATCTAATGGCTTCATAACTTTCTCAGAAATCTCACAGGCATCTTAAATTTAGTAAGTCAAGAAGTGAACTTATCCGATGACCAACTCCTAACAAAAAAGTGGTTCTCTGATGAGGGAGGATGGAATTGAGCTGAACTTTGTATTTAAATAGTGAGACGCTCTGAAATAATTACTGTAGGAAAAGAGGAAATGAACAAGAGATAGATGTTTAAAAGACAACGAACAGAAATAAGGTTCCAGTTAGATAGTCTCAAATTTATAATGGACCCAAGAATATACCAAATTCTTTGGATTTCTCCAGCAACTCTCTTGAACCCAGAAGCAAAATAAGTTCAGGGTTATTTATTCTTCTGTAATTACAGAGCAACAACAAGAAGCACAGGATTAACACATTCAAACCCAGAGCTCACTCAGGAAAACTCTTTCGTTATCACATTTAAAAACTGTGAACTCTTACATTAACATGCTACATGCAGTAATTCACTTTGAATAATATTTGAAAAGATCATGTCATTGAATGGGTATGTGAGGGTACATGAACAGAAAAGGGTGTGGATCTTTTTGTAAATAATTGTGCTTTTCACTACTCAAGAGAAATCAGTTGAATTTGTCCTGGATGAACACCTTCTCCAACCGCCCTGAATCTGGAAACTATCAGCAGCTATGTACTGCTTTGCTATCAGCCTGTGTTATGTTTCAGGTAAAATTCATCATCGAGGTCCTTCCTATATTCTCCTAAGGTTCCTATTCAGCCACTGTTTTGGCATTTTATCCATCTTCCTCAAATAACCAATCAGGAAAATCTAACTGGAATATTTATCCCACATCAATCAAGGGACTATGCTACAGAACCCTCATATGAATTCTCAACACACATACACTCTCACTCACATACTTATGCACATATACATAGAGCACACAAGCGTACAAGTGCATAATAAACCCATAGATAAATGCTTTCAGGGTATTTACAGTAAATATTAAGGCACAAATAGCAAATATTATTTTCCTAATGTGCTACATCACATGCTAAGTGAAAAGCATTTTTCTTATTCCCTTATAATGATTTTCAGTTCCATTATTTCTATTATACATTCCTGGAGGCATCTACACTGAAGAACTTTTTATATTCAGATTGTGTGAAATTATCTCATCCACTAAAGCAGAATGGTTAAATTTCATATCACTTAATTAAGTCCATGTTTATTTCTCGCTATATAAGCAGTGTCAAATAAAAGGAACAACTCAGAAATAGAATTATCCACATTACCATAAATTATTTCCCATATACTGACAAAGGTTTATAAAAGCTCCAACTAAATCTAAAACTTTATACCTTTCAATTCTACTTCTTTTCTCTTTCTTTCATCAAGTGGGAAAAAATGTTGATGGATAGTTGTGTTGAAGGTCTCAGGTTTGATGGTAATTAGAAGGATTTATAGGACTCCGCATATTACAGTCATAATTATTTTAAGATTTTATTAAAGTGGAAAGATACAAAGCAAAATTAACGAAGAGAAAAAGGCACATGAAATGAAGTCCAGTGGAAACTAGGAGCACACACTGAGGGTCCGCTCCCAGTGAAATTACACAGGACACGTTCAATTCCTCCAGCAGTGAATTCCAACAACACGTACAAAGTGTTGTCGATCAGGAAAGCTCCTTGTGCCCAAAGTTTTCATAGGGGCTGGTCACTTGGGCACCATCTACCTGTATGGAGCAAAATTTTAGACTCTCAGAAACCAGTTGTTCAAAATAAACTGTATTTTTTTGTAGTCTAGGCACGGTGAATTCTCATTATTATTATTTAAGGAAAACTTCATTTCAGTGTAGAAAACTACTTATCATCCAAGTTCTCAAATGCCAGAAAAGGGCCTACCCTTATAAGCAGGGTTTCTTAGGGGTGGCTGTCTCAGGCCTACCCCATTCACTATTTTCTGCCCAGTGATAAAGTTGTCAAATACACAGAAAGAAATAGAAGGTGAAATGGTCTAAATAAGTTGTTAATTATTTCTTAACTATAAATAATACTTGGTAGAAAAGAACTCTCTCCCTTTGAAATAGATTGTCTTTGATTACCAGCGGCTCCCTTTCTAATTTCTGCAGTAGTAGCACTCAAACTCTAAAAAAACTACTCAACCTACTCATATGAATAGATATTAAAATAAAAATAGAAAAGTAATATTCCATTCACTGAAAAAAAGAAATCAACAGTGGAAATAGGGTCTACCATAAAATCCAACTATAACTGATTACACTCCAAGATTATAATTTTACATATGTTGACTAGAAAATAGTATTTATCGAGTTGAAATTACAAGAGTGGAAATATTGGACAAGGCATGAAAATAATGGAGCAAATTTACAGAATAAAAACTCAGCCCTGTCTAGCATATGAAAATCTCTCCAACCACTGTTTTCCTGTTTTTCATATTCGTGAAAAAAAACTGCTAAGCCTGCATTTAAAACATTTTCCATCAGAGATTATGGGACATAAAGTAGACTAACATATAGGTGGCAACAATAATTACTTATTTGTTCACTAACGGAGCGAAAGTATAATATAATGCAATTTCTCCTCTACTCACTGTTGACAGTGATCACACACAAAATATCGGGCACCTTCGTGAACATTTAAAAACATACAGCAAAAATGGAAAATCTACCCCTAAATAAGCCAGGATACTCTAAAAAATAATCCTTTTCATTTACAGTATTTATGTACTTTGTATAGAAACTTGTAAGGATAAGTGAGAAAATTGAAAGACCGTAAAAGTCACATCTCTAGGAAGACAGTGGCATATCATGGAAAAAGAATGAGTCACTCAGGCTTGTGTTCAAATCCCCGCTCTGCTATCCTGTGACCTTAGAAGGGTGCTTACCCGTTGTGAACCAAAGCAACGTCACTTATAAAATGAACTCAATAACAGCAGCTTCCAGAGGAATGATAACCTACATGAAGATAAAGCACCCAAATGAGTAAGTGACATATTTTAGGAACTTGATAAAGAGAAGTTTTTACATCTGACTAGAGACAATGTTAGAATTAGTGACATAATCCAATGCCACATTTTAGACATCAAGAAGTTGAGGCACAGGGAGAGTGATCAATCCAAGATGAGGTAGATGAGAGTTTTTCACAGAGAAAGGATCAAACACAGGTCCCTAATATTTAATCAAATATTGATTCCACTTCCCTATGTTAATGACTTCGATTCTAGCCCAACAACCCCTTTAATAACTAATTTGCCATGTTCCTTCCAGATGAGAGGAAGTTCTGAACAGGAATCATACAATCTTTGATGCAGAGTTTTCATACAGTCTTTGAGGCAGTGTTTCTGAAATGTTTGTGAACTGAGAAAAAAATCACAGAATAAAGTTGACTTGAGTTAAAACTAAACCAGACATAGATCACTTGTTTATTCCTTTCTACGTTAAAGACACTAGGCTAGGCACTAAGTAAAGAACTTAAGTACTGATTGGGGTGAATATGAATGAGCAGGAGGGAACAGACCTCAGTGTTAACTAGTAGAAACAGGATTAAAATTAGTAGGTTTCAAGAGAAACTATCTGTTCATCAGAACCTCAGAAACATGATAAATGAAATATGAAGAGGCAAACTAAAATGTGAAGAAGAGAAAAGATTTGGTCACTTATGGAAAGAAAATGAGCATTCAATAACAAAAAAAAGTATGGGCAACAGATTTCGCCATTAGTAACTGATTATGACAAGTAATAGCTCGAGAGGGCTAAAGAGAGATTGAAAAATAAGGTCAGGTTCTTATCAGTTCAAGGAGTCTTTTTGGCTGAGATGATGGAGTTTTCTAAATATAAAGTCATTTCATCTGCAAACAGAGACCATTTGAGTTCTTCTCTTCCTATTTGAATACCTTTTTTTGTTTCTCTTGCCTGATTGCCCTGGTCAGAATTTCCAATGCTATGCTGAATAGGAATGGTGAGAGAGGGCATCTTTGTCTGATACCAGTTTTCAAAAGGATTGCTTCCAGCTTTTGCACATTCAATATGATACTGGCTGTGACTGTGTCATAAATAGCTTTTATTATTTTGAGATATGTTCCATCAATAGCTAGTTTATTGAGAGTTTTTAACATGAAGTGATGTTGAATTTTATCAAAGGTCTTTTCTGCATTTATTGAGAGACAACATAAACATATTTACAAGAAAAAAACAACCCCATCAAAACATGGGCAAAGGATATGCACAGACACTTCTCAAAAGAAGACAGTTACATGACCAACAAACATATGAAAAAAAAGATCAACATCACTGATTATCAGAGAAATGCAAATCAAAACCACAAGGAGATACCATCTTACACTAGTCAGAGTAGTGATCATTAAAAAGTCAGAAAACAATAGATGCTGGTGAGGCTGTGGAGAAATAGGAATGCTTTTACACTGTTGGTAGAAACATAAATTGGTTCAACCATTATGGAAAACAGTAGGTTGATTCCTCAAGGATCTAGAACCAGAAATACCATTTGACCCAGCAATTCCATTACTGGGTATATACCCAAAGGGATATAAAGCATTCTATTATAAAGACACATGCACACTTATGTATATTGCAGCACTATTTACAATAGCAAAGACATGGAATCAACCCAAATGCCCATCAATCATAGACTGGATTAAGAAAATTTGGTACATATACACCATGGAATACTATGCAGCCATAAAAATAAGAATGAGATTATGTACTTTGCAGGGACATGGATGAAGCTGGAAACACAGGAAAGTAACACAGCAAAGTAACAAAGTAACTTTGCAAAGTAACCTCAGCAAAGTAACTACCTCAGCAAAGTAACACAGGAACAGAAAATCAAATACCACATGCTCTCCCTTATAAGTGGGAGCTGCATATTGAGAATACATAGACACAGAATGGGGAGCAACACACACCAAGGCCTGTTGGGGGGTGAGGGGAGGGAACTTAGAGGATGAGTCAATAGGTGCAGCAAACCACCATGGCACACACATGACCTATGTAACAAACCTCCATGTTCTGCACATGTATCCTGTTTTTTTTTTTTTTTAGAGGAAATAAAAAAAAAAAATCATATATTGACTTAAAGGGATACTGAAATCCAGTTTAAGCTTTCAAAGGTTTTCCAGCAAGAGAATAACATGATCAGATATGTGCTTGAGGTAGATTAATCACCAAAAGACTTTATGCTAAGACTAGGATATTAAAATATTATAGCAACATTAAAAATAATTGAAAATCATTCTTTAAAAGTAGTAATGAACTTTTAGAACCAATTCTCTTCTCATCTGAATTGAATTTTAGCAATTAAATTCAATGGAGCTGGCTTATCATACATAAGAACAAACAGTGGCATTTAAAAGACTGGAAAAGAAAATAATACATTTGTCAGTTTTTCTGAAGACAATATACATTCCGTTCAATTCAATAAATATTTACTGCACTCAGCGATATCCTAGTTGCTGAGACATGAAGATGAATAAGATAGCAAATTTCTATGTTCTATTGCTCCAGAGAACCGTACAGTGTAGTAGGCAAGACAGACACCTAAGAGTTATTTTTAATAAATGTGATATATGCGAACAATTATTTGTTCTCTATTTCAAATCTTGCCTCTCTTCCCAATTTATGCTGCCTAGTATATGCTAAAACTTCTATCCTGAGTGCCTTTATCTGATTTTATGGTGAAGAAAAAAATGATACTTTCACAAAACAACCCCTAATTTAAAAGAAAATTAGGTAGTGGCTAAGGAAGCAAAAGATAATTTAACAGTTACTACTGAAAGTATTTAAAAGAGAAAGAGTGAGCAATGGAGAAAAAAGAGACAGAAACAGAGGTGGAGGAAATAAAATGAATTCCCATGCTAGCCAATCCAGAAAGTCAAGCAGCTTCCAACATCACTAATGCCAAAGTATGCCTAGTACTATCTTCCTTCAGGATCAAATTTCCCTTAACACGTGTGTCAGTAAGGGAAAGGGGCTTGAGAGAAAAATGGGGAAGAGAAAAAATATCAACAGGTGAATCTGATCAACAAGACACCGCTCCCAAATATTCACAAATAAAGCTTTTTGTAAGGCTGCAAATTAATTTGATTCTACAACATTTAAAAGGAATGATTCCAACACAGCGGACAGTACAAATGGAAAATCAATTATTTGTAAAGCCTCTATTTCCTCCTGAAAAATTCGTGAAGAAAATAAAGTCACTTGTGCAATTTATTCCATTTTCCCAGTTTTATCATATCTGAGAAAACCTGTTCTAAATTTTAGGACAAAAAAAATAAATTATTATTTTAAGGTTTATACTAGCTAAACTGTCAGTTATGGGATACCATATACATGACATAATAGCTGTAGATTTATAGTTACATTTTTATTTACTTACCTGCATATATACAACACACTTTTTAGTATACTAGAATAAACAAGTACTGCAAAATTATGTGGATGTTTACATTATACTTATTTTACAGAACATAAAGAATCATTTTAAATTTTAAATCATTTTTAAATAATTAAATGTTTTTATAACTCTGAATTAATGACAACTTCATTTTAGTATAAGTGTTTTGGTTACAAAACCTTGATGTGCACATATTAATTATAATATTTCTTACATAAAAACATACGTGTTTCATAATACAGTTTCCAGAAGCATAGTACAGTGAAAAGTAGCAATTGCCTAAATGTATCAAATGATATACTGCAATAATTATGATATTTCAAACACAGGCATATAAAGTTCTACTTTTTCCAAGGGAAATGCAGTAACATTAAAGCTAATAAGTGGTAGAGAAGCCAATGATAGAATGCCACTTGAAATATAATCCAATTAATTATCTATAACACTGACCCTATGAACAAAAATTAAACTAATCCCTGCCCCAAATATGACTTCTTTAAAGTAGACACAAAATATAAATAGTGAATGAATATAAATGCTGCATCTAAATGAGATACAAATACCACAGTGAGAAAAACAGCTAACGCAAGTGCAAAAATGTATATATACATATATATAAATTGTATTCATATTTTGTACTTATTGAAATTAGACTCACTTCTAGCATGTTGGAGCATTTTACAGTTTCCATGTGACCAGCTAATTGCATTTAGAGATGTTTCAGTTTTAACTAAACTAAAATGGACTATGTGGGAAGTAGAAAAGTTCTTCTTCAAAGTTTCCATCCTAAGGTCTGAAAGGATAATTATTTCTAACTTCAAAATTCTCTATTCACTATTAACCCCTATACTGTAGTCCAGTTAGTTGCTTTAGCTTACTCATGCATGCCTGGACAGGCCTGGGCAAGTCCCAGCCCATAGTTCATGTCATTCCTTGTTTGGAAGTACTTCCCTGATCATCTAATGAGCGACTTCCTTTGTTCTCTCTTTCCCTAGTCTATTTAGGAAAGTCTTGAGGTGTTAGGCAATCGGGTCAACTATCTAAAATGAGGTCCCATTCCAGCCAATGGGAGCTGGACACAGCAGCAGGGTGGGCATGTCATGTTATAAATAATCCCGTCTCCTTTGTCCAAGTGTGCTTTTATGGCAAGACTACAATCAGGTGGCACCCTTTCTGCAGAAAGTAAAACTAGCCTTGCTGAGAGATCCTCTGTCTCAGTGTTGATCCTTTTTGCAACACTGAGAACCTGTTTCCAACAGACTAGATAGATACTTTAAAAAAAATCTCTAGAGAAATTGTAGATTGAATATAACATTATTGATATGTGTATATGTATTTATAAATGTGATATTAGGATTAACATGAATTCAACCAACATTCACATGGGTGCCAACTATGGACACAAGGCTGTCAAGGCCAGTGAAAAATACAAGACAAAGTCCTGAATTTCAACTAAAAGGAAACCTGATTACTGGCACTGTTATATACGACCCAATAGCAATCAGCCCCCATTGCCGCCACCCTCTAACATATTCTCCTATCATACAGAAATCCCGAAACTGAATGCTCAGCACTCTTTTGATCTGTCAATTAAAGGCAATGTTTAGAGATTTGGAATGTGGAAGTGAGGCAGGGACCATATTCTTGCTAATTTGGGCATCTTGCTACTAGTCATACACACCTTATTTATTTAGTTCTATAGTGGATCTCGCACTTTGTGCTAGCTAAGAGGCCTTTGCCTCAGCAGTTTCCCAATCCCTGGAAGCCTAAGCAGGGGCAAGTCTGCCAATGATATTATAAACACTAATAGAATACCAGAGCAGCTCTATTTCCCATACTAACCCCTAACTGATATTATAATAAACAAAAGAATTAACAAATGTAATGGAATTTCACCTGAAATTTTCAGATTCTCAAATTAAGCCATCGTCTATTCACCTCTTTTGGGAAATTAGTTTGACATATGCTTTCATGTTTTGATGCACTCATTCATTTCAGTATAATTTGAGTGTTTCATGAACTGATACCGAGAGGACAAGTAATCAATTTTCCACAGTCAGGAGAACTAAGGCAAGTCTCTTTGAATTAAAAAACTCAAATCAATTAAAGGAAGTTGGGGAGCCCCAAACTATGCCTACATGAAGCTAAATTAGGCTATCACTCATTGAGACCATGCTATTTAAAATGGCGTCTTTTTTAAAGAAGTGATGGGTTGAAAGTAGATTAATATTAAAACGTGTGAGTCAATTCTTTTTAATTCAAGCAAAGCTCACTAACAATCTTTAAAACTTGATTCAAATTCTTAATGAGTTAATTAGCTGACAAAACATCAGGGGCCATGGTAATAACCATATCCCATATATTCTTCCTTTAATATATAACCTACTGTCTTTTCTATTATTCTAATTTTGACCATATATACCATTATCATTTTCTTTTTTGCCAAATAGAGCAGAAACACACAAATATCAATCCCAAATAATGGGTTTTTAGTCTTAGTGATTAAAAATAGTTATTTCTAAACAAATCCTATGAGAAACTATTTGCTTCATACAACCTCTTTGTACTTTTTAATAAAACATGATATTAAACTTAAGCAAAGTACAGAAAATAATGTTCTATTAATTAAATACATTCATCTCTTAGAAATAAAATATTAACTTCTCTTTCATTAGCCATGATGTTCACTACATGGAAGATTTTAAATATGCATTTCTTCAGAATGTTTAACTTAAAACACAAGGGACACGTAATTAACGTCTAGGCCTCAGTAACACACGAGGGAAATTCTGACCCTGCAACACATATCTCAAAGTACATTTCTGTTTTCTTAATTTATCTCACACTCTATTAGACTGATAATTTTAACACTGCAACTCTGATGTTTAAAGTAGGCACTTTGGGAGAAGAAAATTTTAATATAAATAGGATAAAACTGTTCTGCTTAAAGTAGATTGGTATTTTATACTGCTTTTGATTGAGAGAGAACAACCTGGTTATGCATTTGCTGTGAAATGCAATAGGCCAAAGCAGGCATCAATAAAAGCCATACACCTATGTCTCACCAATAATGACGTGGTAGCAGAGAAGACTAAGATAAATTACACAGATCAATTCAGAAAAAACATATTCTTTGACATAACAAATATTGAGGAAGAGAAACTAAATGTAACATAACACCTAGTATTATTGCCTCACATCATTATAGAGCATTACAGTTTATTTCAAAGAGAATAGACACTTTATCTTTCATAATACAATAACCTTGTGCACTTGGAAGAAAGCAATTTTTCTATTTTAAACATGAGGAGGAAACAGAAACTAAGGGAAGCTAAATAGATGAGAGACTTTGTTTTTCAACAATAAACATTGTTTCAAAGAAGTGTAATAATTTTTTTTTTATTCGAGTAGACATAGAAAGGGGTGGCTTTGGGCAATTTTTCTTTAATCAGATCCTCAATAAAATATATCAACACCTCCCCCATAAAGCCACCCAATATTCGAATAAAGTAAAATCAGTGTACTTTCTATGCCACTAAGAATTCAAGACATGGCTCCTAACCCAATTTCACACCATGCAATCGCATTGCCACCTATTAATTTCTACTTATGTTTAAATTAAGTAAAATTAATCAAGATGACTAGAGACATGGATATCCGCTCTCTACAGACGCAAGAACCAAAATTGCAAACAGGTTCTCATACCTCAAATAGAACATCTAGGAGAGAACACTAGAGTTTAACAGAGAAGTCACAGGAACCACCAGGGACACACAAGGTACAAGAGACCAGCTCGCCTGGGACCAGCAGAAGGCCAAGAGGGGACTGGTATTACAGATAAAAGGGTAAGTGAGAGAACTTCAGCTGTTCGAATTCTCACAGTGAACTGCTGCAATATGAAACACTGGAGAGCTCCTATATCTACATGAACCCTAACAAGCACAGAGATCTGAACATCCCTGCACCAGACAGGAACTTGTGCTAGGTTACTCACCTCAACCCAGAGAACTAAGCCGCTACAGCTGGGTGCCATTGTGAGAGCACAGCCATCATAGGACTACATCCTGCCCTGGGAACCACAGTCCCAACATCTACACATCCTGGGTGCTCACGGACATCTCCCAGTGTCCACCCAGAAGGCTACAGCAGCGTAGAACTGGCTGAACCCAAAGGTAGTGCAGGGTCCACAATACTCAAGTACACAGGGAGTATGTCTCAGGGAAAGAAGGGTAGAGCACATCAAAAAAAGCAGCCCCTGAAACAAAGGATACCAAGGCAAGCACCCTTCTGAGCCCAAGAACTCACTGACTGGGACCATGAGAAGTGACCCCACCACCAGCAATGGCACAAACTCTATGCTTGGCCTCACAAAGAGAGAGTGCGATCCCCTCCCGCTGGCAGTGGTCTCTGTGCTCAGGCTCACAAGTAGAAAAATGATACCCCCTCTCCCCCTCTGCACACTGGTGCAGGCACAGCCAGTGCAGTAGCCAGATGTCTGCCTGTATGGGGCTGTACATGGCAACTATGCACAAATGGCAGCATAACCTCTGTGCCCAGGCTTGTGTAAGGTCAGGATCCCTCCCAACCTCTGCATGACTATGCAGTGCTTTGCCATGGAAAGCAGGAGAGCCTGAAAACTGCATGGCTGGGCTATGCGTGGCGACCCTGTACTTCACCTACAGCCAACATCAGCATACACCTCTTGGAACCCAGAGGGCTATCTCACCACTGCTATTGCCATCACTCATACCACACCACCTGCTTAGGGATCTGAGAACATACTCACCAACCTGGACCACCGCTATCACTACCTGCATACAAGCAAGCCATATGAAGACCCAAAATCTGCTCTGGATCCCAAGATCAGGCACGCTCAGCCCACCATTGCCACTATGAAGAACAAAAGATTTGCCCACTTGACACCTCTATCCCCAGGAAAAATTCACCACAGCCTCCACTAATAACTGTACCCTAAACCATCAAGAAAACACAGATACCGCTGACGCTGTTGACAGCTAAAGAAATCATACAGAGACGATGCTGCCACATGCACCCAGAATAAAAGCCAAAGGGCCCTTCCCAACCAACACCATTGCTGCATCTTCAGGAAACATTCCTCCCTAAGAAACCAAATTCAAAAAATTGGAAGAAACAACCATTATAACAGGCACACGAATATCAATGTAAGAACACAGGAAGCATGAAAAAGCAAGGAAATACACTTTCAAAGAAAAACAGTAATTCCACAGCAAGATATCTCAATCAAAAAAATTCACAAAATTCTGAAAAAAAAAATTCAAAATTGTGAAACTAAAGAAGCTCAGTGAAAGACAAGAAAATTATAAACAAATAGTAGAAGGAAGTCAGAAAAACAATTTGAGATATAAATCAGAAATTTATGAAAGATACAGGTATCATAAAAAAGAACCAAGCAAGAATCCTGGAACTGAAGAATTCTTTGAATGAAACACAAAACACACTCAAAGGCTTCAAAAACAGGCTAGACCAAGCAGAAGAGAAAATCTCAGAAATTGTAATCAATCCTTTAAAATGACTCAATCAGGAAAAAAAAAAATGAACAGAGAATACATGATACATGAAACACGAAAAAGTGACCAAATATATGAATCACCAGTACATCTAAGGTGAGGAGGAAAGAAAGTGATTCAAAAACCTACCTAAAAAAATAATGTATAAAAATTTACCATAGTCTTGCAAAATATTTAGAAAACAAGATACAGATAGCCCAGGGATCCCCAAGAAGATACAATGCAAAAAGATATTCTCCATGGCCTATTATAGTCAAACTATCTGAAGTGAACCACAAACAGGAAATTCTAAAACCAGCAAGAGGAAAGCATCTAATTACTTATAAATGAGCCCACGTCAGACTAACAGTAAACTTCTCAGTAGAAACTTTATATACCAAAAGAGAATGGGAGGATATATTCAAGGTACAAAAATGGGGAAAAAAGGTAGGCTAAGATACCATATCCAATATTATTATTTTTCATATATAAAAAATAAATAAATTATCTCACGGACAAGACAAAGCTAGGGAATTCAAAACTACTACATTATTGCCAGAAATGCTCAAGGGAGTCTTAAACCTGGAAATGAAAGGACAGCAGTTACCACCATGAAAATGTAAAACTCACTGAAAAAGCAAATATAAAAATGAAAAAAAGACTCAAATTGGTACCACCACAGAAAATCAGCAAACCACAAGGACAATAAAAGAGAGAAAAAAAGGAAGAATATACAAAACAACCAGAAAACAATGAACTAATTGACAAGAAAAAGAACTGACATATAAAGAATATATCTGAATATAAACAAATTAAATTCTCAAATTAAAACATATAGATTGACTAAATGGATTTTGAAAAACATGACCTAACTACATGCTTCCTTCAAGAAATGTGTTTTACCTATAGGCAAATGTATGTTGAAAGTAAATGGATTTAAAAAAAATACATATATTTCATGCATAGGGAAAAAAAAAGCAAGCAGAATTGGCTATACTTATATCAGATAAAACAAACTTTAAGTCAAAAACAGTAAAGACAAACAAAAACTTCAAAGGTCATTAAATAATAACAAAGAAATCAATCCAGCAACATGACATGACAATTCTAAATATGCACCCAACACAGGAGTTTCCAAATTCATTTAAAAAAAAAATACTACAATAGCTTCAGAAAGATATAGAAATCAATACAATAATATTGTGGAATTTCAACTCCTCACTCTCAGTATTAGTCAAATAATATAGACAGGAAATTAAAAAAAAAAAGAAAGAAAGAAAGAAATACTGGACGTAAACTGGACTTTGGACCAAATAGATCTAACAGATATTTAGAGAATATTTTATCCAACAACTACAGAATATACATTCTTCTCATCATCATATAAGACATTCTTGAGAATCAACCATATCTTAGGCCACAAAAAAACTCTCAATAAATTTTATAAAATGAAAGTCATATGAAGTATCTTCTCAGACAACAATGGAATAAAATTAGGAATCAGTACCAAGAGAAACTTTGGAAACTCTACAAATACATGGCAATTAAACAACATGCTCCTAAATGACTATTTGTTTAATAAAATTAAAAAAAAATAAGATTTCTTAAAACAAATGAAAATAGAAACAAAACTTATAAAAGAGAATCTCAGAATTTGAAGACCAGTCTATTAAAATGATCCAGTAAGAGAAAGAAGAATAAAAACAAATGAACAGAGAATTCTGTGGAACATAGCAAAAGCAGTGCTGAAATGGAAGTTTAATAGCAATAAATGCCTATACTAAAAAAACACAAATATTTCAAATAATCTAACAAAGCACCTAAAGGAACTAGAAAATCAAAGCAAAGCCCAAAGTTAGCAGAAGGAAAGAAATAATAAAGATCAAAGCAGAACTAAACAAAAAAAGACCAAAAAAGGAATACAAAATATCAATGAATAAAAGTTGGTTATTCAAAAATAAAGAGAATTGATATACCACTACCTAGACTAACAAAGAAAAAAAACCCAAGTAAACAAAACCAAACATTAAAAGGGAGACACAACAACAGACGCCACAGAAATACAAAAGATCATCAGATTACTATGAACAAATGTCAGAAAACAAACTGGAAAACCTAAAGGAATGAATAAATTCCTAGAAACATACAACTTCCAAAGATTGAATCATGGAGAAACAGAAAACCTGAATACATCAACAATAAGCAGTGAGACAGATTCAGTAATAAAAATTATTCTAGCATAAGTATAAAGAGGAGCTAGCACCATTTCTTCTGAAACTATTCCAAACAATTAAAAAGGAGACACTCCTCACTCATTTTATGAGGCCAGCATCATCCTGATACCAAAACCTGGTAGAGCTACCACAAGAAAAAGAAAACCACCAGTCAATATTCCTGATGAACACTGATACAAAACTTCTCAATAAAATCCTGGTAAACCAAATCCAGCAGACTGTCCACCACAATCAAGTCAGCTTCATCCCTGGGATACAAGGCTGGTTCAACATACACAAATCAGTAAAGATAATTAATCACACAAACAGAACTAAAAACAAGAACCATATGATTCTCTCAATAGACATAGAAAAGGTCTTTGATAAAATTCAAGATCGCTTCATGTTAAAAACCCTCAATAAACCACATATTGATGGAACCTATCTCAATACAGTAAGAGGCATATATGACAAACACACAGTCAATATCATACTGAATGGGAAAAAGATGGACGCATAACTGTTGGAAATTGGCACAAAACAAGGATGCCCTATCTCACCACTCCTATTCAACATAGTACTGGAAATTCTGGCCAGGGTAATCAGGCAAGAGAAAGAAAGTATGTTCAAATAAGAAAAGAGAAAGTCAAACTGTCCCTGTTTGCAGATGACATAACCCTATATCTAGAAAACTGCAATGTCTCAGCCCAAAAGCTTCTGAAACTGATAAGCAACTTCAGCAAAGTCTCAGGATACAAACTCAATGTGCAAAAGTCACAAGTATACCTATATACCAATAACAGATGAGCAGAGAGACACATCACAAATGAATTCCCATACACAATCACTACAAAGAGAACAAAATACCTACGTATATAGCTAACAAGAGAAGTGAAGGTCCTCTTCAAGAGGAGCTATTAACACAAGTCAGTGCTCAAGGAAATCAGTGAGGACCCGAACAAATGGAAAAACGTTCCATGCTCATGGATAGGAAGAATATGAAATGGCCATACTGCCCAAAGTAATTCACAGATTCAATGCTATTCCCATTAAACTACCACTGACATTAACAGTGACATTCTTTCACAAAATTAAAAACACTACTTTAAAATTTATATGGAACCCAAAAAAAGCCTGTATAGCCAAGAAAATCCTAAGCAAAAAGAACAAAACTGGAGGCATCTTGCCACCCAATTTCAAACTATGCTATAAGGCTACAGCAACCAAAACAGCATGGTACTGGTAACAGACACATACACCAGTGGAACAGAATAGAGAAATCAGAAATAAGACCGCACATCCACAACCATGTCATCTTCAACAAACTTAACAAAAACAATCAATAAGGAAAGGATTCCCTATTTAATAAATGGTGCCAGGGGAACTGGCTAGCCATACGAAAGAAATTAAAATTGGACTCCTTCCTTACACCTTATACAAAAATTAACTCAGGATGAACTAAGGACTTAAATGTAAAACCCAAAATTATAAAAACTCAAAATTATAAAAACTCTAGAAGAAAATCTAGGCAATACCATTCAGGACATAGGAATGGGCAAGGATTTCATGAAAACATATCAAAAGCAATTGCAACAAAAATAAAAATTGACATATGGGATCTAATTAAACTAAAGAGATTCGGCACAGCAAAAGAAAGTATCATCAGAGTGATCAGACAACCTACAGAAAGGGAGAAAAATTTTGCAATCTATTCATCTAACAAAGTTCTAATATCTAGATTCTACAAGGAACTTAAGTAAATTCATAAGAAAAAAACAAATAGTCTCGCTAAAAAATGGGCAAAGGACATAAACAGACAATTCTCAAAAGAAGAGGCAAACATGCAGCCAACAAACATATGAAAAAAAAGCCCAACGTCACCAATCACTAGAGAAAGGCAAATCAAAACGACAATGAGTTATCATCTCATGCCAGTCAGAATGGCTATTATTAAAAAAGTCAAAAATGGCCAGGCAAGGTGGCTCATGCCTGTAATCCCAGCACTTTGGGAGGCCAAGGTGGGTGGATCACTTAAGGTCAGGAGTTTGTGACCAGCTTAGCCAACATGGCGAAAACCAGCCTCTACTAAAAATACGAAAATTAACCGGGCACAGTGGTGAGCATCTGTAATCCCAGCTACTCAAGAGGCTTGAGCCTGAGAATCACTTGAATCTGGAGTCAGAGGTTGCATTAAGCCAAGATCATGCCACTGAACTCCAGCCTGGGTGACAAGGTGAGACTTTGTCTCAAAAACAAAACAAAAAGTCACAACCCAAGAGATGCTGGTGAGGCTGTGGAGACAAAGGAATCTTTTACACTGTTGGTGGGAATGTAAATTAGTTCAACCACTATGGAAGACAGTGTGGCAATTCCTTAAAGACCAAGAACCAGAAATACCATTTGACTCGGCAATCCCATTACAGGGTATACACCTAAAGGAATATAAATAATTCTATTATATATATACATGCACATATATGTTCACTGCAGTACTATTCACAATAGCAAAGACATGGAATCAACCCAAATGCCCATCAATTATAGACTGGATAAAGAAAATGTGATACACATATACCATGGAATACAACGCAGGCATAAAAAGGAATGAGATCATGTCCTTTCAGGGACATGGATGGAGCTGGAAGCCATTATCCTTAGCAAACTAATACAAAAACAGAAAACTAAACACTACATGTTCTCACTTATAAGCGGAGCTGAACAAGAAAAACACATGGATACAGGGAAGGGAACAACACACACTGGGGTCTGTCAGGAGGGTCAGGGGAGGGAGAGCATCAAGAAAAATAGCTAATGCATGGTGGGCTTAGTACGTAAGTGACGGGTTGATAGGTGCACGAAATCACCATGGCACCCATTTACCTATGTAACAAACCTGCACATCCTACATCTATACCCCAGAAATTCAAATAAAAGAAAAATTCTTTCATCAAAGAAAAGCCCAGGATCAGATGGGTTTACTGTGGAATTCTACCAAATGTATGAAGAACTAATACCAATCTTCCCAAAATATTTTTAAAAATTGAAGAGGTGGCAATTATCCTTAATGCATTGTACGAGGCCAACATTACTCTGTTACCAAAACTAGCAATGGACATAACAGAAAAATAAAACTACAAGACAACATTCCTTATGAACATAGATTGGGGAAAAAAAGAAAAAAAACTCAACAAAATACAGTAAATCAAATCCAACAGCACATCAAAAAGATACTGGACCATGATCAAATGGGATTTATAACAGGGATACAAGGATGATTCAACATACGCAAATCAATAAACATAATACATCACATCAAAAGAATGAAGGAAAAAAACCATATAACATCTCAATAGACACAGAAAAAGCATTTGATAAAACTCAGCACCCTTCATGATAAAGTCTCTCAACAAACTAGGCATAGAAGAAACATGCTTTCAAATAGAAAGGCCATGCATGGCAAACCCACAGGTAACTTTATACGGAATGCAGAAAATTGAAAGCATTTCTCACTAAGAACTGAAACAAGAAAAGAATTCCCACTTTCACCACTCCTATTTAACATAGTACTGGAACCTAGCAAGAGCAATCAGACAAGAAAAAAATAAGTAAAATGTAACTGAATTGGGAAAAAAAAAAAAAAAAGTCAAATTGTTCCTCTTTGCAGATGACATAATCTTATAGCTAGAAAAACCAAAAGACTCCACCAGAAAAGCCTTAAGACTTAAAAACTCAGGAAAGTTACAGGATAGGAAATCAACATCCAAATATCAGTAGCCTTTCTATACATTGAATTAAAGAGCTGAAAAAGAAATAAAGAAGGCAGTCCTATCTACAAGAACTACAAAAAAATAAAATAAAACAAAATACCTAGCAATAAATATAACCAGGATGTGAAAGATCTCTACAAAGAAAACTACAAAAAAAACTAATGAATGAGACTGAAAAGGACACAAACTAATGGAAAGACATCCAATGCTCATGAATCAGAAGAATTAATACCATTAAAATGACTATAATGACCAAAAGAATCCATAGGTTCAATTCAATCCCTTCCAATCACGAACATATTTCTCACAGAAATAGAACAAATAATTCTATACTTTGTTTGGCATTTCTTAATGCCAAACAAATAGCCCAGACAATCCGAAGCAAAAAGCAAAAAGCTAAAGACATCACATTATCTGAGTTCAAAACACATTATGAGAATACAGTAACCAAAACAGCATGGTTTTGATATAAAATACACACATACATCAGTGAAACAGAACAGAAAACCCAGAAATAAATCCACATACTTGCAGACAACTGATATTCAACAAAGGCACCATGAATATATATTGAAAAAGGGACACCTATTCAATAAATGGTGCTAGGAAAACTGGATAACCATATGCAGAAGAATGAAACTGGACCCCTATCTCTCACCATATACAAAGTCAACTCAAGACCAATTAAAGGCTTAAATGTAAAACCCAAAACTATAAAACTACTAAAGAAAAACAGGGAAAACACTTCAGGACACTGGGCTAGGTCAAGATTTTATGGCTAAGACCTCAAAGCACAGGCAGCAAAAAACAGATATATGGGACTATATCAAAGTAAAAAGCTCTGCACAGCAAAGGAAACAATCAACAGAGTGAAGAGACAACTATGAGAAATAATATGAAGATTTCTCAAAAACTAAAGACAGAACTACCATATGACCCAACAATCCAACTACATTGTATCTAGCCAAACAAAAAGAAATAAGTATCTTAAAGGAATACCTGAACTCACATGTTTTTGCAGCACTGTTAACAATAGCAAAGACATGGAATCAACTAAGTAGCTACCAACAGATGAACGGATAAAGAAAATGCAGTAATACGCAATGGAACACTATTTGGGCATGAAAAAGAATAAAATAGTATCATTTGCATCAATATGGATGGAACTGGAGGCATTTTGTTAAGTGAAATAAGCCAGACACAAAAATATGTAAACAACATGGTTTCACTCATACATTGCGAGTTAAAACACTTGATCTCATGGACATAGAGAATAAAACAGTAGATACCAGCGATTGGAATATGAGTAAGGATGATAAAGAGAGCTTATCAATACAAACACACTGTTAGAAGAAATAAGTTCTAACATTTGACAGAAGCTAGGTTGACTATACTTAGCAACAATAGCATGAACATTTCAAAGTAACTAAAGAGTGGACTCCAAATGATACCACCACATAACAATGATAAACACTCAAGGTGAGGGATACACCAACTACCTTGACTTGACCATTATACATTATTTGCATGTAACAAACATTCTTTTTTTCCCCCATCTATGTACCTCACAAATATGTAAAATTATATATCAATAAAAGGGAAAAATTTTTAGGCATACTGACTTCAAGTGCCCATAGGTACATACGGCTAACCTATATTGAACAGCACAGATATAAAACATGTCCACCACTGTACAAAGTGCTGTTGGATTATATTAACCTAGACATTGATATATAGAGCTAATAACATAATGGCTTGATATTCTTTACAATTTTCATCTCTTTTATATCTGTAAGTGAGCCCTTTTCTAATTTCAAATGTTGATCATGCATACTCTTTTTAATTTTACATAAGGGAGCAAAAAAATTGTTTGTTCTCAATAAATATAAATAAGACAATAAGTTTGGAATAGCAATGTGACTGACCATGATACAGTTTTTTAAATCTAGCTTTAAATGTCTGATCAAAGTTCACTCTACTTTGCTATTTGGCTTTAATTGTTGTCTTAGCTAAAATACATATCTCACTTGTTAATAATTTATCAACAGACTATGTTGGAGTTTTAAATGTCAATTGGGAATAGAGACAGTGTTATTAATTCCTTTCCAAACAGATGTCTTTTTTTTTTCCTTTGATTATTACAGGCTACTATGCTGTTAAATAATAGCAGAGTCTTCCTCATTAAAATCAACATTGCGTTGTTAAGTATGGTGTTTGCTATAGGATTTAGATACTGTTCAATATCAGGAAGTTTCTGTCTCATTCTTTTTATTAAGAGTTTCTCTAACTAATGGATGTTGAATTTTCACGAGTGTTTTATTGTTACCTGTTGATTTTAAAAAGTTATTTTAAAAATCAGTTGGAAAATGGCATATATATATATATATATATACACATATATATACACATATATATAGGCAGAAGAGATACTAGGGCAGAAGGCCTAGTGTGCGTGTGTGTGTGTGTGTGTGCGTGCACGTGTGTGTGTCTGTGTATCTGTATGTGTGCGTGTATCACCCAGATAAATAACAGTCCTTTGATTATTCTCTTGTGTATGTGTGTGTGTGTATATTATCCATATAGACAGACAGATACATAGATAATAACAGTCCTTTGGAACTTTGCATAAAGCAAAAACTCTTTTTTATTTTCCACAAGATTTATATATTTTTAATTTTTTTCCCATTTTTATTTTAGGTTTGGGGACATATGTACAGGTTTGTTACATGGGTAAATTGCATGTCATGGGAATTTATACGTATGGCTTTTCAATCCTCACTCTATTCTCACCCTCCACCCTCCAGTAAGCCAGTGTCTACAGTTTCTTTCTTTTTGCCCATATGTACTCAATGTTTAGCTCCCACTTATAAGAGAGAACATGCAGTAATTGGTTTGCTGTTCCTGAGTTAATTGGCTCACGATAATGGCCTCCAGCAGCTCTATCTATGTTGCTGCAAAGCACATGATTTCATTAGCTTTATGGTCGCATAGTATTCCATGGTGTATATGTACCGCATTTTATTTATCCAGTCCACCGTTGATGGGATGTAGGTTGGTTCCATTTCTTGTTATTGTGAATAGTGTTGCAATGGACATATACAGGTATGTCTTTATGATAGAAAGTCTTATATTCCTTTGGGCATATACCTAGTAATAAGATTCCTGGGTAGAATGGTAGTTCTGTTCCAAGTTCTTTGAGAAATCTCCAAACTGCTTTCCACAGTGGGTAAACTAATTTACATTGCAACCAATAATGGGTAAGTGTTCCTTTTCTCCACAATCTTGCCAGAATCTATTTTGTTTGTTTTCTTTAACTTTTCATTAACAGCCATTCTGATTTGTGTGAGGTGATACCTCATGGTGTGTTTTATTTGAACTTCTCTAATGATTAGTGATGTTGAGCACTTTTTTCATATGCTTGTTGGCCACGTGCATGCCTTCTTTTGAGACATGTCTTTTCTTGTTCTTTGCCCATTTTTTAATGGCATTGTTTCTTGGTTATTAATTTCTTTAAGTTTCTTACAGAATCTGGATATTAGACCTTTGTCAGATGCATAATTTGCAAATATTCTCTCCCATTCTATAGGTCATCTGTTTACTCTGTTGATAGTTTCTTTTCTGTGCAGAAGCTCATTAGATAGATGTCACTTGCCTATTTTTGTTTTTGTTGCAATTGCTTTTGGAGTCTCTGACATGAAGACTTTGCTGGGGTTTATGTACACAATGGCATTTCCTAGGTTTTCTTCTAGGGTCTTTACAGTTTTACATTTTACATTTAAGTCCTTAATTCATCTTGAGTTGATTTTTCTTTATTTAAAATTTGTTAAACTCTAGTTTATAATTTGTTTTTCAATTGTGATTCATGTTTTTGGTACCCTAAGAAATCATTGTTCATCCAAATGTTGTAAAAATTTTCTTTGTTTTAAGCAATAATTCATTTTTTAATTGTTTTATTTTCTCCCATGTATGAGCTTGGAAATTACACATTCATTATTCTTTTAGTGATACTCTAAAAATTACTATATACATACTCCATTTAACAAATTTATAATTTTACAACTTCCTTCACTTTAGAATTAAGAATTTTAAACCATATTAACGCAATACACACTTTCACACTTTCCCAAATTATGCAGTATTATTGATGTAATCCTAGTTTTACAAAGAATCTAAATGTGGGACAGCATTATTGTTTTTTAAGTCAATATTCACCTAGACTTTTCCCAGACTTTTATCCCATATACTGAACTTCATTACCTGCTACATCTTTGTTCTTTCTTTCTCCTTGAGAAAAAAATGTTACATACTTTCCTTAGTGCTGTTCTGCTAAAACTCAGTTAACCAGTTTTTGTTGTGTAGAAATTACTTTCTACTCTTTAAAGAAAACTTCACTGGATATAAACCTAGACTGGCAATTGTTTTCTGTAGCACTTTGAAATATCCTTCTATTCTTGTTTCCATTTTGATCTTTTAAGGTAACATGTCTTCCTTGCCCCTTGTTGCATTTGAGATTTTTCTCATTCAAGTTGGTTTTATTAATTTTATAAAAACATGTCTAGATGTGATTTTTATTGTATTCATTTTGCTTGGGGTTCTTAGAGCTTCTAAAATATATAAATTGATGTATTCTCTCTTCAAATATTGCTTTAGCCCTACTTCTCTGTCTTGAGGACTCCAATTATCTATATCTATATTAGTATATCAGACCTATTTACTGTGCCCCATGTATCTCTTATGAACTTTTCTGTATTTTCTATCATTTTGTCTTTTTGTTATTCAGCATAAATATTTTCTTCTAACTGTTACACTATTTCTCTCAAAGAGAAGGACTTTCAGAATGACAGTTTGAAGAGCTCAGCAGATCCTCTTCCTAGCACAACCACCATTATTTAACTGGTGATAATTATATTGGTTTAAAATATATACATTTTATTGTACCTGAAAACTCTCAAAAGGGCCCAGGGCAAATAAAAATTTATTTATGCCCCTATCTCTCACCATATACAAAAATCAACTCAAGGTAAGTTAAAAACTTAAATGTGAGACCTGAAGCTATAAAAATACTAGAAGAAAACCTAGGAAAAATACTTCTGGACAGTAGTCTAAGCAAAGAATTCATAATTAAGATCTCAAAAGTACAAGCAACAAAAACAAAACAAACAAATGGGAATTAATTAAATTCAAAAGCTTCTGCACAGCAAAAGAAAAAAATCAACAGAGTGAAAAGATAACTTGCCAAATGGGAGAAAATATTTGTGAACTATACAAAGGATAGGAGCCATCCTTTCGCAATAGGAATGGAAGCGCTCCAAGCCCATTTATTAAGATTTCGAGTTCCCACTGTCCTAATCCTAATTTCAAGTCTCACTATGATTACGCCTGTGTTTCAAGCGGTTTTAACAAAGTACCACTGACTGGGTGACTTACAAATAACAAAAACATATTTCTCGCATTCTGGAAGCTGGAAGTCAATGATCTGAATACTACGTCTCATGGTCAGGTCCTGGTGAGGACCTTCTTTAAGCTGCAGACTGACAACTTTTTTATATCCCCACATGGAGGAAAGGCAATAAACCAGCTCTGTGACCTCTTCTTAAAAGGGCACTAATCTCATTCATGAAGACAAACTCATGACCTTATTACTTCATGAAGTCCCCACCTCTAAATATCATTACTTTGGGGATTAGATTTCAAAATATGAATTTTGGGGGAACACAATATTCAGTCCATAATACTGTCCATCCATTCTGAAAGGGCCTGATTTTTCCAGGAAACCAACACTTCAGTGCTGAGTGTGAGTTCAATGACTGTCACTTTATTGAGAGCAAGGATTGTGTTGATTTGTGTACTTCTAGAACCTAGCACCAGGCTCAATTCCTACCAGGCCTTTCATCAAAATGTATTCAGTAAAATACTGAATAGTTTTTTTCATTGCCAAGTAGAAGACAGGAAAAACAGAACATAAAATCTGACACCAAACAACATATTAAATTATAAAACCTAATCATACACATAGAGGCCTCATAAAATACTTGAGTAATAATTATTAAAATGTGTCTACTATTCTCTTAAACCCTACCTACATAACTATCCAGCTCTTATTTTCAGTTATATTTTGGTTGTAGGATTTGTAGTTGATTCTTTTGATAACTTCCTGACCTCTGCTAGAATTAAATATATAATCTAATTTTATAATATATTAACAATCATTATTTTAAAGTTGTTTTTGATAACTCCAATATCTGAAGAGTCTATATGCCTATTCACATTTCTAGTTTTTCCTTCTGGCTTTTGGTAGAATGGTTTTGTTTCCTGGTATGCCAGTTAAGTTTGAATGAATGCTAGACACTATATATGACAAATTATAGAAATAATACAAAGCTCTGGATGATCATTATCTTCCTCCCTAAAACATTTACTTTTGTCTTGATGGGAAGTTAGGATGGGGGTAGATACAAAGCTGTGTTACTGTGCTGCAGCCTTTGTGAGTAGAGTAAGTGTATTTTAAGTTCATTCGAAATCCTAGGGATTAACCCTCTGGGCATCCCGATTGTGAAATACTTACCAGAGCTCTTCCTCTTCAGTGGGCCTATAAGCTCTGCTCAGTTTGTAATCAGAAAATATTTCAGGAGAAAAGTAGTGTCAAATGTCAGAATTGCCACTCTGTACTTGCCTCCCCAACAAAATACTTGAACCCTCCTGTCCTTGCTGCCTAGAGATAGCTATCTGAAACCTTCAAACACATTTTTTAAAATATGTCCTAGCAGGGCCAGGCACGGTGGCTCACACCTACAATCCCAGCACTTTGGGAGGCCGAGGCAGGCGGATCACCTGAGGTCAGGAGTTCAAGGGCAGCCTGGCCAAGATGTTAAAACCCCATCTTTATTAAAAATACAAAAATTAGCCAGGCAGTAGTCGTATGTATCTATAATCCCAGCTACTCGGGAGGCTGAGGCAAGAAAATTGCTTGAACCTAGAAGATGGAGGTTGCAGTGAGCTGATACAGTGCACAGCCTGGACAACAGAGTGAGACTCCATCTCAAAAATAAATAAATAATAAATTAAAATGCATTTATTCCCTTATCTCTCACCATATACAAAAATCAACTTGAGCTAAGTTAAAGACTTAAATGTGAGACCTGAAGCTATAAAAATACTAGAAGAAAACCTAGAACAAATTCTTTTGGACACTGGTCTAAGCAAAAATTCGTAACTAAGATCTCAAAAGTATAAGCAATAAAAACAAAACAGACAAATGGGACTTAATTAAATTCAAAAGCTTCTGCACAGGGAAAGAAAAAATCAACAGGGTGATTTTTTCCTGTTCCTCTTCCTTTAATGAGAATTGCCACAACTTTGCCAAATTTATTAATCTTCTCTAAGAGAAAATTATAGTCTAACATTTTAACATTACAGATTCCCCCAAAATAAGATATCCTATGATACAAACACATTCTTCATCCAAGTAAAGTACTAAAAATTAAACCAATTAATGCGTTTGAAAAACATCTTGATAACATTGACCTTTGTTTACATTAGTCATATGTTACTTATTAACAACTGAAAGAATGTTTTCTCCATACATATAAATAATTTAGCTTTACTTTTTACCATGATAATTTGTACTGTTGGAACATTTTGAAGAGCATAATAAACCTGTTGAATTTTGTTACTGTTTAAGGCTGAGGACAATCTTATTTACTTACACCCTTATAGAGAACTATCTGAAAACAAACATCTAAAAAACAATTTAATTTGTTACTTAAAATGATATGCTATCAAGTTAAAATCACTCTAAAGATAAGACAACTATAAAGACTACAGGAATAATGGATGAACAGTTAAAATTGGCTCAGTATAAAGTCTACTAATGGTATTTAAGGTAGTCAAGAATTGAATAACTATTAATTACTTAGATACTCAAGGAACATTACCTCATTTGTTTAGTGTCATCTATTTTTCCATAGCAAGCCCTTAAATAATTATTCCCAAAATTGTATTTTATCTTTCAAATTGCTTTAAATATTTAATAGATCCACAGCTAATAAAAAGTTATCAATACTTCATATTTTCTGAGGAACCTGTTATATGTCACACACACACACACACACACACACATACACACACACGTACACACAAAGCTAAGAATCACAGGCCCCATTTAACTTTTTTTTAAGAGATGAAGTCTTGCTCTTTCACCCAGACTGTAGTGAAGTGCTGTGACCATGACTCACTGCAGCCTCAATCTCCCAGACTGCAGTGATTCTCCTGTCTCAGCCCCCTATATTACTCCATTTTCACACTGCTGATAAAGACTTATCCGAGACTGGGCAATTTACAACAGAAAGAGGTTTAATGAACTTACAGTTCCATGTGGCTGGGGAGGCCTCACAATCATAGTGGAAGGTGAAAGGCACATCTGACATGGTAGCACACAAGAGAAGACAGCACGTGCAGGGAAACTCTGCTTTACAAAACCATCAGATCTCATGAGACTTATTCATGATCACAAGAACAGCGCAAAAAGACCTGCCCCCATGATTCAATTAATTCCCATCAGGTCCCTCCCACAACATGTGGGGATCCAAGAAGAGATTTGGGTGGGGACACAGCCACATGATATCATTCTGCTCCTGGCCCCTCCAAATCGCATGTCCTCAAATTGTAAAACCAATCATGCCTTCCCGAAGTCCCCAAAAGTCTTAGCTCATTTCAGCATTAACTCAAAAGTTCATAGTCCAAAGTCTCATCTGAGACAAGGCAAGTCCTTTCCACTTATGTGCCTGTAAAATCAAAAGCAAGTTAGTTACTTTCTAGATACAATAGCGGTACAGGCATTGGGTAAATACAGCCATTCCAAATGGGAGAAATTGGCCAAAACAAGGGGCTACTGGCCCCATGCAAGTCCAAAATCCAGCAGGGAAGTCAAATCTTAAAACTCCAGAATGATTTCCTTTGATTCCATGTCTCATATCCAGGTCAAGTCAATGCATGAGGTGGGCTCCCATGGCATTGCGCAGCTCCACCCCTGTGGCTTTGCAGGGTACAACTCCCCTCCTGGCTTCTTTCACAGACTGGCATTGAGTGTCTGAGGCTTTTCCAGGTATACAGTGCAAGCTGTTGGTGGATCTACCATTCTGGGGTCTGGAGGACAGTGGCCTTCTTCTCACAACTCCACTAGGCAGTGCCCCAATAGGGACTATGTGTGGGGGCTCCAACCCCATATTTTCCTTCCACACTGCCCTAGCAGAGGTTCTCCATGAAGGCCCTGCCTCTGCACCAAGCTTCTGCCTGGGCATCCAGGCATTTCCATACATCCTCTGAAATCCAGGTGGAGGTTCCCAAACCTCAACTCTTGACTTCTGTGCACCTATACACACAACACCCAGGTGGGAGCTACCAAAGCTTGGGACTTGCACCCTCTGAAGCCACCACTCTACATTGGCCCCTTTCAGCCATGGCTGGAGTGGCTGAGATGCAGGGTACCAAGTCCCTAGGCTGGACACCACAAGGAGATCCTGGGCTCAGCCCATAAAAGCACTTTTTCCTCCTGGGCCTCTGGGCCTGTGATAGGAGGGGCTATTGCAAAAGTCTCTGATATGCCTTGGAGACATTTTCCCCATTGTCTTGGAGGTTAACATTCAGCTCCTCATTGCTTTTGCAAATTTCTACAGCAAGCTTGAATTTCTCCTCAGAAAATGAGATTCTCTTTCCTATTGCATTGGCAGGCTGCAAATTTTCCAAACTTTTTGCTCTACTTCCCTTATAAAACTGAATGCCTTTAACAGCATCCAAGTCCCTTTTTGAATGCTTTGCTGCTTAGAAATTTCTTCTGACAGATATCTTAAATCATTGCTCTCTAGTTCAAAGTTCCATAAATCTCAAGGGGAGGAGCAATATGCCACCCATCTCTTTGCCAAAACATAACAAGTGTCATCTTTGCTCCAGTTCCCAACAAGTTGCTCATTTCCATCTGGGACCAACTCAGCCTGGTCTTTATTGTCCATATAGCTATCAGCATTTTGGGCAAAGCCATTCAACAAGTCTCTAGAAAGTTCCAAACTTTCCCACATTTTCCTGTATGCTTTTGAGTCTTCCAAACTGTTCCAACTCCTACATGTTACCCAGTTCCAAAGTCACTTTAACATTTTTGGGTATCTACAGCAGCACTTCACTCCTGGTACCAATTTACTTTATGAATCTGTTTTCATGCCGCTGATAAAGACATATCCGAGACTAGGCAATTTACAAAAGAAAGAGGTTTAATGGACTTACAGTTCCACGTGGTCATTGAGGCTTCACAGTCATGGTGGAAAATGAAAGGCATGTCTTACATGGTGGCAGGCAAGAGAAGAGCTTGTGCAGGGAAACTCTGCTTTATAAAACCATCAGATCTCATGATACTTATTCACTGTCATGATAACAGCATGGGAAAGACCTGTCCCCATGATTCAGTTACCTTCCACTGGGTCCCTCCCACAACAGTGGGGATTCAAGATGAGATTTGGGTGGGGACACAGCCAAACCATATCACCTTCCAAGTAGCTGGGGTTACAGGTGCATGCTACCATGCCTAGCTATTTTTTGTATTTTTTGTAGATATGTGGTTTCACTATGTTGCTCAGGCTGGTCTTGAACCCCTAAGCTCAGGCAACCCACCAGTCTTAGCCTCCTAAAGTGCTGGGATTACAGGCATGACCCATCATGCCCAGCCCTATTTAATTTATATGTAAAAAACATGAGGCAGAAATTATTATGGTTTCAGAAAATAAAGAAACTTGAAAATAGATATTTTATTTCTAAACTTTTTGAGTGATCACATTAAAATGACAAACTTGTCAGTATTACTAATATATTAAAGAAAAAATTAAAATATTAAATCCACTTCTGCTTTCTAACTTTGTAGAAATATCCACACAAGGCAAAGTGTTAAAGAAAACAGAAAAACTACCTTTCTTCCTAACTCCAAAAACTCATTTCTTTATACAAACGAAATATCTAAGAACTAAACTAAGTCTTCCTAGGTATAAAGGTTAATTTAGTTATAGGGTTTTTACTTATAGAACATCTCTGCCAATAATCATCTTCAAGAAAAATACAGAAGTATAGAGCATTTAGTAATCTGCCCACAAATCAGAGTACATTTGGTTAATAACAAAAGCAAAACTCCTTTCTACTAGATACAATAATTTTATTAATAGCTTATGTCTCCAAAGTTGTGGCCAATATTTGTTTTCTTTATAATTTAATCTGCGTGTTAGAAATTACTTACTACTCAGGTAATAGCATATTTACAATATGTACTTAGATAAGGAAGAAATTAAGATTAAAAAAATGAAGTAGAACATGAAATTACAACCAGGGTAATTAAGGTCTTAAGACCTTTGGTCTCCAAAATGGGTTTAATCTTGTTATTAAAACTAATATTGAATCAGGAATTGACGTACAGTGAAATGGTCAGCTTTATGGAAGAAATGCATGAATCAAGAGTTTATGCTAAAAGAATGGTAAAAGAAACAACCCTCCTTCTGTTTCTATTGTACTAATCATAAAAATAAGTTATTATTGATTATCTTTTCTTTTTTCTACCATCCTCTTTCTTTAAAAAAAATTAAAATCTGGCATTATAGTCCCAAAGTTTCTGCTAATGAATTATCATGTCAGTTGTCACTCAATTATCACTTTCGACATTTAATCTAAATTATGTTCAGCGCCTTCTTTTTTTCTTTCTTTGAAGTTCTTTCTTGAATTTAAAAGTCAAATTTTTTTTCAAGAAGAGTAAGTTGATGGAAGATAGAGGGAGAGATTAAATCAGGAGAAATCATTGATCAAGGATGCTTGGAATTCTTATGAATACAAATAGTCTATCAACGTTAACGAGATTCAACTTGAGTTTAGAAGAAGGGAAAAGTGTACTTAGTATTTTCTATGCATACAGATTTAATGTCTTAGGTACAATTTAAAAGGTAAATTTTGCAAACTCAAATGTATCTTTCTTCTATTTGTTTTTTAGGAGCCATTTTTGCTGTTTTTCTCTAATATAAATTAACTACTTGAAGTATATATTCTGGATCAATAAAAACTAATGCAATTACTGAGACTTAGTAAAGATCCCCTTAAATACTGACAATTCTTCCAGAAATGGATGTGCTTTTAAGAAATGACCATATAGCAAATATTAACTTTAAAAAATAACCATATAATTTTTTACAACTTATTATTTCATTCAACAAATACTAATTAAGCACCTAGTATAGCTAAGACTGTGTGGGAGCACACAGGGACACAAAGATAAAACTTGTTTCTTAAATCATTTATAATCTGAACTGGAATAGAAGCTTTAAATTCATAAGCGGCTCCCAGAATGCCACAAGTCTGAATTATAACATTAATGCACACTGGTAAGGGGCCCAGAGCAAAATCTGTGCACAGCAACATATCAAAAGAAAAATTAAACCTAAGACTGAGCATCAGAGTGGAAGCATAAAAGATTGCTGGAATGAGAAGAGATGTCAGTTCAACATACTCCAGGAATGAAGACAGAATCTAGCTGAAGTAAATAGTATCTCCGGTTATAAGGACTCTGCAAAAAAGGCGGTGGGGGGTTGAGAAGTTCTACTATAACCATAAACAAGCAACCCTTAAGACATCATTATTCTCTGATTCTGTGTTCATTAAGCAATTTTTTGGTAACTAATTCTAAAACCAGAAAATTGGGAGATTGGTGCCCTGCACAATAGAATACTGTTTTAATATCTGTAGAGAATGATGGTTTCTAGATTCATCCATGTCCCTACAAAGGACATAAACTCATCGTTTTTATGGCTGCATAGTATTCCATGGTATATATGCCACATTTTCCCTGTCCAGTTTATCATTCTCAGCAAACTTACACAAGAACAAAATCAAACACCACATGTTCTCACTCACAGGTGGGTGTTGAACAGTGAGAACACATGGACACAGGGAGGGGAACATCACATACTGAGGTCTGTGAGGGGGAATTACAGGAGGGACAGTGAGGGGTGGGGAGTTGGGGAGGGATAACATAGGGAGAAATGCCAGACATAGGTGATGGGGAGGAAGGCAGCAAACCACATTGCCATGTATGTACCTATGCAACAATCCTGCATGTTCTTCACATACACCCCAAAACCTAAAACACAATAAAGTGTATATATATACTTTATATATATATATATACATACATATATATATGCATACATATATA